>NC_091981.1:247060769-247360769 GCF_044704955.1 Pristiophorus japonicus | reverse complement strand
CAGAGGAATATGGAAAGTCTACTAAAGTCTGTCCCTAGAACCATCGTGTTTCAAGATGACATTCTGGTCACAGGTCACGACACTGCTGAACATCTGAACAACCTTGAGGAAGTTCTACATCGACTGGACAAATTGGAACTCAGGCTGAAACGTTCAAAGTTTGTCTTCATGGCACCTGAAGTTGAATTCCTGGGGAGATAGATTGCTGCTGATGGCATCAGGCCTACAGATTCAAAAACCAAGGCCATCAAAAATGCACCCAGGCCTCAGAATGTGATGGAGCTGCGTTAATTCCTTGGGCTACTCAACTACTTTGCTAATTTTTTACCCGGATTGAGCACTTTACTAGAGCCACTGCACATGCTGCTCAGAAAAGGCAACAACTAGGTCTGGGGTGTATCTCAAGATAGAGCTTTTGAGAAAGCTAAGAATCTGCTCTGTTCAAACAAGCTGCTGGTTCACTATGATCCGTGTAAGCGTCTTGTATTGGCCTGTGATGCTTCATCATATGGAGTTGGCTATATACTCCAACAAACAAATGAGTCAGGTAAACTACAACCTGTAGCGTATGCTTCAAGAAGTTTGTCAAAAGTGGAAAGAGCTTACAGCATGGTAGAAAAAGAAGCTTTGGCCTGTGTATATGAGGTTAAAAAAAATGCATCAGTATCTGTTTGGTCTTCGCTTTGAACTTGAAACGGATCACAAGCCACTCATTTCATTGTTTTCAGAAAACAAAGGTATTAATATCAATGCATCGTCCCGCATTTAGAGGTGGGCGTTGACGCTGTCTGCCTATGATTGTTATTCGTTACAGACCGGGCACTAAGAATTGTGTCGATGCACTGAGTCGTCTGCCTTTGCCCACACCAGATATGGAGACGCCTCAACCTGCAGATCTACTGTTAGTAATGGAGGCTTTTGAGAGTTAAGGTACCCCTGTCACTGCTCAGCAAGTTAGGATCTGGACCAGCCATAACCCTTTTTCAGTGGTGATTGGTCTGCAGTACCCATGGAGATGTGTGATGAGATCAAACCTTACAACCGTCGCAAAGATGAACTGTCCATTCAGTCAGATTGTCTACTGTGGGGCAATCGTGTTGTTATGCCCAAGAAAGGCAGAGAAAAATTTGTTCATAAACTACATAGCGCTCATTCTGGCATTGTCATGATGAAAGCCATTGCCAGGGCTCATATTTGGTGGCCTCGAATTGACTCTGATCTGGAATCATGTGTGCATCAGTGCAATACTTATGTGCAGCTAAGTAAAATACGAGCGGAATCTCCGTTGAGTCTTTGGTCGTGGCCATCCAAATCATGGTCGAGGATACACATCGATTTTGTGGGCCCTTTCCGAGGAAAGATGGTTTTTGTTGTGGTGGATGCATATTCAAAGTCGATAGATTGTATGATTATGTCATTCAGGACATCGACAGCTAATATTGAGAGCCTTCATGTCATGTTTGCTACTCACGGTTTGCCTGACATTGTTGTGAGTGATAACGGATCTTACTTCACAAGTCTGGAGTTTCAAGAGTTCATGAAACTCAATGGTATTAAACATGTGAGGTCAGCCCCATTCAAACCTGCTTTTAATGATCAAACAGAGCGTGCTGTTCAAGTGAGCAAGCAGAGCATGAAACGTGTAACTCTGGGTTCATTGCAGACTTGTTTGTCATGCATATTGCTTAGTTACAGGACAAGACCTCACATGCTTACCGGGGTCTCCCCTGCTGAACTACTGATGAAGAAAAATCTCAAGACCAAGCTCTCTCTTGTTCATCCCGATTTGAATGATCGTGTTGTAAACAGATGTCAAAGTCAGCAGTGGTATCATGATCGTGCTGCTGTGTCACATGATATTTCTGTCAATTATCCCGTTTATGTATTGAACTATGGTCACGATCCAAAGTGGATCGCCGGTACTGTCACAGCCAAGGAGGGTAACAGAGTATTTATTGTCGTGCTCAAGAATGGGCAAATATGCAGGAAACATGTTGATCAAGTGAAACTGCGGCACACGGATGAACTGGAACCGCTTGAGTAAGATGCCATCAGTGACAACCAACCAATGGTCATTTATCAGAGGACTTTTCCTGCATTACCGAACCTGGACTTTCAGTCTCTGACATGCTCATTACCACTCCCATCAGATTGGCTATTCAGCCTTCAGTCATAACTGACTCAGAACGCTCTCCCAGAACTGGAGTTGAACTGAGACAATCAACTCGTGAGTGGAAAGCCCCAGACCGTCTTAATTTGTAAAGAGACTGATACTAAGCTCTTGAAGGGGGATGTTGCTTGGGGTCACTGGACACTAGGGGGCGCCACTGTCGGAGGTTATCGGGCTGTACACGCGTGTGTGCGGGCCCTGGTATTATAGTGCTGGTACCATGTCTTGTGGTCACTTTGGATGTGAAAAAAGAGGACCAGGTTTACACCTGAGTGAGTTTACAGTAACAAGTCTTTTGAGTCATTATATATGGAACAAATATTTTCTATCTGAACTGTGTGATATTGTATGAATACAATTAATCCAATTTAATGAAAGTTTTAGCAAAATGAAAGTTTTTAGTAATGAAGCAATATTCCAAGATACCTTCCCAACTTCCAAAATTTATTGCCATTCTGAGAATATCTTCAGGACTGGAAATGGCTGGTGAGGTGGGTTTAACTACCCACCTGTGACTAAACCATTTGTTATGCAGTAGCCTTCATTGTTGCATTAAGTACTCAGTTTCATCAGAAGAAAGCATGGAATAAGTCAGGGTAATTAGGCTGATAAAACACACACCTTCAACGGTACAACTTATTCTGTCATGGACTTTATCCATCCTATATCGTTAAAGTCACTGATCCTGTGCTCAGTGAAGAGCTGCTCTTGAAGGGATTCTGAGTTTTGTACCCCATCTCCAACTGACCCACCTGTTGCACGTGGCTCCCGACTAGGAGTGCGCCATTGGTGAATTTGCCATACAAGCTCCTGAGGGAAAATTCTGCACTAATACGTCAGACCCCTAAAGTTAATCAAGCAAAACTCTTGTGCATTAAACTATTCCCACATCTATACTATACAAAGCTGTCATGATGTCGTTCAAAGTGACTACACTTTATTGGCTAAAAAGCACTTTGGAGCAACTTGTGGTCGTTAAAGGCGCTTTATAAATGCAAGTTCGTTCTTTCTTTCCCTCTGCCTTGGCCCAGCAACAGAGGACTATTGTGCCCTTTGGAGTATATGATCATCAGTTTAATATTCTGCTGTTGTGTCTGCACAACCATTCCCACCTGGGGCTCATTACGAAATGTATATTATAGTTCCCTTTGAGATATTAGATCTATGCTTTAGGCAATAAATATTAATAAACCTGCTGGTGCTTTTTGATGTTGGAGTCACCCGCAGGCTAAAAAGCTGTGAGTCTCGAGTAATTTGGTTACATTTATCATATTGCTAATAAATGAAAGCTTCCCCTCCTCAATGTTAGGATGATGTACAATAGCCTTGATAGCAGTATGTAGTGTTGGTGACACTCTGCTCATGTTGCTTTAATATTTACATTTTAATAGAAATAACTTTAATCAGTAATTTATGCAACAATTAGGGGGGGAGTGGTGGGGGAGGTTTAATGTTGGCAACTATTATTTATTTATGATGTCTATCCATTGTAAGGTCAATAAAAAGCTCAATCACTTTGTTGGATGCCCGAAGCACAAATCCAATTTCAAATATGCATGTGCACACCATATCCCACATCAGAAGATGGAATACATCTAAAAAGAGAAATGTTTTTGACGTGGAAAATGAGAGCACTTTCTAATTGTTGACATTATTCCAAAGATGGTAATGTTCAAAAAATGCTGACTGTTAAAGTGTGATATTTTAGTCAACATCAGACCGCATAATGTTCTCACATTTAAATATTTAAGGTCGTGTTACATTAAGTAATAAAAATGTGTTCAACCCAGTAGAGTAAAGATTAGGAATAATATAACATTAAAGTGGGATATGTGGAGTTCTCTGCACAAAGCTAATAAACACATCTGATTTGTCAATTACAACATTGCGGCCGATAACATGGAATTGAAGCATAACTGTTCCAATTGTATGTATCTACTAGTTCAGTGAACAAACAAATCTAGTAACTTTGTAACAAATATTGATTCACCTGGAATTACTACTTAAACCAGTAGTGTGAAACAGAAGATTGACAATGACTAATTTAGGGAAGAGCATTTGAAGCCACATGATTATATTTTCCATGAACACCTGTAACACATAAACAGAAACAAGAATGTTCTTGACAGCTAATTCTGTCACCTCGTTTTCTGGCATGTCAATTTATATTGGCTTGGTGTTGAATGAAGTTTGTTGACTAAATATAGAAAGAAAACCTACTTGTGTTTTGTTGCTGTAAGGCTCTTTGAGACGTCCTGAGGGCATGAAAGGCGCTATATAAATGCAAGTTCGTTCTTTATTTGTGCTATTTATTTCATGGAACAATATTGGCATTCAAACATTAAAATACCAAATCTATTTGACAATCTAATTTGCAGTAGATTACTTTGATGTAAATGGGGGGATGTATGGAGATTCACGATGCATTAAAAGCACACACGCAGCTCCATGGAGTGGTGGCACGTGGGCTTGATTCTCGGCTTGTTGAATTATTCACCTGTGGGATGGCAGTGAGCAACACCAAGTGCTTTCCCACAAGGAGGGGAACAAAAATCAGAAGGTACATTGTCCCTGGATCACCTGCTCCACAGATTGGCAGCAGGCTCATAAGGTTATTGACAGACCTAGGAGCTGGTCACCTGCCTCACCCTATCAGCAGCAGAGGACATGAATGTGACAACACTTCAGACAGACAACTGATATGTGTAAGTGTTCTGTTAAGTTTCGATTTAATCGTGATTACTGCAAACACTCAAAATCAAAACCAACATACTATTTGATTGAATTTGATCTCAATTACATCAACTTAAAGCTCTTTCAGTTTTGATCTGAATCAAACTAAACAGAATTCTGCTCGGACTAGCTATCCAGCTTAACCTTGCATGGCATCAATGCCAATGTAGTTCCTGAATATGTTATGTTAACTTGTGTGGATGAAGTTTGATTTAGGAGCTCAATGATATTGAAATGCATGCGTAGAGTTGTGTGTTACTTAGTTCTGAAAGTATTTCATGCATTGTGTCATGACAAGAGGATCATTTGACGTTAAACCATGTAATGTTCTCTCACTCCTGTCATTCTGACACTTTTCCAAATGGGTTTTGTATCTCTGGTGGCTCAGTGCACCATGTGAGTCATCCAGGAATGTTCCAGATTCACTTCCGAGTCCGTGATGGATTAGCTCAGTTTAGCTAAGGCAGGACCATAGGGTGTGACCAAAATGTCAAAGAATCACATAGAATTCACAGCACAGAAACAGGCCTTTTGGCCCAATTGGTCTATGCCTGTCTTTATGCTCCACCTGAGCCTATTTGCTGTCCACCTTGACTCCTACTCACATAACTCCTGGACGGGAGTTCGAATTGGGGTTGTAGTCTTTGTGACAATCTCAAACAGATCATTTGGATGGAATTTATTTATTCCCTTATGGGTCTTGAATTCTTGAAAAAAAATTCCTCGGAACCTTTTCTTCTTCAGTGTAAGCAATCACAGCTCTCCCACCTCTCCATATAGTTTAGATGCACCATCTCTTCAAAGAAAGAAGAAAGAAAGACTTGCATTTATATAGGTTAGGTGAGTGGGATAGGTTAGGTGAGTGGGCAAATGCATGGCAGATGAAGTATAATGTGGATAAATGTGAGGTTATCCACTTTGGTGGTAAAAACAGAGAGACAGACTATTATCTGAATGGTGACAGATTAGGAAAAGGAGAGGTGCAACGAGACCTGGGTGTCATGGTACATCAGTCATTGAAGGTTGGCATGCAGGTACAGCAGGCGGTTAAGAAAGCAAATGGCATGTTGACCTTTATAGAGAGGGGATTTGAGTACAGGGGCAGGGAGGTGTTACTACAGTTGTACAGGGCCTTGGTGAGGCCACACCTGGAGTATTGTGTACAGTTTTGGTCTCCTAACTTGAGGAAGGACATTCTTGCTATTGAGGGAGTGCAGCGAAGATTTACCAGACTGATTCCCGGGATGGTGGGACTGACCTATCAAGAAAGACTGGATCAACTGGGCTTGTATTCACTGGAGTTCAGAAGAGTGAGAGGGGACCTCATAGAAACGTTTAAAATTCTGACGGGGTTAGACAGGTTGGATGCAGGAAGAATGTTCCCAATGTTGGGGAAGTCCAGAACCAGGTGTCACAGTCTAAGGATAAGGGGTAAGCCATTTAGGACCGAGATGAGGAGAAACTTCTTCACCCAGAGAGTGGTGAACCTGTGGAATTCTCTACCACAGAAAGTAGTTGAGGCCAATTCACTAAATATGTTCAAAAGGGAGTTAGATGAAGTCCTTACTACTAGGGGGATCAAGGAGTATGGCGAGAAAGCAGGAAGGGGGTACTGAATTTGCATGTTCAGCCATGAACTCATTGAATGGCGGTGCAGGCTAGAAGGGCCGAATGGCCTACTCATGCACCTATTTTCTATGTTTCTATAGCACCTTTCAGGACCTCAGGGCGTCTCAGAGCTTTACAGCCAATGAAGTACTTTTTGAAGTGTAGTCACTGTTGTAATGTAGGAAACACGGCAGCCAATTTGCACACAGCAAACTCTCACAAACAACAATGAGATAATGACCAGATAATCCATTTTAATGGTGTTGATTGAGGGATAAATATTGGCCAAGACACCGGGGATAACTCCCCTGCTCTTCTTTGAAATAGTGCCGTGGGATCTTTGATGTCCATCTAAGAGAGCAGATGGGGCCTCGGTTTAATGTTTCATCTGAAAGCGGGCGCTTCTGACAGTGCAGCACTCCCTCAGTACAGGAGTGTCAGCCTAGATTTGTGAAGCTGTGCAATTCACTTCCATGATGAGTGTTTGAGGCAGAAACGATGTCAATATTAAAGATTAGATTGGATAGGTAGAAGAAGGAAAAAAGGATAAAGCAATATGGGGGCAATTAAATATGATTAGGATTATTTTTTGTCTTGGAGAGCAAGGGTTTAAAGAGTCCTAATCATATTTAACAAGGGCTGAATTTTAATCTGCAGGAGCGCGTGGGTTTGGGTGCAAGTGGGGGTTTAAAACCGGCAAAATTGGTAGTGCGTCAGGAAGCCAGTTTCAACCCGTTGATTTCCCCATTTAACTCCAGTGTGTTAGACTGTGTGCGCGGAACCTCCTCAGGAGAGGAGGATTGTCAATCTCAATATGTTAATCTCACAATTAGAGCGATATTTCATGACACTTTTGAATTTAACACTGGGTCCACAGGTTTCCTGGGCTTCCTGAAACTCGCCAGTGAAAACAAGGCGAGAACACAGAGACAATTGAGGGGGCTGAATTTATCTCAGGCAATTATGGTAAGTATTGAGTACTCACAGCTGCTTCCTTACCTGCTAGTGCGGAAGGGTTTGTTTACAGTACTTTGGCTGAGAGGCCACTTTCTACACTTCAAAGGTTACTTTCTACACATTGCAGGTTTGCTCTATCACGTCAACATGTCGCTCTATCATGTCGCTTATGTTGCCTTAGATTGGAGCTCAGATAAGGACCAAGATGACCAGCAACAGCACCCGCAGCCTGTAACCAACCATCAGAGAGGGGATCAGCAAAGAGGGAACCAGCAGAGAGGTGCAGCTCACAGGAAGCACTACAAGCAGCAGTTCAGTTTTCTTGATATGTCTGAACACCAGTGTGTCAGGAGGCTCAGGATGCCATGTCAAATGGTGGAAGACATCTGCAGCCTCCTAGAAGAAGACCTGCTGCCTGCCAGACCTGGTGGCCTTGTGTTACCAGTGACTGTCAAAATCACCATTGTCCTCAACCTTTTTGCCTCCGATTCCTTCTCGTGCTCTGCCGCAAACATACCCACTCAGCGGCCCACAAATGCAGGCTTTTTGGCCAGGGCTGGCAATTATGTCAACTTTGCCTGCGATGATGCCGGTCAGAATGAGCGGGCCCTCAGCTTTACAGCTCTGGGTACCTTCCCACATATGCAGCGGTTCATCAACTGCACATACGTGGCAGTCCAGTAACTCCCTGGAGTATTCGTCAACCCCAAGAGCTTCCACTCCATTAATATGCAGTTGGTTTGCAGCCACAAAAAGATCTTTATGCAGTTGTGCGCAAGATTCACAGGCAGCTGCCATGATGCTTTTGTCCTACGGCAGTTCAAGCTCTCTGATCTCTTCAGGACTTGTACATAGACTTAAGAGATGGCAGTTAAGTGACCAGGGTTATCCGCTGCAAACTTGGCTCATGACACCCGTCAGAAACCCGACCACTGAAGCGCTACAATGAATACCATATCACCATCAGCTATGTGATTGAACAGGCCATCGGCATGCTGAAGATGCATTTCAGGTGCCTCAACAGATCTCTTCCGAGGCTCCCTTCAGTATGCACCAGCCAGGTTCTCCAGAATGGTTGTGGTGTGCTGTGCTTGGCACAACATTGCACAACAGCGAGGCTTGGACCTACAGGAGGAACAAGGTGAAGAGCTCAGATCCTCTTCAGACAATTCAGAGGGGGAGGAGGAAAAAGAGGATAATGAGAGCAATGCACCCTCAGATGATCACATTGCGGCCTGGGATGCCCTTATTAATGTACGGTTCACTTAGGTTGCAGCAGTGGACCCATGTCACTAGAAAATGCAATGGCCACTCTTCCTCCTTCCCCCGCAATGCCAATGCAGTCCTGCAACTAATCAACCACTCCTTGAATAGCTTCCCATTAGTCCTCATCAATTCATGTCTTTCCATTTAGCATCAAACAAGTTAGAAGGCCAGTTACCACCCAACACCCAACAATGGACAAGATGGGAAAGTGGGGAAAAGAATAGCATTTATGTGGGCTAAGTAAAGAACAAAAACTTATCAGGACACCCATGTGCATACTCTTGTGCAACTACAAAGCCTTAATATTCCTTTTTCTGCTACTCCTCTGTGGTGCAACCTGTGTGTGGCTTCAGCCGAGGTAGAGGCAGGCTGCTCAGATCCCTGCTCTGACTGCTGAGATGGTTTGGAGCCCATGAAGGCCCCACCAAAGACTGCTCCACCTGCATCTGCGCAGGGGAAGACTTGACCATCGGGAGGCGAGGCAGCATGTGGGCTACTGACTGAGAGGTGGGCTGTGGGTCAGCAGTGGAAGCACTTTGAGTGAAGTCCCCACTTCCATGACTCCTTTCGCCATCGTCCCTCTCATGGCTCAGCTGCATTTCACTGTTGCCACTGTGCTGGAGAATGCTCTGTTGCAGATCAAGGCAGCCCTGCAATGCCAAAGCTAAGGTATCTGCCAGACATGTTGGCATCCAATTTCTGCACAGTGGTGTTCAAGGTGTGTATGGACTCATTTGATTGGAGCATTGGCCACTCTATCCATGGAAGAATACATCATTTTATTTGCCCGCGACATCAACTCCCTCATGCTTGAAGTGGACTCCTCCGATCTGTGGAAGCTGGGTCATTGAATATATTTAAGGGTACAGAGGAGATTTAAGAGGATATTGCCGGGAGTAGAGAATCTTAGCTATGAGGACAGATTGGATAGGCTGGTTTATTTTCTTTGGAACAGAGGAGGCTGAGGGGAGACCTCATTGAGGTGTGTAAAATTATGAGGGCCTAGATATAGTGGATAGAAACGGCCTATTTCCCTTAGCAGAGGGGTCACCAACCAGGGGGCATAAATTTAAAGTAATTGGTAGAAGGTTTAGAGGGGATTTGAGGGGAAATTTCTTCATGCAGAGGGTAGAACAGAGGGTTGTGGGAGTCTGGAACTCACTGCCTGAAAGGGTGGTAGAGGCAAAAACCCTCACCACATTTAAAAAGTACCTGGATGTGCACGTGAAGTGCTGTAACCTACAGGGTTATAGACCTAGAGTAGGAAAGTGGGATTAGGCTGGATAGCTTCTTGTTGGCCGGCAAGGACACGATGGGCCGAAATGGCCTCCCTCCGTGCTGTAAACTTCTATCTCTCTGCAATTGTGGTGAGCCTACTTTGAAGGGCTGTCAGTGCATCACACATTGTCTGCTGCTGCTCAGTGATTCTCCTCTTCATCGACCACCCCCGAGGTACAGCATCTGTGTCCAACTGAGCAGAACTTGGAAAGGCTTGTACCCTCCTACGCAGACACTCTACTGTCCCTGTCTCCACCATCTGCTCTTGCTCAATTGCGAAGTGTGAGACACCAGGTGAAAACCCAACTAACTGTCTTGCTGGTCCCACAGAAGTGTGAGTATCTGAGCTGATGCATGGTCTGAATGAGTCCTGTGACAGTGCAATCTCAGATGGACTCGGTTCCTCTGAGGACACGTCACACAGACCGGAGGACATGTCCACCGACTCCTGCTGAATACGTGAAAGCCTTGTGGGAGATAAAAGACATGAATTAGTCGTCATAAGGTAAGAAAGTTCTCATTATGAAGATGATCAAATTTCACTTGCTGTTGAAATGAAGACAACATGACTGAGTACCGTATGAAATCTGGGTGGCCTTTATTTAGTTGCATCATCAGGTAGCTGTGAGCTCCCTAACTCTCCATCTCCGACAGACAGGGAAGGCATAAGAACATAACAACATAAGAAATAGGAGCAGAAGTAGGCCATTCAATAAGATCATAGCTGACCTGCTCCCCATAACCCTTAACTCCCTTATCATTTAAAAATCTGTCTATCTCCACTTTAAATATATTCTATGACCCAGCCTCCACAGCTCTCTGGGGAAGAGAATTCCAAAGATTCACGACCCTCTGAGAGAACAAATTCCTCCTCATTTCCGTTTTACATGGGCAACCCCTTATTTTGAAATGATACCTCCTAGTGCACATCACTCCTCACACCCACTTAGCTTGTACGCCCACCCATCCATCGCTTTCTAGTTTTCCCCACGAGGGGAAACATCCTCTCTGCATCTACTCTCTCAAGCCCCTTCATAATTCTATACGTTTCAATAAGATCCCCTCGCATTCTTCTAAATTCCAATGAGTATAGGCCCAACCTGCCTATACTCTTTGGAACCTTTCTTCATAAGACAACCCCTTCATCTCTGGAATCAATCCAGTGAACCTTCTCTGAACTGCCTCCAATGCAAGTATATCCCTCCTTAAATAAGGAGACCAGAATTGTACACAGACTCTCTTAGTCTGACCCCACCTAATAACGTACTATTTCTTACTCTAGTGCTATCTGTCTCTCCCACTCCTTTGTTCATCTTGTTTCTCCTTTCTAATGCTACATCCTGGTGCCCATCCCCCTGCCAAATTAGATGAAACCCTCCCCAACAGCACTAGCAAACCTCTCTGCAAGGACATTGGTCCCAGTTCTGTTGTGGTGCAACCCGTCTGGCCTATACAGGTCTCACCTCCCCCAGAACCAGTCCCAATGTCCCAGGAATCTTACGCCCTCCCTCCTACACCATCTCTATATGCATTCATCAGCTCTATCCTATTATTTCTATACTCATTAGCTCGTGGCACCGGGAGTAATCTGGAGATTACCATCGTTGAGGTCCTGCTTGTTAATCTCTTTCCTAGCACCCTAAAATCTGCCTGCAGGACCTCAACCCTCTCTTTATCTATGCCGTTGATACCAATATGGACCACGATCTCTGGTAAGGGGTCGGCGCGTGCCCGATGGGGCGGGAAGCCAGCCAGGGTGGTCCTGTACACCGCTCCAAAAATAAAGGAGGGCAATTTTCAAAATGGTGGCTCCTCCACGCCGACCAAGCGGTTAGTCCTTACCGACCCGTGGCGGCCTCTTTGGGGAATAGTGGGGAACCAAGGGGCTAATGAGAGCGAGGAACTTAAAGTAATTAATGTCAGTAGAGAAAAAGTACTTGATAGAGAATTCAAGCTCTACAGCCTGGCTGCAGTTTTGAGAAAACACAGACCACATTGCATTAAGTCATCAATCAACTTGACATTTTAGGACATTGGGTAGCGAGCCAATTAAAGATTAACAGACTATCAATTGGGCCAATAAGGTCAAAGAAGGCGAGTTCTTTTCTGTAAATTGAACCAAGTATAAGTATAGTCTCAGAAGGACAAAGGCCTGGCTTAAAGCCAGAAGCTTGTTGCTGCTGCCAGAATAAAGTTACATTAAAACTACAATCGGAGTTCATATTTCATTGGGAATTAAGAGATCTAACAATTTTGGCGTCACGAACAGGATGGCTGAGGGAAGAAACTGAATTTTGGACATCGGACCTACATACTGAGGTAAGGACTCCTCTTTATAAAAAGTCTAAATTCGCCTCGGTCAAAAGTCTAAATTCGCCTCTCCTTCTACGCGATTCCGAAAGCCTCCGGTTTGCGAACCCTCCGGTTGGTAGTCGGCTCGAGGTCCCATAGACGTCTAACTTCGGCGGTGTGTTAGTTAATTAATCACTGACACACTGATCGACTGGAAAGCCTACGACTCGAGACCCCAGTAAGAAATCAGTATTATGGCAGCAGGAGATAAGAGCAAAGAATTGCCTACAGCTGTTAAAGGCGGGCAGGCACCACCTGAGGTTTCGATAGATGAAATCCTCCAACAGTTGAAAGAATACATAGAGCAACAATTCAACTTACCTAAAACCTGTATTAAGATCGAACAAAAATACGGTACCTCCAAAGGACAATGGTCCTTGGACGAGATTAAAAGGGTCTGGGGAAAAACGACCCGTATGAAAAATAAAAAGCGAACTAGATGGTCCCTAGCCGTTATGGGACAGATCTGAAAGCGGAATGAAATTATAATGCGTTCCCAACATGATCGAGAACTGACCAGTACAAAGGACCAATTGCAAGCTGTTTGTGCACAGCTGCGACAGAAAAAGCTTGAACTTGAAAAATCGGAAGCGGAAGTTAAAGATCTTAAAAGTGAAATTAAAGAATGGAAAAAATCATTAGGTCAAGAGACAGTAATAGAAAAAGGAAAATGTATCGGTCAATTCCCAGGGTACCCATGTTTGGGTAAATTAAAAGCGCAAACCCGAAGACACGACCGAGGAATAGATACGGATTCTGAATCCTCCGACGATACCGGGTCGGAGGATGAAGAATTAAGGGTGCGCTTTGCCCCATTTAAAAAAAGACGAGTTGTAGTCAAATCAGAAGAGGCTGTGGATGAGGGCGGAACCAAAAAAACGAGGAAAAGGGTGTATGCAGAATATTTAGTTCATGATCCGGCAGACCCAGAGAAAATTGATAAATGGTCCAAGGAGTTGCCCAATCCAAAGAAAGGGGGAGTGAAAACGTGGGATCAATTGGACCGCTTAAGAAATATATATCAACTTCATCCCTGGGACGGAGTGCAAATTTTGACCATAATGGTGTCAAAAACACAGGGAAGAAAATTGCACAACAAGGTAGAGGAAGCTTTGGGGCAGGATGAGCAAGAAATAATCGCAGGATGGGAGGCGATTAAACACTGGCTGCAAGCCTTCAGTCCAGCTAAGACAGACTGGGGAAAAATTGCAGCCTGTCAACAGAAAGGAACAGAGGAGGTCCTGGAGTATGACGAGCAGTTTAGATGCACGTGGCTAGAACATTCGGGTATGGATAATACAGATGAGGAAATGGATGAACAAGTGTTAGGACCCCTGAAAGCAGCTTTCGTGGCAGGTCAGAAAGCCAGAACTGTCCAAAATGCTTAAGGTAGTGTTACCGGAGAGGGAAGGTAGAGGAACTACCTTTGCAGCATTGGTGGATCGATGTAACCAATTAGATCGGGATATGGGAGCTAAAGTCCGAGCCCTGCAGGCTGTGGGATGGAAATCCCAGGATTCCGATAAACAGTTATTCGGAAAATTACCCGGAAAATGTCATTATTGTGGGAAAGAAGGTCACTGGGCCAAGACGTGCAGGGCAAAACAGCAAGGTCATGGCCGGGGAAGAGGACGCAGCCAGGGATACAATTCAGCCAACAAACCAGGCTTGTCACAAGATAACGACCTCATAGAAGCATTTAAGCGACTGACAATACAACAACAGAAGGAATTACTTGGGATAGCAAAAAACGATTAGAGCCCACCCTGGTCCACCTCCTCGCACTAATACAACAAAGGGGAGATGGGCTATATATAACTGTGAGGGTGGGCGATAAGGATGTGGACTGTCTTTTAGATACAGGGGCGGAATTAACATGCTTACCCCTACAATATGGAAACTTTTTGCCGTTGGATGGTAGGGCATGTACAGCCTATGGAGTTGGGGCCATAAAATGGAAATTAAAAGGACAACACCGGTACTTATAGGGCTGGGTCCACATGAACTTATCACGCCGGTCTGGATAGGCCCAGTAGATCAACCCCTTTTGGGAATGGACGTTCTAATCCAAATAGATTCATCGTTGCATTTCGAGAATGGTCAGGTGACATGGTCAATTAAAACTTTGAAGAACGAAGAATTGAAGGAACACCCGATATGGGCTAAAGATAAGAACGATTGTGGCCGACTCCAGATGGAGCCTGCGTCATTTACCGGGACCAAGCCTCCATGCACTAAACTGTATCCCATCAGTCCAACTGCCATCGTGGGAATCTTACCGGTTATTCAGCAATTGGAGAAACAAGGGGTGCTTATTAAAACGCATAGCTCCTCCAATAACCCCTTGTGGCCGGTACAGAAATCTAATCAGACTTGGCGTTTGACTGTCGATTATAGGAAAGCTAACCAGTGTATTGATCAAAAAACTCCTTTGGTCGCAGATCCCTCCACCATTTTTAATGCCCTCAAACCGGAACATAAATATTTCTCGGTTATAGATATGGCCAACGGATTTTGGTCGGTGCCTCTGGCACCGGAGGTTCGACAGTGGTTTGCTTTCACTGTCCAAGGACAACAGTATACTTGGACCCGGTTACCACAGGGTTTCCACAACAGCCCTACGGTATTCCACATGGCTTTACAAAGCCATTTGCGAGAATTACCTCCCCTGTCATCCACAGTCATCCAATATGTAGACGATATCCTGCTAGCTTCAAACACGGAAGAACAGCATGAACAAGATTTACGAGCTTTGCTGGACCACCTTTGGCTGAAAGCACATAAAGCCAGCATTGACAAAGCACAAATATCCCAAGAAGAGGTTGTATACCTGGGACAAAAGATTTCACAAGGAAAGAGAGAACTTACCCAGGATAGAACTGCAGCCATTCGGGCTGCTAAAAAACCCACCACTATTCAGGGACTAAGGTCTTTTTTGGGATTGTGTAACTTTAACAGAAATTGGATTGACTCCTTCACACAGCTTGCTCAGCCATTGAATGATATCTAAAGGGGAAATGTGCCTCTAAAGAAGCCATCACCCTCACTAAGGAACAGCAAGAGGCCATCCTGAGTTTGAAAAAGGCTTTGTGTTCGGCACCGGCTCTGGGAATCCCCGACAGTGGTAAGCCATTTACCCTGTTTGTCCATGAGAAAGAAGGATATATGACAGCTATACTGACACAAGAACATGGGGATCGGCAAAGACCTATTGGCTATTATTCGGCAAAACTGGATGCGGTAGCCCTCGGATGAGGAAGTTGCCTAAGGGCCATGGAAGCTACATGTCGAGCGGTAATGATCACTGCGGGTCTAGTCCTCGACCAAAAGCTGGTTGTCAAGTGTCCCCACACCATACATACTTTGCTGTCTATGAATAGAATGTCTCAGGTGACGGCAGCTAGATGGACCCGCTGGACAGCAGTTTTGGAAGCTCCTAATCTCCATATTGTCCGGGCCAGCCCGGTTAATCCTGCAACTATGCTCCCTATGTCAGAATCAAGGGAGAAAGAGGGGGGAGAATGTGAAGAGCATGACTGCGTGGAGATTTTAAAAGAAACAGAAGAAGCAGACTTAGCAGCAGAGGAGCCTCTGCACAACCCAGACCTCATCCTGTTTACAGATGGTTCCTCCTTTGTTGACAATGGTACCAGAAAAGCAGGATGGGCAGTTACAACCTTATATGAGATAGTAGCAAAAGGATGTTTACCCTCAGGAATGTCAGCACAACAGGCCGAGTTACGGGCCCTGTCAGAAGCATGTCGAATAGCAGAAGGACAGACAGCTAATGTCTACACAGATTCGCGTTATGCTTTTGGAGTCGCTCACGACTTTGATCTGTTATGGCGGTAAAGGGGATTCCTCACTGCTGCTGGTACACCTATCTGAAATGAAAAAGAAGTCCGAGACTTACTAGAGGCCATACAATTACCTCAGGAAGTGTCCATCCTGAAGTATAAGGCCCATACCAAGGAAAATACCACAGAAGCACAGGGAAATGCCGTAGCCGACCAGGCAGCTAAAGATGCCGCCTCACAGGGTGTTCCCCCAGAAGAACCAACACAGGTGTGCAGATTGAAAGCACTCAGGACTCTGACACGAGACCTTCAAACAATGCAAGGCGAGTGCTCCCGAGAGGAAAAATGGACATGGATTGAGGCAGGAATTAAGCTGTGTGAAGATGGTGTCTGGAGACAAAGAGTTACCAACAAGCCAGTCGCACCACAAGCGCTTATGCCTTTTTTAGCCTAACAGATCCACTCGTGGGGACACTTGGCCTCACAACAGATGATGGCACGGTTCCAGAAAAGCTGGTGGGGTCGGGGATTTAAAAAACATGCCCAGCTGGTAGCAGACCGCTGTGTGGTCTGCCAGAAAAATAATTCTAGACCCATCACGGTAATGCCCCAATTGAGGCCCCCTGCCCCTGTCGGACCATTCCAGCATCTGCAGGTTGATTATATATCTCTTCCTTCATGCCAAGGATACACTAACATTCTTGTCATGGTCGACAAATTCTCTAGATGGGTAGAAGCTGTCCCAACTAAAAGAGCCACAGCCAATCACACTGCAAAGGTCTTGTGTAAGGATTACATTCCCCGATGGGGAGTCCCGAGTAGCATTGACTCAGATCAGGGAACACACTTCAGAGGTGCTGTCTACCAAGAAGTCTGTAGGTTACTGAACATTATGTGGGATTTACACTGTCCTTATCATCCACAATCATCAGGACAAGTAGAGCGAATGAATCAAACTCTGAAACAACAGCTTGCCAAATGTCACCAAGAAGGAACACCATGGCCTCAGGCACTACCAATAGTGTTATGTAGCATTAGGGCAACCCCGAACAGAACTACAGGTCTAAGCCCATTTGAAATTATAACAGGAAGACCCATGTCGTTGCCAGGAACTATTGATTTAAGGAAAGCTGATGTTCACTTAATGAGTGACACTTTGTTATCATACTGTCAGAACCTAACCAATGCTATTAGTTCTGTTTCCCGACAGGTATCGGCAGCTTGGGGTAATCCACCCGAAGGAGGACACAACATCATCCCGGGAGTCTGGATGTATGTGAAAAAGTTGCATAAAGAACCTTTGGGTGCCAAATGGGAGGGACCTTATCAAGTGTTATTGACCACCCAGACAGCTGTTAAAGTCCAAGGAAAGAAAGCCTGGATCCACGCTTCACACGTTAAACGAGCACCCGTAACTGAAGTTGAAATCTAATAAGGACAATTACTTTTTGCCAAAATGTATAAATTTCCTGTATTACTGACTCTAGGTATTCTAGGCATAGGCCTACTTCTTACTAGCCGACCCTCTGCACCAAAGGGAAATAGTCGAGTACCAAGGGAATTATATGTAAATACCTTTTTATATATGTCATACATTTATGCCAAACAAGGTAACATTTCTAGTTGTTGGGTGTGTGCGCATATTCCTATTCTCTCAAAGGGAGGGATTCCCTTGAGGCCAGTTTCCTTGAATATCTCGGAAATGGCTGAGTGGATAATTAATCAAAACAAAACAGGCAATGCGTTTCAGGATACGGAAAACTGGGCACGTAAATGGAAGTCAGCAGGTTACAATCTGACTACCTTTGAAGGGGGATACCAACCGTGCTACAATAATTCCAAACGGCCCTCATTTTTTGTTATCACTAATACAACGGGAATAGGAAGACCGGGGGAATCGGTCTGTCTGATTAGAAACATCAAAGGAGGCCAAAATATGGGGTATAGTAACTGCTCCCGGAATTATAATATAATCAAGCCACGGAATCGTCCAAACTGGGCCGATGTGGGAATTTTTAACGTAACGGGGATTCTGAATAAAACAGATGGAAAAGCCTGGACAGGCCCCGGAGTGTTGCTGACAAAGAAACAGCTAACCTTCATTGCCTATAATGGCACCTATTGGGTGTGTGGCCACAAGGCCTACCCTTGGCTGCCCCAGAATTGGACGGGATCCTGCTATTTAGCCTACATTGTGCCTTATATGTATCATATAAAGTCACTGTCGGAACATTTACACCGTCCTAAGAGAGCTATCACAGAAACAGAGACGTTCTTTGCCATTCTGATCCCCAGGTATGGGACCGCCAGACTGGCAAGGGAATCCATTAACATGGCATCCGTTGTGGAACAGGTAGCCAATGATACCTCAGAGGCCCTAGTTAAAATCAATGCAGAAATGGTAGCAATCCACACAGTAGCCCTACAGAATAGACTGGTCCTTGATTACATCCTGGCTGAAAAGGGAGGTACTTGCGCCCTACTTAGAACTGAGTGTTGCACATATATCCCAGATAGCTCCGAAGAAATTACCCACTTAGCGGAGCATATCCAAAAGGAGGTAGAAAAACTTAAGCAACCCCCATCATTCACTTTGTGGAGGGGAGCCACTGAATGGCTAGGTTCAATGGGAACTTCATTGGTGGAAGGTTTAATTCTAGTTGTTGTAATTATTTTACTTTTATATTGTTTGTTTATGTTGATTAAATGTTGTTGCAACCAGGCGGCTGTAGCTGCTGTCCCTAAGGTGAGACACCTTGCAGGTCCCAGCAGATCATCTGTACGTGGCACAAGGGTATGTTATGCTTAAGGGAAGGTTGTTTACTGGTTGAATTAAGATATTGATTTGGATTAAATTGGAATATGGTTAATCAACCTACTAAAACCAGACTTCCATTGTGGCCACGATGGAACTCGGGTTGGTGTAAATTTGTGTGGAAGCTACTAGTCTGGACATGTGGCGAAACACATCAACAAATTTTAGAAGGAAACTCTATTAACATGTATGAAATTATTTTGTAGAATGTTTAACCAGTGATACCTGAAGTTTTATGATTCAGTTTGTGAAAGAATCAAAGGGGGGATTGATAGAGAATTCAATCTCTGCAGCCTTGCTGCAGTTTGGAGAAAACACAGACTACATTGCATTAAGTCATCAATCAACTTGACATTTTAGGACCTTGGGTAGCGAGCCAATTAAAGGTTAACAGACTATCAATTGAGCCAATAAGGTCAAAGAAGGCGAGTTCTTTTCTGTAAATTGAACCAGGTATAAGTACAGCCATTTTGGCCATGTGGTCTCAGAAGGACAAAGGCCTGGCTTAAAGCCAGAAGCTTGTTGCTGCTGCCAGAATAAAGTTACATTAAAACTACAACCGGAGTTCGTATTTCATTGGGAATTAAGAGATCTAACAGTACTTGAGAAACTAATGGGACTAAAAACTGACAAATCCACCAGGACCTGATGGTCTGACATTCTAGGGTTCTAAAATAGGTGGCTGCAGAGGTACTGGGTGCAATGGTTGTGATCTTCCAAAATTCCATAGATTCAGGAAGGGTCCTAATGGATTGAAAAGCAGCAAATGTAAACCCGCTATTGAAGAAAGGAGCGAAGAGAGAAAACCGGGAACTACAGGCAGTTAGCCTGGCAGATGTTTGACAGAATTTTGAACTAAGGGAATAAAGGCTTATGGGGAATGGGTAGGGAAGTGTAGCTGTGTCCATGATCAGATCAGCCATGATCTTATTAAATGGTGGAGCAGGCTTGAGGGGCCATATGATCCTGTTTCTTATGTTCTTATGTTCTTATATCAGTTGTCGGGAAATACATTATTAAGGAAGTGGTAACAGGGTACTTAGAAAATCATAATATGATTAGGCAGATCAACATGGGTTTATGAAAGGTAAATCATGTTGGACAAATTTATTAGAGTTTTTTCAGCATGTAACTAGCAGGGTAGATAAAGGGGAACAAGTGGATGTACTATATTTGGATTTCCAAAAGATATTTGTTAAGGTGCCACAAGGTGGTTATGCAAAATAAGAGCTCGTGGGGTTGGAGGTAATATATTAGCATGGCTAGAGGTTTGGTTTACAGACAGAAAACAGAGAATAGGGGTAAACGAGTCATTTTCAGATTGGCAGACTATAACTAGTGGGGTGCTGCAAGAATCAGTGCTTGGGCCTCAGCTATTTACAATCTATATTAATGACTTCGATGAAGGGACCGAGTGCAATCTATCCAAGTTTGCTGATGATACGGTGGAGGATTTCCTGGAATGCATAAGGGATGGTTTTCTAGACCAATATGTCGAGGAACCAACTAGGGGGGAGGCCATCTTAGACTGGGTGTTGTGTAATGAGAGAGGATTAATTAGCAATCTTGTTGTGCGAGGCCCCTTGGGGAAGAGTGACCATAATATGGTGGAATTCTGCATTAGGATGGAGAATGAAACAGTTAATTCAGAGACCATGGTCCAGAACTTAAAGAAGGGTAACTTTGAAGGTATGAGGCATGAATTGGCTAAGATAGATTGGCTAATGATACTTAAGGGGTTGACTGTGGATGGGCAATGGCAGACATTTAGAGACCGCATGGATGAATTACAACAATTGTACATTCCTGTCTGGTGTAAAAATAAAAAAGGGAAGGTGGCTCAACCGTGGCTATCTAGGGAAATCAGGGATAGTATTAAAGCCAAGGAAATGGCATACAAATTGGCCAGAAATAGCAGCGAACCTGGGGACTGGGAGAAATTTAGAACTCAGCAGAGGAGGACAAAGGGTTTGATTCGGGCAGGGAAAATGGAGTACGAGAAGAAGCTTGCAGGGAACATTAAGGCGGATTGCAAAAGTTTCTATAGGTATGTAAAGAGAAAAAGGTTAGTAAAGACAAACGTAGGTCCCCTGCAGTCAGAATCAGGGGAAGTCATAACGGAGAACAAAGAAATGGCAGACCAATTGAACAAGTACTTTGGTTCAGTATTCACTAAGGAGGACACAAACAACCTTCCGGATATAAAAGTGGTCAGAGGGTCTATTAAGGAGGAGGAACTGAGGGAAATCTTTATTAGTCGGGAAATTGTGTTGGGGAAATTGATGGGATTGAAGGCCGATAAATCCCCAGGGCCTGATGGACTGCATCCCAGAGTACTTAAGGAGGTGGCCTTGGAAATAGCGGATGCATTGACAGTCATTTTCCAACATTCCATTGACTCTGGATCAGTTCCTATCGAGTGGAGGGTAGCCAATGTAACCCCACTTTTTAAAAAAGGAGGGAGAGAGAAAGCAGGGAATTATAGACCGGTCAGCCTGACCTCAGTAGTGGGTAAAATGATGGAATCAATTATTAAGGATGTCATAGCAGCGCATTTGGAAAATGGTGACATGATAGGTCCAAGTCAGCATGGATTTGTGAAAGGGAGATCATGCTTGACAAATCTTCTGGAATTTTTTGAGGATGTTTCCAATAAAGTGGACAAAGGAGTACCAGTTGATGTGGTATATTTGGACTTTCAGAAGGCTTTCGACAAGGTCCCACACAGGAGATTAATGTGCAAAGTTAAAGCACATGGGATTGGGGGTAGTGTGCTGACGTGGATTGAGAACTGGTTGTCAGACAGGAAGCAAAGAGTAGGAGTAAATGGGTACTTTTCGGAATGGCAGGCAGTGACTAGTGGGGTACCGCAGGGTTCTGTGCTGGGGCCCCAGCTGTTTACATTGTACATTAATGATTTAGACGAGGGGATTAAATGTAGTATCTCCAAATTTGCGGATGACACTAAGTTGGGTGGCAGTGTGAGCTGCGAGGAGGATGCTATGAGGCTACAGAGTGACTTGGATAGGTTAGGTGAGTGGGCAAATGCGTGGCAGATGAAGTATAATGTGGATAAATGTGAGGTTATCCACTTTGGTGGTAAAAACAGAGAGACAGACTATTATCTGAATGGTGACAGATTAGGAAAAGGGAAGGTGCAACGAGACCTGGGTGTCATGGTACATCAGTCATTGAAGGTTGGCATGCAGGTACAGCAGGCGGTTAAGAAAGCAAATGGCATGTTGGCCTTCATAGCGAGGGGATTTGAGTACAGGGGCAGGGAGGTGTTGCTACAGTTGTACAGGGCCTTGGTGAGGCCACACCTGGAGTATTGTGTACAGTTTTGGTCTCCTAACTTGAGGAAGGACATACTTGCTATTGAGGGAGTGCAGCGAAGATTCACCAGACTGATTCCCGGGATGGTGGGACTGACCTATCAAGAAAGACTGGATCAACTGGGCTTGTATTCACTGGAGTTCAGAAGAGTGAGAGGGGACCTCATAGAAACGTTTAAAATTCTGACGGGTTTGGACAGGTTGGATGCAGGAAGAATGTTCCCAATGTTGGGGAAGTCCAGAACCAGGGGTCACAGTCTAAGGATAAGGGGTAAGCCATTTAGGACCGAGATAAGGAGAAACTTCTTCACCCAGAGAGTGGTGAACCTGTGGAATTCTCTACCACAGGAAGTAGTTGAGGCCAATTCACTAAATATATTCAAAAGGAGTTAGATGAAGTCCTTACTACTCGGGGGATCAAGGGGTATGGCGTGAAAGCAGGAAGTGGGTACTGAAGTTTCATGTTCAGCCATGAACTCATTGAATGGCGGTGCAAGCTAGAAGGGCTGAATGGCCTGCTCCTGCACCTATTTTCTATGTTTCTATACAAAGCTAGGTGGAAAAGTAAGATGTGAGGAGGATGCAAAGAGCTTGCAAAGGGATATAGACAGATTAAGTGAATGGGCAATAAGGTAGCAGATGGAGTATAATGTGGAGAAATGTGAGGTTATTCACTTTGGTAAAACATAAGAAACAAAAACCCAAGAAATAGGAGCAGGAGTAGGCCATTTGGCCCCTCAAGCCTGCTCCACCATTTAATAAGATCATGACTGATCTGATCATGGGCTCAGCTCCACTTCCCTGCCTGTTCCCCATAACTCTTTATTTCCTTATTGCTCAAAAATCTGTCTATCTCCGCCTTAAATATATTCAATGACCCAGCCTCCACAGCTCTCTGGGGCAGAGAATTCCATAGATTTACAACTCGCTGAGAGAAGAAACCCTCCACATCTCAGTTTTAAATGGGCGGCCCCTTATTCTGAGCCTATGCCCTTAGTTTTAGTTTCCCCTATGAGTGGCAATATCCTCTCTACATCCACCTTGTCGAGCCCCCTTATTATCTTATATGTTTCGATAAGATCACCTCTCATTCTTCTGAACTCCACTGAATATAGGCCCAACCTACTCAACCTATCTTCATAAGTCAACCCCCTCATCTCAGGAATCAACCTAGTGAACCTTCTCTGAACAGCCTCCAATGCAAGTATATCCTTCCTTAAATATGGAGACCAAAACTGTACACAGTACTCTAGGTGTGGCCTCACGAATACCCTGTACAGTTGTAGCAGGACTTCTCTGCTTTTATACTGCATCTCCCTTGCAATAAAGGCCAACATTCCATTTGCCTTCCTGATTATATACTGTACCTGCATACTAACCTTTTGTGTTTCATGCACAAGGACCCCAAGGTCCCTCCGTATTGCAGCACTTTGCAATTTTTCTCCATTTAAATTATAATTTGCTTTTCTTTTTTTTTCTGCCAAAGTGGATAACCTTGCATTTTCCCACATTATACACCATCTGCCAAATTTTTGTCCACTCAATTAGCCTGTCTATATCCCTTTTCAGATTTCTTGTGTCGACTTCACAATTTGCTCTTCCACCCATCTTTGTATCATCAACAAATTTGGCTACATTACACTCGGTCCATTCATCCAAGTCATTAATATAGATTGTAAATAGTTGAAGCCCCACCACCGATCTCTGCGTCACCCCACAAGTTACTGTTTGCCAACCGGAAAATGACCCATTTATCCCGACTCTCTGTTTTCTGTTAGTTAGCCAATCCTCTATCCATGCTAATATATTACCCCCAACCCTGTGAACTTTTATCTTGTGCAGGAAGACTAGAAAAACAGAATATTTTTTAAATAGTGAGCAACTATAAAATGTTTGGTGTTCAGAGAAATATAGGTATCCTAGTTCAAGAAACACAGAGAGTTAGCATGCAGGTAATGCAAGCAATTAGGAAGGTAAATGGCACGTTGGCCTTTATTGCTAGAGGGTTGGAGTATAAGAGTAAGGAAGTCTTGCTACAGTTGCACAGGGCTCTGGTGAGACCACACCTGGAGTACTGGGCACAGGTTTGGTCTCCTTATTTTAGGAAGGATATACTTGCCTTAGAGGCAGTTCAATGAAGGTTCACTAGATTGATCTCTGGGATGAGAGCGTTGTCCTATGAGGAGAGATTGAGTAGACTCGGCCTATACTCTCTGGAGTTTAGATGAATGAGAGGTGATCTCATTGAAATATATAAGATTCTGAGTGGGATTGACAGGGCAGATGATGAGAGATTGTTTTCCCTGGCTGAAGAATCTAGAACTAGGGCGCATAGTCTCAGGGGCTGGCCTTTTAAGACTAAGATGAGGAGGAATTTCTTCACTCAGAGGGTTGTGAATCTCTGGAATTCTCCGCCCCAAAGTGCTGTGGATGCTCGGTTATTTGAGTATATTCAAAGCAGAGATAGATAGATTTTTGGACTCTAAAGGAATTAAGGGATATGTGGATCGGGCAGGAAAATGGAGTTGAAGTCGAAGATCAGCCTTGATCTTATTGAATGGTGGAGCAAGCTCAAGGAGCTGTATGGCCTATGCCTGCATCTAATTCTTTTGTTCTTATGTTCTTTAAAAATACTGGAGTTGAGATGGGGGTCATGTGGGTCCACATCATACCTGCTGCCAATGATTAGATGGTAAACCCGGAAGTAAAAGGATAATGAGGTAGCTGAGTTAAAAAGTCACTGACAGAGGCCCTGCACTTACTTCCGGGTTTCCCGTGCATAATCAGACCGCCCTTCCCCGTTCCTTCCCGCCCCCACCGCCCCTCCCCCCCTCACCCCTGCTCCCGGCGCTTCGCAAACTTAAAATTGGGGCTCAAGTGTCGACACTGAGTGGTTGGACTGAATGACCTGTGTTGTAACTGCTCTGTATTAGATGCTGATACCCTGCTTTAAACTGGGTATCCGTTTGGTTTCCCTTTTCTACACAGCCTCCAATGCTTGGAAATTCTTGCTGTAGGACAGTGACCAAAATTGTATAATTACTCTGGGTGTGGCACTAGATTGTACAGGCCAAAAGTTAATAGGTAAATTCTCTCTCTTCCACATTTTGTTTAACAATTCTGAAAATTATATTGTTATAAATATTGTATATTGGCAAATATGATACGATCTGTACACTATCTACCCATCCATTGGGTCCTTTAGGTTGTTAGGCTTTTATATAGGCAGTTAAATGGTTAAATCCAACCATCCACACTTGTAAGCCTGAAATAATGTTTCTCATTTGTAAGCTACCATATTTAATTTATGAACTCTAAACGATACGGATGAAATGAGGTTGGATAAACAGATGGAGGCTTTTTTGCTGGCAGTCTCTAAAACACATTAGCCTCCTGCTATTTTCCAATTAAATTTGTGTTATTTCAGTCCCTATCATTTTAATTTTGAAAACTACAATTATTTGTAAAAGCTTCTCAGGTATTTTTTTTACTTACGATCAATACTTCGAGTAATTAGATTGATCAAGGTCTAGATTTTTAAGGGGATTAAAGTGAAGCCATTTATACAGAAAAAACATGCAATATATCAGTGTCCTTATTGTGTCAAAAGTAAAAGGAAAGAAACTGCTGTAAATGAGTAATAACTAGAAATACGAGGTAGGCTAGTCAGCACCTCTTAAAAACAAAAGAAGAGTTAATGTTTCTGTTGCAGCTCCTTTGTTTATCTGCTGCACGTATCCTAACTCGCAACAAGTCCTGTTCACCATCATCATAGGCAGTCCCTCGAGTCGAGGATGACTTGCTTCTACGCCAAAAAGTTCACGTGTTTCAAATGAAGGACCTAATATTCCAGATCCCGAACTAAATCTTGAAGGGTGGAAGATGCCTGTGTGTGGATTTATTTTTAACGTGTGGTGACCATTGCACACCAGTCACCACACGGGCTTGACAGAGCTAGGTCTTAGTCCAGTGGCAAGGGTTATCCAAGATGACTGGAGACCAGCCCTGCTGCACGGACCTAGTGCACACACATATCGCAGTGTGGGCTGGTCCGTGCTGCCCCTGGGCCCTCGCCTCTTCTGGGCCCCGAACTCACGCCTCTCCTGGGCTCCGTTCACCATCACTGTTATGCTTGCTGACTTACCTTGGTAACGCCTCGAATTTAAAATTCTCATCCTTGTATTCAAATCCCTCCATGGCCTCGCCCCACCCTATCTTTGTAACCTGCTCCAATCCTACAACACTCCGAGATCACTGCACTCCTCCAATTCTAGCCTCTTGCGCATGCCTGATTTCCTTTGCACCCCCGCGCATGCCCGATTTCCTTTGCACCCCCGCACCTGCCCCCCCCCGCCATTGGTGGCCGTGCCTTCAGCTGCCCCTGCTAGGCCCTAATCTCTGGAATTCTCTTCCCAAACTTCTCTGCCTCTCCACTTCTCTCTCCTTTACGATGCTCTTTAAAACCTACCTCTTTGACCGAGCTTTTGGTCACCTGTCCTAATATCTCCTTCTATGGCTCAGCATCAAATATTGTCTGATAATGTTGTCTGTACCTAATATTGTCTGTATCTGCGCTCCTCTAATTGTGGCCTTTTGAGTATCACTGATTTTAATTGCTCTAGGCTAGACTTTCCATCAGTTTTGCATCGCTACCGCACACTTAATGTCCATTTTAACGCTGAGATGAAGTATAACGCCCAGTTATCGCCCATTTCACAAAAAATGGAAACTAACACCCATTTATCACTCACTTATCGGCCAGCGTTACTTTCAGCATATAGTTAACGCTGAGAATTAATAATACCGCCCGCCCATTTTTTTTGCCGTAAAGGTCAGAATAAACAAAACTAACGGCCATAATATTGCCGAACGTTATTGCCGAGCGTTACGTTCGGCATATCGCCCACATATCGCCGAAAATTTCGCTTGTCGAAAAAAACAATGAAAAAACGTTGCTCTCACCTGACCTTAACCCAGTGGTATGGACGCCATTTTGTAAATCAGAGGATTTTTCATATAAAAGGCTGCTTCAACATTTGGGGAGTTTTGATGTAATCTGGAGTTATTATAAGGTGATTTGAAAATCTGAACAAACATCTTATCATACTGTGGACGAATTGAATTTATTTTATTTGTTTTAGTAGGTAAATTTATTGTTTGTGAACAATAGGTATAATACTGATTGTACGGGGCCTGTAATTTCTCAGCCTGTCTTGATGACTACGCAAATGCTGCAGATGAGAGATTGGAGAAGGTATATTGAAGAGCATTCATCATCGTCAGTCCCTCGGGATCGAGGAAGACTTGCTTCCACTCTTAGCATGAGTTCTTAGGTGGATGTATAGTTCAATACGAGAACCACAGTCTCTGTCACAGGTGGGACAGATAGTCGTTGAGGGAAAGGATGGGCAGGGAGCCTGGTTTGCCGCATGCTCCTTCCGCTGCCTGCGCTTGGTTTCTGCATGTTCTCAGCGATGATACTCGAGGAGCTCAGCGCCTTCCCGAATGCACTTCCCCCACTTGGAGTGGCCTATGGCCAAGGACTCCCAGGTGTCAGTGGGGATGTCGCACTTTATCATGGATGCTTTGAGAGTGTCCTTGTAACGTTTCACTCTGCCCGCCTTTGGCTCGTTTGCAGTGGACGAGTTCCGAGTAGAGCGCTTGCTTTGGGAGTCTCATGTCTGGCATGTGAACTATGTGGCCTGCCCAGTGGAGCTGATCAAGTGTGGTCAGTGCTTCAATGCTGAGGATGTTGGCCTGGACAAGGATGCTAATGTTTGTGCGTCTGTATTCCCAGGGAATTTGCAGGTTCTTGCGGAGACATCGCTGGTGGTATTTCTCCAGCGACTTGAGGTGTCGACTGTACATGGTCCATGTGTCTGAGCCATACAGGAGGGTGGATATTACTACAGCCCTGTAGACCATGAGCTTGGTGACAGTTTTGAGGGACTGATCTTCAAACACTCTTTTCCTTAGGCGACCGAAGGCTGCACTGGCACACTGGAGGCAATGTTAGATCTCATCATCAATGCCTGCTCTTGTTGATAGGAGGCTCCCGAGATTGGGGAAGTGGTCCACGTTGTCCAGAGCCACGCCGTGGATCTTGATGTTTGTGGGACAGTGCTGTGCAGCGAGGACAGGCTGGTGGAGGACCTTTGTGTTACTAATGTTTAGCGTAAGGCCCATGTTTTCATACGCCTCGGTAAATGCATCGACTATGTCCTGGAGTTCAGCCTCTGTGTGTGCACAGACGCAGGCGCGTCCGCGTACTGTAGCTCGACGACAGAGGTTGGGGTGGTCTTGGACCTGGCCTGGAGATGGCGAAGGTTGAACAGCTTCCCACTGATCCTGTAGTTTAGCTCCACTTCAACGGGTAGCTTATCAACTGTGAGGTGGAGCATGGCAGCGAGGAAGATTGAGAAGAGGGTTGGGGCGTCTCCTCAGCCTGTCTTGATGACTATGCACATGCTGCAGCTGAGAGATTGGAGAAGGTATATTGAAGAGCATTATGTGCCCAATCAAAGAGGTGGCAGACTGAGGAGGAGGAGAACTTATACTCGATGCACTTACAGGGAGAAGCGACCTTACCTGAACTTGGTCTGATAACACATGCCTTAGGAGACTGTGCTTCTGGAAGGAGGTCATCAGTGAAATATGCCAGCTCATTAGGGGAGATCTGCACCCTAACAGCACCATCAGGACCACACTGTCCGTTGAAGTCAAGGTAACTGCGGCACTTTCCTTCTATGCATCGGGTTCCTTTCAGGCCTCAGCTGGTGAAATTTGCGCTATATCTCGGCATGCCACACTGCAGCATTCGACAGCTGACTAAAGCCCTTTATGCATGCAGCATGGACTTTATAAGCTTCCCTATGACCAGGGAGGCACAGACTGAGAGGGCTCTAGGATTCTCGAGAATAGCAAATTCCCCAAGATGCAGGGAGCAATATGCACATCGCTATGTGAGCACCTTTTCAGGATGCAGAGGTTTTTCGAAACCGAAAGGGATTCCACTTCCTGAATGTGCAACTCGTTGTTGACCACTAGTAAATTATAATGGCAGTAAATGCCAAATTTCCGGGCAGCAT
The DNA here is from genome assembly GCF_044704955.1 of Pristiophorus japonicus. Classification (NCBI taxonomy): domain Eukaryota; kingdom Metazoa; phylum Chordata; class Chondrichthyes; family Pristiophoridae; genus Pristiophorus; species Pristiophorus japonicus. Next base: position 247,331,370 of record NC_091981.1, on the reverse strand, counting down.
CCATGATGCTCAAATCCTGCATGAGAGAGCTGCATCTGACATGTTTACCAGTCAGCCACAAGGTCAATGCTGGATGCTTGGTGATAAAGGATATGGTCTCGCCATCTGGCTGATGTCCCCCCTGCATAAGACCCAGACAGAGGCTGAGAAGCGATACAACGAAAGCCACATAGCCACACGCAATATTGTCGAAAAGACGATTGGAGTGCTTAAGCAGCGCTTTGGATGCCTGGACCACTCAGGAGGCGAGTTACAATACCACCCTGAGTAGGTAGCTTAATTCGTGGTGGTGTGCTGCATGCTGCACAACTTGGCTATCAGGAGGGGACAAGAATTGCCAGAAGGGACTGCTAGTCCACCTCAGGAAAGAGAGGAAGAGGAGTGTGAGGAAGTGTACGATGACCTTGGGGTAGACAATCAGGCTGATGCTGAAACCATGCCCCGGCCCCCTGTAGACCGCTGGAAAGGGCCCATGGTGGCAACGTAGCTGCAAGACTCGTACGTCAGCAGCTCATAAATGAATGGTGTGCATTATCTTGGTGACAGTTAAAGTTAAAGTTGATTCAAGTTACGTTTAGTTATCCCCTTTCATGTTAAGAAATCACCAGTGTTTAACATTACAGCTATCTGAGAAAATGCACAACAATGTTATGTTAAATAAAACATTTTTAATGATAACATTTCTAATTATTTATTATTACTCAAAAAGACACAACAGTACCCCCTCATTTCCAATAACACTAATAACACAAATAACACGAATGCAAATACAAAAAGATACCCCCCCCTTCCCGCAAACCTCCCAACATTGAATAACTAGCAACAACAAGAACAATAATGTAAGAACTCCAACACCTGCGGCCATGCACCTCATTTTCCTCTCCCCCCGCATCTTCTCCCCACCTCTACCCCTTCCCCTCCCGACTCCAAGACGCTTTGCCACAGTGTTCCTCAGGCGCTGCTTCGTTGGGGGGATGAGGGCAGATACGCTGTTTGGCCGGATGCTGGAGAGGACGTTCCCGAGGAGGAAACGTCCTCCGAGCCAGAAGCAAGAGCTTCCCCCTGGCTTGCATGTGTTGTTGGCAATGGGGGTGCGGCACCTTGGGGTTCAGTGCTGCATTCCGGGAACACTGATAGCCTTCTGGCGCCAGTGTTCCTGGCTATCAGCTCCAGAGCCACCGCTATCCGCGTCATTTTCTTGTTCATGTTTAAGAACATAAGAACATAAGAATTAGGAACAGGAGTAGGCCATCTAGCCCCTCGAGCCTGCTCCGCCATTCAAGAAGGTCATGGCTGATCTGGCCGTGGACTCAGCTCCACTTGTTTGCGGATAGTGTGGCCAGCTGTTCGGATATACCCCCATTGTCTGGAGGATCTGCTGACCTATGTCAACACTCCTCCTGGACAAATTTACCATGTCCCCGCTGAGATCTGCCTACATGGAGCCGTCCTGCTGCGTCGAACCAACCTCCGTGGGTCGGTGCCAGCATGGAGACACTTGGGGTGCCCTGTGGCAAAGTGCTTGGACCCGCTACCTCCACGGTGGAGGAGGACATGGCCGCAGGAGCCCTAAAAGTAATTGGTGTGGTTGTTTTTGATGTTGTTGCTGCAGGCTCCTCCTCCAACTCCTCACTGTCCTCAGTGGAGAGGATAACCTGCAGCTCAACGGGCGATATTCGGGGCTCCTCACCACCAGCAGAAGCACGATCCACCACCGCTGCCAAATCATCACCTCGTCTTGGTGCTGTTGGCAGTGACTGCGTTCTTGGCTGAGCTACAAAACATAAATGAGGTTATTAGAGGAGAAGGGGGTGCTCGGGTCACACGGGAATTCAAACGTTGCAACACAGCATATGCACGAGAACAGCACTACTGCTATAAAAATAATCACAGACATCACATTTAATGAACATAATCAAATTTTGCATTACAATGATTTTCATGAGCCCATCATTAATTACATAACACTTTCATCAATCATCTATCATATATTGTACGGAGATAAGTGGGTGTGGCATCTATTGACTTTACATCATGCAATGGTGTATACTTTACTCACGTGACATAACATCAGGTTCTGCTGCTGCACAGGTGGCCGACCGGTTGTGGATCCCCACTAGTGCCAGCGCCCACTCCTCAATGTCCGTCAGCTCACAGATCATGGGCCGCCACCCCTGCGCCGCTGCTCGGCCCTATTCTTCGAAAGCTTCTTCTATAAAAGGTAACAACATGGCATAAGATCATTGCTATGTACTGTTACAGATACTGATACAACACATAACCGACAGATGTTATACTTTAATATTACTAATATTATTATTATTATCATTATTAACCTAAACACATACACCGTAAACGTAGGATTTGAGTAAAACATTACCGGTCTAACTGCAATACTTCAGATCTGAATTTATTGACTCATTACACTTATAATTCCAATTATATAATATATAAGTCAATGTAATACTCTGTTCGAACCGACAAGGTCGTTCCAGCGCATGCGGCACTGGTTGCCCTCACGCAACTCGTGCGTCACCGACGAGACCAGCTCAGCAATTTCGGACCAGATCTTCTGATATACCTTCGGGGTAGGCTTCCCACGCCCACCCTGGGTCAATTGGCCTCAATGTAACTTGACCTCCTGCAGGAGGGCAGCATTTGCCTCATCCAAGAATTGCCTCGCTCTTTTTCTTCCTCCCCTCTCCACTTCCTCTCCAACCTCACTGCCCTCACCAGCCTCCTCCACCTCCACATCATAACTTCTAGTCTCTTCCATGCCTTCTATTTTAATAATATTTTTCTGACAGATATTTCTCTTTCACAGAAGTAAATAGCGATAGTTGTAATGAGTATTCCTCAGAAAAATCCTTCAAAACTCCTACAATAGCCAAACAAACTAAAAACACCTACACAGCAATATCTCCAAACCCACACAAGCTTTCTCTTCCTCTCTGCTCTCTCTCTCTCTCCTCTTCTGTGCATGTATTGATGACCCCTGACCTCCTAAAACGCGGGAAAAGACCATTGCTATGGCGTTGCTATGGACGTCGACATTTTACGATAGAAGAAGAAAAACGCTAACGCCCATTTCACATCGCTCCTGCTAACCCGCATATTATAAAGTGGAAACTAGCAGGTTTGAAAATGGGCGATAATCCAGCGATCTCAAAACCCATAATAAACGCTAACGCTGGAAATAATGCCCATTTTTGGTGATCTGCACATTAATGGAAAGTCTAGCCCTCTAGCTTTGGTGGCTGTGCCTTCAGCTGCCAAGGCCTAAGCTCTGGAATTCTCTTGCTAAAGCTCTCCGCCTCTTAACTTCTCTATCCTCCTTTAAGACGCTCCTTTAAACCTACTTCTTTGACCAAGCTTTTGGTCATCTCGGTGTCAAGTTTTGTTTTATTATGCTCCTGTGAAGCATGTGGGACGTTTTACTGCATTAAAGGCGCTATATAAATACAGATTGTTATTGTTGCTGCTGTGAAGTGCCTTGGGACGTATTACTGCATTAAATGTGTCATATAAATGAAGGTTGTTGTTGTGGGGTGGAATAAAGGGGGAAAGAGGAAAAAAATACGACAGATGCTCCAATCACCAAGAGGGCGTTAATACATTGAATGACCTGCAAACTGCTCAACAGAGAAGCAAGAATCAGTTAAATGACATAAGAGATCATCTCAATGAGACAATGAGAAGAAGAATTGAACCACGTGTAATTAACTAAGATGATGAAAGGCAGGATATTCTGGAAGTATCATGAGATCAGTCGGTCCAGAAAAGGAAAAATGTAGGCCTTATCTTGTTAACTGGTCTCAATAAATGCATCATCGTGCTCATTAGAGGCATACAACTTGGCTTGCAGTTTCACAGAAAATACAGCCATGAAAAGTGATTAGGAAGGATTATTTTTATGTCTATTTTTAAATTGAGGAGAAAAGACCAAAGAGATGAATTGAAACATTTTCTATCTTTATTTGATGAAATTTCTTGATCTCCCAGAATAATCCTGTGACACCTTTAGTCACTGTTACAGCGCCATATGGGCACAGATAAGAAAGCCCCGGGGACTGCAAGACATTGTTCTGCGGGTCTCATCAAAATATTCAGGGAGATCTGCTAGCGCTGGTCACGCCTCCACAAGCAGAGCAGGGGAGTGGAATTAATTGGATTAAAGAGCCACGATCAGCTGACTGGCCTCCTTTTGTGCTGTAAAATTATACGATAAAGTACAAAAGGCTCAGAGAAGTTGTTTTGGGTTCTAGGGTGTTAGTTCATAGCTGCCCCATGCCCTGACTTCACATTTCAATGTCTGCTTAGCCTGTCTGAGCGAGAGTTTAACATAAAGCAGAGAAAACTGTTGTGGGAAGCTTCACTGATGTTCTATATGGGTTTTCAGACTGGAAATTAATGCAATAGTAAGGAAGGACATTAACTTGGATGATGTGGAATCTGTATGGGTAGAGATGCGGAATACCAAAGGGCAGAAAACGCTAGTGGGAATTGTGTACAGACCACCAAACAGTAGTAGTGAGGTTGGGGACAGCATCAAACAAGAAATTAGGGATGTGTGCAATAAAGGTACAGCAGTTATCATGGGCGACTTTAAACTGCATATAGATTGGGCTAACCAAACTGATAGCAATGCGGTGGAGGAGGATTTCCTGGAGTATTAGGGATGGTTTTCTAGACCAATATGTTGAGGAACCAACTAAAGGGCTGGCCATCCTAGATTGGGTGATGTGTAATGAAAAAGGACTAATTAGCAATCTTGTTGTGCGAGGCCCCTTGGGGAAGAGTGACCATAATATGGTAGAATTCTTTATTACGATTGAGAGTGACACAGTTAATTCAGAAACCAGGGTCCTGAACTTAAGGAAAGATAACTTCGATGGTTTGATAAATGATTGGCTAGAATAGACTGGCAAATGATACTTAAAGGGTTGATGGTGGATAGGCAATGGCAAACATTTAAAGATCACATGGATAAACTTCAACAATTGTACATCCCTGTCTGGAGTAAAAACAAAACAGGGAAGGTGGCTAACAAGGGAAATTAAGGATAGTGTTAAATCCAAGGAAGAGGCATATAATTGGCTAGAAAAAGCAGCAAACCTGAGGACTGGGTGAAATTTAGAATTCAGCAGAGGAGGACAAAGGGTTTAATTAAGAGGGGGAAAATAGAGTATGAGAGGAAGCTTGCTGGGAACATAAAAACTGACTGCAAAAGCTTCTATAGATATGTGAAGAGAAAAAGATTAGTGAAGACAAACATAGGTCCCTTGCAGTCAGAATCCGGTGAATTTATAATGGGGAACAAAAAAATGGCAGACCAATTGAACAAATACTTTGGTTCTGTCTTCACGAAGAAAGACACATATAACCTTCCAGAAATAATTGGGGACCGAGGGTCGAGTGAGAAGGAGGAACTGAAGGAAATCCTTATTAGTCAGGAAATTGTGTTCGGGAAATTGATGGAATTGAAGGCCGAAAGATCCCCAGGGCCTGATAGTTTGCATTAAGGAAGTGGACCTAGAAATAGTGGATGCATTGATCATTTTCCAACAGTCTAGCGACTCTGGATCAGTTCCTATGGACTGGAGGGTAGCTAATGTAACACCACTTTTTAAAAAAGGAGGGAGAGAGAAAACAGGGAATTATAGACCAGTTAGCCTGACATCAGTGGTGGGGAAAATGTTGGAATCAATTATTAAAGAAAGCAGTGACAGGATCGGTCCAAGTCAGCATGGATTTATGAAAGGGAAATCATGTTTGACAAATCTTCTAGAATTTTTTGAGGATGTAACAAGTAGAGTGGACAAGGGAGAACCAGTGGATGTGGTGTATTGGACTTTCAAAAGGCCTTTGACAAGGTCCTACACAAGAGATTAATGTGCAAAGTTAAAGCACATGGTATTGGGGATAATGTATTGACGTGGATAGAGAACTAGTTGGCAGACAGGAAGCAGAGATTAGGAATAAACGAGTCCTTCTCAGAATGGCAGGCAATGACTAGTGGGGTGCCGCAGGGCCCAGTGCTGGGACCCCAGCTATTTACAATATACATCAATGATTTAGATGAAGGAATTGAGTGTAATATCTCCAAGATGGCAGATGACACTAACCTGGGTGGTGATGTGAGCTGCGAGGATGATGCTAAGAGGCTGCAGGGTGACTTGGACAGGTTAGGTGAGTGGGCAAATGTATGGCAGATGCAGTAAACTGTGGATAAATATGTGGTTATCCACTTTGGTGGCAAAATAATGAGGGCAGAATATTATGTGAATGGTGACAGATTAGGAAAAGGGGAGGTGCAACGAGACCTGGGTGTCATGGTACATCAGTCATTGAAAGTTGGCATGCAGGTACAGCAGGCGGTGAAGAAGGCAAATGGCATGTTGGCCTTCATAGCTAGGGGATTTGAATATAGGAGTAGGGAGTTGTACAGAGCCTTGGTGAGGCCTCACCTGGAATATTGTGTTCAGTTTTGGTCTCCTAATCTGAGGAAGAATGTTCTTGCTATTGAGGGAGTGCAGCGAAGGTTCACCAGACTGATTACTGGGATGACGTATGAGGAGAGATTGGATCGACTGGGCCTGTATTCACTGGAATTTAGAAGAATGAGAGGAGATCTCATAGAAACATAATAAAATTCTGACGGGACTGGACAGGTTAGATGCAGGAAGAATGTTCCCGATGTTGGGGAGTTCCAGAATCAGGGGTCACAGTCTAAGGATAAGGGGTAAGCCATTTAGGACCGAGATGAGGAGAAACTTCTTCACTCAGCGAGTTGTTAACCTCTGGAATTCTCTACCACAGAGAGTTGTTGATGCCAGTTTGTTAGATATATTCAAGAGGGAGTTAGATATGGCCCGACGGCTAAATGGATCAAGGGGTATGGACAGAAAGCAGGAAAGGGGTACTGAGGTGAATGATCAGCCATGATCTTATTGAATGGTGGTGCAGGCTTGAAGGGCCAAATGGCCTACTCCTGCACCTATATTCTATGTTTCTATGTATCTCCTGTTCTTGGCATAAAGACAGAGCCCTGGCTCGACTGGCAACAACTCTTGTTTGGTTACATGGGGCCTGACGTTGTAGAGGGTAAAAATGTAATAACTTGGGGCAGGATTTTAACTTAGAGGCGGGTAGGGAGTGGGGGTGAGGTTGTGGGGGCGGGGGGGGGGGTGCGGTGGCAGGGTAGGTGCTGGAATGTTGTTGGGTCCCTCAGGCTCTGGCGAATTTAATGGCAGGACCTGATTAACATTTTGTTCTTTGTTTCCCACCGAAGCCTACAAAATTGAGAGGCTGGCTGGCTGTCGGGCAGGTAGCAGAGAAGAGGGAGAGAGGGATCAGAGATCGTGGAGTTGGGGGAGGTAGGAAGGCCGGGGATAGGAGGGGATCGGGGGCCGGGGATCGGAGTGGGCCGGGGGCTGAGCGCTGGAAAGCCGGAGTGGGGATCGGAGAGCGAGGGGGTTCGGAAGGCTGGAGGGGGGAATTGGAAGCCTCATGGAGGGAGGTTGGAGGCCTCGGGGTGGGGCGGGAAGGTCAGGGGGAGCTCAGAGGGGTCGGGTGTGTATCTGATCCCGGGGTGTTGGCAAAGCAGGAATGCTGGATCAGCAGGTAAGTGGAAAGGCACTTACCTCCTGGATCCAACAGTCCTTGCCTTCCTTTAGCTGCCGGGTCCCTAAGGCCAGGGAAAGCCAGCCTCCCAGAGTTAAATTTAAAATGGTACTTCAAAATGAGGCACGCAGCTCCATTATAATATTTAAAGTGCCAATCCGCCTCCTGGGAGCGGGTAGGTTGCCCTGTCCCGCCTCTGTTGGGCGGGTTGGAGAGAGGTTGGGATTCGGGATTCAGATTCTTAACACCTTAACCTCTCACCCGACCCCAACCCACCCATTTTTGGGGGTTAAATCCCGCCCCCTTGGAGACTGCACCAATTTAGTTTACTTTCTTGTTCAGGATGTGGCACATAATTCCACTAACATAAGGCCGGGTAGTAATGTACTGACAAAAATTGTTTTAATACACAATAAAGACCGAGCATTTTAAAATAAAGCTGATGTATCTTAACTTAATCATTGTTTTAAAAGTTCTAAATTTTATGCAGCAAGTGTAATTATTTTGCTGGTGTTTAAAGAATTCAATTGTTTCCTCTTTTGAGGAAACAAAATGACGTAGTAAATGGCCTGGAGTCTGAGATAAACTGGGAATTAAATAAGTAAGTTCCTAAGTTAATAAGAAACAACAACAAAGTACTGTGGATGCTGGAAATCTGAAATAAAAACAGAAACTGCTGGAAATACTCAGCAGCTCAGGCAGTATCTGTGGAGACAGAAACAGATTTAACATTTCAGGTCGATGACCTTTCGTCAGAATTGGAAGAAGTTAGAGATTAACAGTTTTTAAGAATGTGCAGAGCCAGGGGAAAAAGGGTGGTGGAGAACAAAGGGAAAGTTGTGTGATTGGGTGGAGGGCAGGAGTGATTAAATAACAAAGGGATGCTGGTGCAAGGCAAAAGGGGGTGCTGGATTGAACGTAGGTGTTCAGGAAAATGATCATCCATGGCGGTCACCAGGTGAAACAGCGATTTACTTGTACTTCTTCCAATTTAATATACTGTATCCTCTGCTCATGATCAGGTCTCCTCTACATTGCTTTGCTGAACACCTTCGTTCAGTCCGCAAGCGTAACCCTGAGTTTCCAATCGCTTGCTACTTTCATCCTCCAACCCACTCCCGCTGTGACCTCTCTGTCTTCAGCCTCCTACACTGTTCCACTGAGGCTCAACACGTGCTTCAGGAGCAGCACCTCATCTTTCTATTAGGCACGTTACAGCCTTCAGACCTCAAAATTGAGTTTTACAACTTTAGATCATATACACTGCTCACATCTTTTTGGACGGCAAGTGTTGGCAATGATTCTGCTGTAACCATTTACACCTCTTCTGGACCCACCTTTACTTGTCCCGTTACCACGGACTTTTGCCTTGCACGATCATCCCTTTTGTCATTTAATCACTCCATCCTATCACTGAGTTTGGTCTTTGTTCTTTCCTCCCTTTCCCCCTTTTTCCCTGCCTCTGTACTTGCTTAAAACCTGTTACATGTCTAACTTCTTCCAGTTCTGACGAAAGGTCAAGGAACTGAAACGTTAACTCTGTTTCTCTCTCCACAGATGCTGCCTGATCTGCCAGGTTCATAAGAATCACTGGCTGAGATATATTTCAAGGATACCCCATTAACTCAGCAGAAGGTGTGAAATAGGCTATCAAATTCATACAGCTGAAATCCTGTACACCATTAAGGAGTAAAGATACCAATTAAAGAGCTTGTACAGATGGCTGCAGGATGGTCAGGGAACTTATAAAACTTGGAGGTAGGGCATCTGGTGAAGGAGGACATGCTACAAGATGGTCTGGTTTAGTTTGATTGACAGGTTGCAACACAGCTGGAAATGTAGTCAGGTGCAACATGTGCCTTTTCACTGACTCGTCTGATTGCTCGCATCCTACACTGCCACTTGCTCTGACTGTAGTGAAAATAAGATGTCTTTTGTAAGATATAAAAATGTACACGGGCAGAATGTTTGAAAAAAATTAATTTATATAGCGCCTTTTACAACCTTTTGCAACGTCTCAAAGCATTTTACAGTCAATGAAGTACTTTTAGAATGTAGTCACGATTGTAATGTGGGGAATGTGGCAGCCAATTTACACACAGCAAGCTCCCACAAACAGCAATGTGATAATGACCAGATAATCTGTTTTTGCTATGTTGATTGAGAGATAAATATTGGCCAGGACACCAGGGTAACTCCTCTGCTCTTCGAAATAGTGCCATGGGATCTTTTACATCCACCTGAGAGGGCAGACGGGGCCTCGGTTTAACATCTCATCCGAAAGACGGCACCTCAACAGTGCAGCACTCCCTCAGCACTGCACTGAAGAGTTAGCCTAGATTTATGTGCTCATGTCCCTGGAGTGGGACTTGAACCTACAACCTTCTGACTCAGAGGCGAGTGTGCTACCCACTGAGCCACAGCTGAAAGTTTGATTTGATATTACTGTATGTGCTGCCTGCTATCTTCTTTATGTATTTACAATAAATTGCACTTTGATTTATTCGACCATATTCATTACATCGTCCAAATTTGAGTAATGAAATAGGAGGTCAGACTGTGCTTTCAGTGAATTAGGCTGTGACGCAGAGGCACATGAGTATGGCAGAGGGTGATTCACTCTCAGCATGCTGCATGCTTTTCATTTAATACATACTCCCACTTTCGGTTTCTTGCTCCCAGCCATTTAGTTATCATGATTGACCCTTTATAAACACGCGCTGACTGCAATTTAACAAATAATGCTTTACCAGATGGGTCCTTTACTGGATCCCTTAATATTGTTTCAAAGAACTCCCCTACAATTAATGTTAAAATTACTGATGGTGCTCCTATATTGTGTAACACTGTGTTGCTTGTCCATATGAATTTTCTGATTTAGTTATCTTTCCTTCTGTGCTTTACATCCCTTTTCTCTATTCCTGCATTGTATATCTTTTATATAACTACCGTATCGTATCCTCCTCCAACTTCACGCTATGCTGCGAATGGTTTCTTAAGACAGCTGGATTGTGTGAACTTTTAGTCAAGCACCTGGCCTGAGAGCACTCCTAAAAGGAATTGATTAAAATGATTCCATGTAACAGATGGGTAGTGTTAGTCACTATCAATGCATGACCTAAAATCACTGTGTGTGGAAGAATCTACTGTGACCAGGGATTATTGCCTATTTGACCTAGCTGGGACTTTTGGTTTCAGAAAGGTTTCTGGTATGAACTCAGGTTCTGAATTTTTCAGGGTTAATCCTTGGGATTGTCCGGCAGAAATTGCTCTTCGGAAGGAAGTAGCCAGTTTAATTGGCAGCTCTACTGGCCTAACCCCCAGACAAGGTGGTCTAATTGCCAAAGGTTTTGTTCAGCAGGAGCGCTCCCCCAGGCCAGGAATCCCTGGGCTTCCCCAGCTCAGGGCTTGCATCTTTCTCCCAGCACCAGCCGGCCCTGATGTCACTCCTGTCGGTTTCTTGTGGGAGATTATCCTGAACTATTTAAATGAGGCCAAGGTCTGAGCCTAGGGAAATCATGTTTGACAAATTTGCTGGAGTTCTTTGAGGATGTAACAAGCAGGGTGGATAAGGGGCTACCAGTGGATCTGGTGTATTTGGATTTCCAGGGTTGAGGGTAATATATTAGCATGGATAGAGGATTGGTGAACTAACAGAAAACAGAGAGTCAGGATAAATGGGTTATTTTCCGGTTGGCTAACAGTGGCTAGTGGGGTGCTGCAGGGATCAGTGCTGGGTCCTCAACTATTTACAGTCTATATTAATGACTTGGATGAAGGGACCGAGTGCAATGTAGCCAAGTTTGCTGACGATACTAAGATGGGTGGGAAAGCAAATTGTAAGGAGGATACAAATAATCTGCAAAAGCGATGTAGACAGACTAAGTGAGTGGGCAAAAATTTGACAGGTGGAGTATAACGTGGGAAAATGGGAGGTTATCCACTTTGGCAGAAATAATAGAAAAGCAATTTTAATTTAAATGGAGAAAAATTGCAAAGTGCTACAGAATAGAGGGACCTTGGGTCCTTGTGCATGAAACATAAAAGTTAGTATGCAGGAGCAGCTGGTAATCAGGAAGGCAAATGGAATGCTGGCCTTTATTGCAAGGGGGATAGAGTATAAAGCAGAGAAGTCCTGCTACAACTGTACAGGGTATTCGTGAGGCCACACCTGGGGTACTGCGTATAGTTTTGGTCTCCGTATTTAAGGAAGGATATACTTGCATTGGAGGCTGTTCAGTGAAGGTTCACTAGGTTGATTCCCGAGATGAGGGGGTTGACTTATGAGCAGAATAGAGTGGCATTTGTGAGTTTGGTAAGTGGGTGAGTTTTAAGGGCAAGTGGGGGTGGCAGGTGCTGTTTTGTCTTGTTTTTTTCTACCAGTGCTGACACTAGAGCAGCTGATAAGGAGTGCGAGAGTAGGAGACAGAGGCCCAGAGACCAGCCCAACCAGCTGCAGACAAAGATAGACGGGTGCAAAATCGAGAGGTGACGTCACAGCCAAGCTGGTAAGTGGTTGGCTGTTCGACTGGTAAGTATGACTCTCTTTTAGACTGACTTTTAGATTGGTTTAATTGGCAGCGAACTACTAAGTAGCTGTTTGGTGTTTAAGTAAATTTTAGTAAGTAAATTAATTTAAGTGTTAAGTCATGGCAGGAGAGCTCGGACCCGTCTCATACTCCTCCTGTGCTACGTGGGAAGTCAGGGACACTTCCAGTGTCCCTGACTACTATGTGTGCGGGAAGTGTGTCCAACTGCAGCTCCTGACAGACCGCATGACGGCACTGGAGCTGCGGAAGGACTCACTCTGGAGCATGCGCGATGCTGAGAATGTTGTGGATAGCACATTTAGTGAGTTAGTCACACCGCAGGTAAGGGTTAGGACAGATAGTGAATGGATGACCAAGAGACAAGGCAAGAGCAGGAAGGTAGTGCAGGAGTCCCCTGCGGTCATCTCCCTCCAAAACAGATATACTGTTTTGGATACTGTTGGGGGAGATGACTTACCAGGGGAAGGCACCAGCAGCCAGGTTCATGACACCATGAGTGGCTCTGCTGCACAGAAGGGCGGGAAAAAGAGTGGGAGAGCTATAGTGATAGGGGACTCTATTGTAAGGGGAATAGATAGGAGTTTCTGCAGCCGCAACCGAGACTCCAGGATGGTATGTTGCCTCCCTGGTGCAAGGGTCAAGGATGTCTCAGAGCAGCTGCAGAGCATTCTGGAGAGGAAGGGTGAGAATAGCCAGTTGTCGTGGTACATGTAGGTACCAACGATATAGGTAAGAAGCGGGAGGAGGTCCTAGAAGCTGAATTTAGGGAGCTAGGAGTTAAATTAAAAAGTAGGACCTCAAAGGTAGTAATCTCTGAATTGCTACCAGTGCCACATGCTAATCAGAGTAGAGGGAGCAGGATAGTTAGAATAAATACGTGGCTTGAGCAGTGGTGCAAGAGGGAGGGATTCAAATTCCTGGGACATTGGAACCAGTTCTGGGGTAAGTGGGACCTGTACAAAAGGGACGGTCTGCACTTGGGCAGGACTGGAACTGATGTCCTGGGGGTAACATTTGCTAATGCAATTTGGGAGTATTGAAACTAATATGGCAGGGGGATGGGAACCTATTTAGCGAGATAGGGCGAAGTAATATGGAGTCAGAAACAGATAGTAGAAAGGTAAAAAGCAATAGTGGAAGGCCGAGTAAACAAAGGCAGGAAACAAAAAGGGCCACACTACATCATAATTCTAAAAGGACAAAGGGTGTTAAAAAAAACAAGCCTGAAGGCTTTGTGTCTTAATGCAAGAAGTATCCGTAATAAGGTGGAGGAATTAACTGTGCAAATAGATCTTAACAGATATGATGTGATTGGGATTACAGAGACATGGCTCCAGGATGATCAGGGCTATGAACTCAACATCCAAGGATATTCAACATTCAGGAAGGATAGAATAAAAGGAAAAGGAGGTGAGGTAGCATTGCTGGTTAAAGAGATTAATGCAATAGTTAGGAAGGACATTAGCTTGGATAATGTGGAATCTATATGGGTTAGAGTTGCAGAACACCAAAGGGCAAAAAACATTAGTGGGAGTTGTGTACAGACCTCCAAACAGTAGTAGTGATGTTGGGGAGGGCATCAAACAGGAAATTAGGGGTGCATGCAATAAAGGTTCAGCAGTTATCATGGGGCTAACCAAACTGGAAGCAATACAGTGGAGGAGGATTTCCTGGAGTGCATAAGGGATGGTTTTCCAGACCAATATGTCGAGAAACCAACTAGGGGGGAGGCCATCTTAGACTGGGTGTTGTGTAATGAGAGAGGATTAATTAGCAATCTCGTTGTGCGAGGCCCCTTGGGGAAGAGTGACCATAATATGGTGGAATTCTACATTAGGATGGAGAATGAAACAGTTAATTCAGAGGCCATGGTCCAGAACTTAAAGAAGGGTAACTTTGAAGGTATGAGGCGTGAATTGGCTAGGATAGATTGGCGAATGATACTTAAGGGGTTGACAGTGGATGGGCAAGGCAGACATTTAGAGACTGCATGGATGAACTACAATAATTGTACATCCCTGTCTGGCGTAAAAATAAAAAAGGGAAGGTGGCTCAACCGTGGCTATCAAGGGAAATCAGGGATAGTATTAAAGCCAAGGAAGTGGCATACAAATTGGCCAGAAATAGCAGGGAACCCGGGGACTGGGAGAAATTTAGAACTCAGCAGAGGAGGACAAAGGGTTTGATTAGGGCAGGGAAAATAGAGTACGAGAGGAAGCTTGCAGGAAACATTAAGACGGACTGCAAAAGCTTCTATAGATATGTAAAGAGTAAAAGGTTAGTAAAGACAAAGGTAGGTCCCCTGCAGTCAGAATCAAGGGAAGTCATAAATGGGAACAAAGAAATGGCAGACCAATTGAACAAGTACTTTGGTTCGGTATTCACGAAAGAAGGACACAAACAACCTTCCGGATATAAAAGTGGTCAGAGGGTCTAGTAAGAAAGAGGAACTGAGGGAAATCCTTATTAGTCGGGAAATTGTGTTGGGGAAATTGATGGGATTGAAGGCCGATAAATCCCCAGGGCCTGATGGACTGCATCCCAGAGTACTTAAGGAGGTGGCCTTGGAAATAGCGGATGCAATAACAGTCATTTTCCAACATTCCATTGACTCTGGATCAGTTCCTATCGAGTGGAGGGTAGCCAATGTAACCCCACTTTTTAAAAAAGGAGGGAGAGAGAAAACGGAATTATAGACCGGTCAGCCTGACATCGGTAGTGGGTAAAATGATGGAATCAATTATTAAGGATGTCATAGCAGCGCATTTGGAAAGAGGTGACATGATAGGTCCAAGTCAGCATGGATTTGTGAAAGGGAAATCATGCTTGACAAATCTTCTGGAATTTTTTGAGGATGTTTCCAGTAGAGTGGACAAGGGAGAACCAGTTGATGTGGTGTATTTGGACTTTCAGAAGGTTTTCGATAAGGTCCCACACAAGAGATTAATGTGCAAAGTTAAAGCACATGGGATTGGGGGTAGTGTGCTGACGTGGATTGAGAACTGGTTGGCAGACAGGAAGCAAAGAGTAGGAGTAAATGGGTACTTTTCAGAATGGCAGGCAGTGACTAGTGGGGTACAGCAAGGTTCTGTGCTGGGGCCCCAGCTGTTTACATTATACATTAATGATTTAGACAAGGGGATTACATGTAGTATCTCCAAATTTGCGGATGACACTAAGTTGGGTGGCAGTGAGAGCTGCGAGGAGGATGCTATGAGGCTGCAGAGTGATTGGATAGGTTAGGTGAGTGGGCAAATGCATGGCAGATGCAGTATAATGTGGATAAATGTGAGGTTATCCATTTTGGTGGCAAAAACAGAGAGACAGGCTATTATCTGAATGGTGACAAATTAGGAAAAGGGGCGGTGCAATGAGACCTGGGAATCATGGTACATCAGTCATTGAAGGTTGGCATGCAGGTACAGCAGGCGGTTAAGAAAGCAAATGGCATGTTGGCCTTCATAGCAAGGGGATTTGAGTACAGGGGCAGGGAGGTGTTACTACAGTTGTACAGGGTCTTAGTGAGTCCACACCTGGAGTATTGTGTACAATTTTGGTCTCCTAACTTGAGGAAGGACATTCTTGCTATTGAGGGAGTGCAGCAAAGGTTCATCAGACTGATTCCTGGGATGGCGGGACTGACATATCAAGAAAGACTGGATCAACTAGGCTTATATTCACTGGAATTTAGAAGAATGAGAGGGGATCTCATAGAAACATATAAAATTCTGACGGGATTAGACAGATTAGATGCAGGAAGAATGTTCCCGATGTTAGGGAAGTCCAGATGTTGGTCACAGTCTAAGGATAAGGGGTAAGCCATTTAGGACCGAGATGAGGAGAAACTTCTCCACCCAGAGAGTGGTGAACCTGTGGAATTCTCTACCACAGAAAGTTGCTGAGGCTAATTCACTAAATATATTCAAAAAGGAGTTAGATGTAGTCCTTACTACTAGGAGGATCAAGGGGTATCGCGAAAAAGCAGGAATGGAGTACTGAAGTTGCATGTTCAGCCATGAACTCATTGAATGGCGGTGCAGACTCGAAGGGCCGAATGGCCTACTCCTGCACTATTTTCTATGTTTCTATGTTTCTAAGATAGATTGAGTAGGTTGGAGTTCAGAAGAATGAGAGGTGACCTTATTGAAACATATAAGATAACGAGGGGGCTCGACAAGGTGGATGCAGAAAGGATATTTCCACTCACAGGGGAAACTAAAACTAGGGGGCATAGTCTCTGAATAAGGAGCCACCCATTTGAAACTGAGATGAGGAGAAATTTCTTCTCTCAGAGGGTTGTAAATCTATGGAATTCTCTGCCCCAGAGAGCTGTGGAGGTTGGGTCATTGAATATATTTAAGGTGGAGATAGACAGATTTTTGAGCGATAAGGGAATAAAGGGTTATGGGGAGCGGGCAGGGAAGTGGAGCTGAGTCCATGATCAGATCAACCATGATCTTATTAAATGGCGGAGCAGGCTTGAGGGGCCAAATGGCCTACTCCTGCTCCTATTTCTTATGTTCTTATGTAAGACCTCATGGTGTGCTCCCTGTCCCTGCGCACCCTGAATGCACCCACATTTAAAATCGACCTCCAGGTTAATTAACTGGCTAAGTGGAACAGGGTGGCGTGGCTTATTATTATTTGTAATTCATAAGGAGACTGAAGTTAAGTTGAAGTAAGGTGAGTTTTTCTATTACTCTTGCTGTGTATGTTCACTTTACAATTCATGTCTTCTTTGCCTCACTAACGTCCACCTTTTGGAAGAAATGTTAAGTATATGTGAGGACATGCGCGGAGTATTACAGCAGTGGGTCGATACGGCAAAGGGGTCTCATTGTTACACTCACTTTCCCCTCCCCGGATCATGTTATTGTACATCTAGATATTGAAGAGTGAAACAAACTCTTGATTATGAAAGACAAGGGTCTGCATAAACCGATGACACTAACACAAGAAAATATTTGCAGCGAACCTGAAATTTGAAACAGAAGCCCCTTAACTTTCTCAGTGACGGCTCATTGGCAGCATATCATTCCTTATCCTCAGTATGTTAACTATCTGTTTCTTTCATAGTTACGCCATTACTTTGCTCAATTGTTAGCAGCAATGCTCTGGTTCAGAAAGTTGTGGGTTTGAGCTTGGGTTTTCCTGCTGTTCCGGCTGACATTCCTGCGCCAGTCAATACCACCAAAAACAGATGAACTGATCATTTGTCCCTCTGCTATTTTAGGGATCTTGCTCTGCATAAAATGGCTTTTACTTTTTCCAATGCATCGATAGTTACTGCACCTCGAAAAAGATAAACGCTCAGAAGTTTCTGAGATGTGACAGGTGCTATACAAATGCTGCTTTTTCTCCCCACTTGCAGGTGTCCAGCCTTTGTCACTGCATCTCCTGGTGTTTTGGTAGATTCACCAGTTCACTACATCTATGGATAAGCACTCTGCCCTTCAGTGGCGGAGAAAGAGATTTTGTTTCTTATTGTCTTGGAGTTTAGCAATCTTTGCGAAGCAATGATTCATTATGTGCTATTTGTCCCAAATTGTCTGTGCCAAAAGTTAGCCACCCCACATACAATTCCTTATCCTGCTGTTAAATGTATGGCACTGCTATCAATTTGGAGGAGAGAGGAGCTATGGTAACAGATCTTGGCTCATGCGCAGTTGCTGTCTCCATGCACAGTCTAAAACTTCAGAACACAGCATCATGGTTCACGATGCTTCAGCAATGCTTATTTTGTAATCATTCCTCCAGTGTTTCATTTTACACTTTGAAAAGCCTTGCACATTCCTGAGAATCCTGTGGACTGCAGGGTGGGCAGGGATTCCATAAATCTACTTCCAAAGTTTCATATAAAGATAGCAGCACAATAGTGGTCCCAACAGTGTCATACAACATTGTTTAACAGACTACAATCAATGACTTAGCAAGTTGGATTTTCCAATAAAACCTGCTCTTTATTGAAATTGCATCTGTGAGAAAGTTGCCTTTCCAGTGTTGCCACCTGATTAAGAAAAAAACACTACGATAAGTGAGTTGCACCGAAGAGGAAATCATTGTCCCGGTGGAATAACTGGTGATTACAATTCTGTGACGGAGAACAGATCACATATACCACTTCCTGTTTTCACATTCTTGTTTTGATTATGATATATTTTGTGTCTGAAAACCTGAGCTCAATTCCCAATTGCAATGCTCTATGGATCTATACATTCTGTAGAATTCTTTGCAAAATATCTCAATTCACTGAAGTTGTCTTTTTGATACTGGGCTACGGAGTTGATACCCATCGAAACAAAAATGCTGAAAGCCCCATGATAAGAGTTCATTACTGTATGTCACATAGAAACATAGAAAATAGGTGCAGGAATAGGCCATTCGGCCCTTTGAGCACCATTCAATATGATCATGGCTGATCATTTTTGCAACTTTAGTACCCCATTCCTGCTTTCTCTCCATACCCCTTGATCCCTTTAGTCGTAAGGACCACATCTAACTCCCTTTTGAATATATCTAACGAACTGGCCTCAACAACTTTCTGTGGTAGAGAATTCCACAGATTCACAATTCTCTGAGTGAAGAAGTTTCTCCTCATCTCGGTCCTAAATGGCTTACCCCTTATCCTTCGACTGTGACCAACATCTGGACTTCCCTAACATCGGGAACATTCTTCCTGCATCTAATCTGTCTAATCCCGTCAGAATTTTATATGTTTCTATGAGATCCCCTCTCATTCTTCTAAATTCCAGTGAATATAAGCCTAGTTGATCCAGTCTTTCATCATATGTCAGTCCTGCCATCCCGGGAATCAGTCTGGTGAACCTTTGCTGCACTTTCTCAATAGCAAGAATGTCCTTCCTCAGATTAGGAGACCAAAACTGTACACAATATTCAAGGTGTGGCCTCACCAAGGCCCTGTACAACTCCAGTGAGACCTCCCTGCTCCTATACTCAAATCCTCTAGCTATGAAGGCCAACACGCCATTTGCCTTCTTCACCGCCTGCTGTACCTGCATACCAGCTTTCAATGACTGATGTACCATGACACCCAGGTCTCGTTGCACTTCCCCTTTTCCTACTCTATCACCATTCAGATAATATTCTGCCTTCCTATTTTTGCCACCAAAGTGGATAACCTCACATTTATCTATATTATACTGCATCTGGCATGCATTTGCCCACTCACCTAACCTGTCCAAGTCACCCTGCAGCCTCTTAGAATCCTCCTCACAACTCACACTGGCACCCAACTTAATGTCATCTGCAAACTTGGAGATATTACATTCAATTCCTTTGTCTAAATCATTAATGTATATTGTAAATAGCTGGGGTCCCAGCATTGAACCTTGCGGTACCCCACTAGTCACTGCCTGCCATTCTGAAAAGATCCCGTTTATTCCTACTCTTTGCTTCATGTCTGCCAACCAGTTCTCTATCCATGTCAATACATTACCTCCAATACCATGTGCTTTAATTTTACACACTAATCTCTTGTGTGGGACCTTGTTAAAAGCCTTTTGAAAGTCCAAATACACCACATCCACTGGTTCTCCCTTGTCCACTCTACTAGTTACATCCTCAAAAAATTCTAGAAGATTCGTCAAGCACGATTTCCCCTTCACAAATTCATGCTGACTTGGACCGATCCTGTCACTGCTTTCCAAATGCGCTGCTATTACATCTTTAATAGTTGATTCCAAATTTTTTCCCACCACCGATGTCAGGCTAACCGGCCTATAATTCCCTGTTTTCTCTCTCCCTCCTTTTTTAAAAAGTGGGGTTACATTAGCTACCCTCCAATCCATAGGAACTGATCCAGAGTCTATAGAATGTTGGAAAATGACCACCAATGCATCCACTACTTCTAGGGTCACTTCCTTAAATACTCTGGGATGCAGACTATCAGGCCCTGGGGATTTGAATGCTGCCTCTGTAATAAAGTCTTTTGTTTCACTCTAATTGGTGTTGTCATAGCAAATCTGGAAAAAACAATAATCACTCATTGAATCTGCCTGTTTGCTCATTGTTTCCCAACATTAGGTCTAAAAACAGAAAATTCTGGAAATACTCAGCAGGTCAGGCAGCATTGGAGAGAAAAACAGAGTTAATGTTTCGGGTCAACGACTCTTCGTCAGAAGACCTGAAATGTTAACTCTATTTCTCTCTCCACAGATGCTGCCAGCCCTGCTGAGATTTCCAGCATTTTCTGTTTTTATTTCAGATTCCAGCATCCGCAGTATTTTGCTTTTGTATTAATACAGGTCTATTGAGCAATAATCCATGGATAAAGATTCACCCGCTGAGCTTCCCAAGTGTGTCATAATTTAAATAACTGTCACACATTTAGAAATATATAAATAGTACCATTGCTTTAACTACTACTAACTACAAATTAAACATCATTTTAAGGGTTATGTCCTGTCATCAGAACTGCTTCTAAAAATCAATGGGTTAGATTTTCGGTACCATTTTCACTGCGCTACCGTTTTTAGGCCGAACTTTCGGCCTTTATGGCGGTGCCAGGGAAGGAGGTATTGCACAACAATTCGAGGCGGCAACTTTAGTCCGGGGCCGGGAGCACTGCGAGAGAGGCCTTGGGAGGGTGAAAAAATAAAAATAAAAATTTCAAAAAGCATTCACAAAATCCTTCGTTTCATACTTGCCACTGCTGGCAGGGCTGCACCGCCAGGTTTGACCTGTCGCTATCCTGGGCGTACAGGTCGGGTGAGTGCCAAAAGTATGACACAAACGCAATCTGCGTTGTTACAGGTCGGCGCACCTCTCCCCGACGGTAGTTGGAAGCGCCACCGCAAAGAGGTACCAGAGGATCCCACCAACCAGAGGGCCAAATCGTGGCGAAAACCCGGTTGCAAACCTGCCGATAATACGGGCTGCATAGTCTAAAGAAAGGATGGCTAATTTTAACCTCCTATTTTGCCTACCTTTGGAATACCATTGTCTTGATGCTATTGTTAGGATAAACTACTGAGCAGTCTAACATTGTGAGGGAACCACATTATTATAAGCAGGCACAGTCAACTTAGTGAGCTTCATAGTCTGGTCATTTTAACTGCATGCTGTTATATATAGTAATTGGATCTCAACCTATTTTTTATATTGGGACCTCCTTTTTTGTGAAATCGGAAAATGTTGTGCCTCCTCCTATTCCATTAACCAATAATCAATCTATAATTAAATTAACTAATAAAGTTCTCCTCTTTCTAGGGCCCCCTCTTTTTCCCCTCCGTCCCTTGCGGAGGCATTCACCTGATTTTAATGCTGGAGTTAATTCACTAAAATCCATCATTGGGTGAATCTTGAAAAATGAATCAATGCAGCAATGCACGGGAAAACCATAAGTGAATTGCTTTAACAGAAAAAGCAGGCTCACTCACTTCACTGAATTTAATACAGAGAAACTTCATTTATGATTTTTTTTAATTCACAGTAAATCCCTCAGTAAAACACGACAATGACAAGCTTTTAACACTGAGTTCTTGCTGTGCTACTACTCCAAACTATGTTTACAAATGGGGCTGAGAAATCAAACAGTCTTACCTACAGTATATCTTGTTGACATACACATATCAGTTTGCCTCTGATGTAGACAAACCCTACTTTTTTGCTGTATCTCTAGCCTTCATTGAAGAAGGATTTTGCCGTACCCTGCATTGGCTTCCTTGCTCAAGGGCTGGTTGGAGTATTGCCAGAAATAGAAACAAAAAATGCTAGAAATTTCAGCGGGTCAGGCAGCATCAATGGAGAGAAACAAAGTTAATGTTTCAGGTTGATGACCCTACGGAGTTTTGCCAGAGTTTGGCGGTGGGAGAGGGGAGGGGGGGGCTGCGGTTGATATGGCAGCAAGTCAAATTTCCCCTGGAATGGGGCACGTGTGTGCCAAAGATAGGCCCCATGTGGCGTTTGCACCCACCTACCCTATGCAAATGAGGTACACTCCCACTGACCACACAAATGCAGGTGAGTGTGAGTGTTGGAGCGCACTGCTCAGCCTCACCCTGCCGCAACTGCTGGGTTTGACACCTGTGGAACTTCAGAACCTGTCTCTTTTTATTTTCTCTTATTCTTTGCATTAATTCCATTGTTGTCCACATTGAGGTTTTCCATCTGTTACCCTTCTTCCCTAGTAATATGTATCTATTCTGCGCTCTACAGGTTTCAAAACTTATCCATACTTTTTGACCGAACTGTGCTGTCCAGGTTATTTTCCCATGCTCAACCCTCATCTCCTCGTAACCTACCTTCCTATAGCTGAATGTTTCCATTGTACTCTCTCTTTCTCATCATCAGCCTAACCTTAAGCTCCACTCCACCATAATGTGGCCACTGTTTCTGAGGTATTCTCTAACTCTGGCCTGCTCTACCATCTTCTGGTTGTTACTTTCGATTAGGTCCATTAGAGCTGCTGCTCAAGTGGAGGCCTTGACCAATTGTTCCATGTAACAATCGAATGTTGTGTTTAGGAGCATGTTTTCTCTCCTATTGTACCCTTTATACATTTTCAATTCAACACCGTATAAATTGATGCCATTAAGAGAAACTGCCTCTGTGACTTGTACCCTTATTTGGCTACCAAGTTCTTAGTTTAATCCCTGAGGTCTACAGCTGTTATCAATTTTGGGTATGCCTTAATATTCTGTCAGGTTCACCAGGGCTTGTGAGTCTCATAAGCAGTTCCCATATCTTACATTCAGCCCAAAGTGCCCAATATCTAATCATATGATAGCATAACCTGGGACATGAACAGAGCACCCCACTGTATCTGAAATTCTTTTTGCTCATGTCCTCATGTGTACTTCACAGAATCATAGAATCATAGAAGTTTACAGCACGGAAGGAGGCCATTTCGGTCCACGTTGTCCGCGCCAGCCAACAAGAGGCTATCCAGCCTAATCCCACTTTCCAGCTCTTGGTCCGTAACCCTGCAGATTACGGCACTTCAGGTGCACATCCAAGTACTTTTTAAATGTGGTGAGGGTTTCTGCCTCTACCACCCTTTCAGGCAGTGAGTTCCAGACTCCCACAACCCTCTGTATGAAGAAATTTCCCCTCAAATCCCCTCTAAACCTTCTACCAATTACTTTAAATGAATGTCCCCTGGTTGTTGACCCCTCTATTAAGGGAAATAGGCCCTTTTTATCCACTATATCTAGGCCCCTCATAATTTTATACACCTCAATGAGGTCTCCCCTCAGCCTCCTCTGTTCCAAGGAAAACAAATCCAGCCTATCCAATCTGTCCTCATAGCTTAGATTCTCCACTCCCAGCAAACTCCTCATCAATCTCCTCTGTACCCTCTCCAGTGCAATCACATCCTTCTTGTAATGCAGTGACTGGAACTGCATGCTGTACTCCAGCTGTGGCCTAACCAGTGTTTTATACAATTCAAGCATATCCCCCCTGCTCTTGTATTCTATGCCTCGGCTAATAAAGGCAAGCATTCTGTATGCCTTCTTAACCACCTTATCTATCTGGCCTGCTGCTTTCAGGGATCTGTGGACATGCACTCCAAGGTCCCTTTGTTCCTCTACACTTCTCAGTATCCTACCATTTAATGTGTATTCCATTTCCTTGTTAGCCCTTCCCAAATGCATTACCTTACACATCTCTGGATTAAATTCCATTTGCCACTGTTCTGCCCAACTGACCAGTTCAATGATATCTTTCTGCAGTCCGCAGCTTTCTTCATTATCAACCACACAGACGATTTTAGTATCACCTGCAAACTTCTTAATCATACCCCCTACATTCAAGTCTATAGTATTAGTATTAGGCAGTCCCTCGTATCGAGGTTGACCCACTTCCACACCAAAAAGGGATGAGTTCACAGGTGTTTCAATGCGATTCTAGGTCCTGAACTACATACTGAAGGATGGAAGATGCCTGTGTGTGGATTTTTTTAACGCGGGGTGGCCGTTGCACACAAGCCACCACATGGGCTTGACAGAGCTAGGTCTTGATCCAGTAGCAAGGGCTAACCAAGATGACTGGAGACCAAGCTCTGCTGCACGGACCTAGTACACACACATATCGCAGTGTGGGCTGGCCCGTGCTGCTCCTGGGCCCTAGCCTCTTCTGGGCCCCGAACCCTCGTCTCGCCTGTTCCCCGATCACAACGCTCCTCCAAAAATGGAGCAGTCAGAAACAGGACATCAATTAGTCTCCTCTTATCTTGGAGACATCAAATATTGACACACTGGTATTTGAAATATCAAAATATTAATCTCCAGCTTAGTTGAAGGGTTATTAACATCAGCACAAAGAAATGCATTTCAAGGCTAGATCATTGATGTATATCACAAAAAGTAAGGGACCCGGCACTGAGCCCTGCGGAACCTCACTGGAAACATTCTTCCAGTCGCAAAAACACCCATCAACCATTGCCTTTTACTTTCTGTCTATGAGCTAATTTTGGATCCAACTTGCCACTTTGTCCTGGATCCCATGGGCTTTTACTTTTGTGACCAGTCTGCCATGTGGGACCTTATCAAAAGCTTTGCTAAAATCCATATACACTACATCATACGCTTTGCCTTCATCGACCCTCCTGGTTACCTCCTCGAAAAATTCAATCAAGTTAGTCAGACACGACCTTCCTTTAACAAATCCGTGCTGACTTTTCTTGATTGATCCGTGTCTTTCTAAGTGAAGATTTATCCTGTCTTCAGGATTTTTTCCAATAATTTTCCCACCACTGAGGTTAGGCTGACTGGCCTGTTATTACTCGGTCTATCCCTTTCTCCCTTCTTAAACAAAGGTACCACATCCAATCTTTCACTAGATGGACTCATAGGGCCCAAACTCGGTCAAAGCCGAGGCCTGCCCAAGTGCCACCCAAAGGACCGCCGATGGCCGCCGAGAGATCGGGTGGTACTTTGTGAGGAAGATTCCTCTAAAAGAGGTGGCAATACCACCCGGCAGCCAATTAACAGCTTACGCCGTCAATCTGGGTGGCAGTGGGCGGGAGCTCTCGATCTCGGCGGCAAAGGCTCTTGCCGCCCAAGTGAGGATGGAGTCAGGCCCAGGGAGGGTGGAGGAGCTGAAATTAAAAATCATTACAAAAAAAACCACCGGAACACCTTCAGGCGGCAGGCGGCAGTGGGCGGTAAGGCCACAACATTTTAGTGAGATGAGCCTGATGCAAATCGTTAAACTGCTTTATTTTACAGACAGCAAGTAAACGAATAATGAATTACAATCCAAGCTCACGTGCTTCACTTAACTTCAAACCCTCCTTGTGAATAAGGAAACTAATAATCCACACAGCCTTGTCTCAGTTAGTGGGCTAAATACAATTGTCTTTAGTTCATCTTAGCATTTAAACAGATTAAGGCTTACATGGGCTTGGTTGGCACTGGTCTGGCTGCCGAATAATACCCCAACCAAATTGATTTCTTCTCTGTTCAGTGATTTGTCTGTAGGCCTGTCAATAAAGGTGGGCACCTCCTCCCTGCCAGGAATGGATTCTCAGCAGACACCTCACGCTGGTCTCAAATGATAGGGTCATCCCAATCATAATAAGTGGGGATGCTTGTCGGAAGTGAAACGAGATAACTAATTAACTGTGGTCTCTGGTCATTATGGAAACACATCTGGCTTATCGACGTATAAACTGCTCTTTATCTCAGCAATTGCAATGAATGGATGCAAAAATAATTTTTAAACTAGTGTGAGCCTATTTTAATTTAAATTACATCACTTAAATGTAAGTTATTTCCAAATCCATTCTGTGGAAAATAGACAAATATTCTGAAAAGCCACAATAGCACATGCCAATTTCCTTTCTCCCACGTCTCTCATGCCGAACCATAGGGTTGTCATGTTTTCTGCACCTAGACAAGATCGAACTATCTCCATTCTAATTCAATTCTCTTTACATAACAGCTACCTGGTATCAGTCTGATTCAGGTGAAGCCTATCCCATATGTAAAGGACCCCCACCCACCGCAGTCCTAGAACTTGCTCAATGCCCTAGGAATCTGAATCTGAAACCATCCCTAAAACATCATCTTTTTAGCTGCACATTGACATGTCTAATCTGCTTCTCCTTAACTTGTCTTGCGTGCGGCATCAGCCCTAACCTCGCACCGGCATACTTGAGGCCTTCCGCGACTAGTGGGCACCGGTGGGACTGCAGTGCATCATCACCCCAAGGAATAGTATTTTAATTTAATTTGTTAAGTTTCCTTTTAATTTTTTAAATTACAGTTTTTATTGGATGTGCCCCAAGGCACATGCTTAACTTCCAATAGGCAACTGCCTGATATAAGGAGAAGATTGAGCCCTAATCCCGAGATTAGTATTGTTAAAGTTTTGGACTTTAATCCTCCAACTCTCTCTGCTAGACCTCCATCCTACTATTTCCTACATGGAATATGAATAATTATAGAATCCCCCTGAACTACTCTTCTCCTATTCTCTTGGCTAATATATCTTGTGTTCCTCATGGGTAACTATGCTCTGTCCTGCTGTGGTGTTGCTCTTGGTTAAACTCTCCTGTGCCTACATCCTTGTCCTCAACATAGGTGTCAAGAACTGTATACCAGATCCAGGATATTCAAGATTATCTATGCCACACACATCACTAGCCGAGCATCTGATCTTGCCATTGCAATATTCCTAACTTAGTTAATTATTTAATCTGCCTGACCTTGCAGATTCAGAACCGCACTGCCTCAGTGCCAAACCTCTGTTGAGGCCAAACCCATTTCCTTACCTTCTCTTAGCAAAAACACCCTGTGAGTATCTCATTCAATTGGCCTTTCCCAGTTCCTACAATGAGATCAGGAATTCTCTTCCATGACACACGGCGGAGTTGCTCTCAGAGCAGTGGTGTCAGCTAATCACTGGGACCAGCAGGTTGAGAATTATTGTATTAGGTAATATAAAGACACTTGTCTATTTAGCTCTGCTGTATTTCGGATAGTGGAGGACCAGTGTCACCTTTTATGTGTCTATGATTCTCATGTCATGAAAAGGGAGCCAGTTCTAGTAATGTTGGTGCTGGGAGCTGCTACATGGACTTTGGTCTCAAACAATTGTTAAATGGAGAAGTACCTCAGCAATATGATGAACTGGAATAAAAACAAAAAAAATTGGAAGTACTCAGTATCTGTGGAAAGAGAAACAGAGTTAACGTTTCAGGTCGATGATCTTTTGTCAGAACTGGAAGGTCTGTGATAGGGTGGAAGGCAGGAGAGACTAAATGACAAAAGGGATGGTGGTGCAAGATGAAAGGAGATGGTAATGGAACAAGTAAAGATTGGTCTAGCGGAGGTGTAAATGGGATTGGAGAAGTACCACCAACGCTGCCTTCGCAAGATCCTGCAAATCCATTGGCAGGATAGGCTCACCAATGTCAGTGTTCTCGCTCAGGCCACCATCCCCAGTATCGAAGCATTGACCACGCTCACTCAGCTCCGGTGGATGGGCCACATCATCTGCATGCCCGATAGTAGACTCCCAAAACAAGCCTCCTTAAAAAAGTGCAACATCCCCACCGACACCTGGGAATCCCTGGCCCAAGACTGCTCAAAATGGAGGAGAAGCATCCGGGAAGGCGCCGAACACCTCGCGTCTTGTCGCCGGGAGCAAGCGGAAGCCAAGCGCAACAACGGAAGGAGCACACGACAACCAAGGCTCCCCACCTGCCCGTTCCTTCAACCACCGTCTGCCCCCCTGTGACAGAGACTGTAGATCCCGCATTCGTCTCATCAGTCACCTGAGCACTCATATTAATGTGGAAGCAAGTTATCCTTGACTCCGAGAGACTGCCTAAGAAAAAGAAGAAATGGGAATACCAGAATCGTCAGCAACATCTGCTGTCGGAAAAAATGGGTGCAGAGGTCATGATCCAAAATTTTTGAACTCACTGTTGAGTCCGGAAGATTGTCAAGTGCCTAATCGAAAGATGAGGTGCTGTCTCTCCAGCTGACAATGAGTTTCATTGGAACAGTGTAGGATGCCAAGGACAGAGAGGTCAGAGTGGGAGTGGTCCAGAGTGTTAAAATGACGGGCGACCGGAAGCTCAGGGTCACGCTGGCGGACTGAAAGGAGGTGTTCCGCAAAGCAGCCACCCAATCTGCCTTCGTCTCCCCAATGTAGAGGAGACTACATCGTGAGCAGTAAATATAGTATATTAAATTGAATGAAGTACAGGTGGGAGGAGGAAACGTTTCAAGGACACCCTCAAAGCCTCCTTGATAAAGTGCAACATCCTCACCGGCACCTGGGAATCTCTTGCCCAAGACTGGCCAAAATGGAGGAAGAGCATCCGGGAGGGCGGTGAGCACCTCGAGTCTCGTCGCCGAGAGCATGCAGAAATCAAGCGCAGGCAGCGGAAGGAACGTGCGGCAAACCAGGCTCCCCACCCATCCTTTCCTTCAGCGACTGCCTGTCCCACCTGTGACAGAGACTGTAATTCCCGTATTGGACTGTACAGAGACCTGAGAACTCACTTTTAAAGTGGAAGCAAGTCTTCCTCGATTTTGAGGGACTGCCTATGATGATGAGTCCGGGAAAATGCTGGAATCCATTGTTAAGGAAGTGATATTAGGGCAGTTCAAAAATCATAACATGATTAGGCAGAGTCAACATGGTTTTATGAAAGGGAAATCGTGTTTGACAAATTTATTAGAGTTTTTTAAGGATGTAACTCACAGGGTAGATAAAGGGGAACCAGTGGATGTAGTATCTTTGGA
Organism: Pristiophorus japonicus; assembly: GCF_044704955.1. Taxonomy (NCBI): domain Eukaryota; kingdom Metazoa; phylum Chordata; class Chondrichthyes; family Pristiophoridae; genus Pristiophorus; species Pristiophorus japonicus. The sequence continues at coordinate 247,302,476 of NC_091981.1, read as the reverse complement.
TTTGCAAAAGGCATTCGATAAGATTATTGCACAAGATAAGGGGCTAGAACCTCTACTTTTTCCCCATGCTTAACGCCCATTTTACCGCTGAAATAACGTATAATGCCCATATATTGCCCATTTTGGTACAAAATCGAAACTGACGGGCATTTTTCGGAAACTTATCGCTGAGCGTTATTTTCTCAGTGTGCTTAATGCTGAGAAAAAATATTACCGCCGGCCCACTTTTTTTGGGTGGAATGCCCAGTGATTGTTTTTTGTCATAAAGAGCATATTTACCCAATTTAGCGGCCATGGAGATCGCCTATCGTTAATTTTACCACCTTGCACATATTTCATCCACAATATCGCTCGCTCAAAAAAACGCCCAGAAAAAGTGGAACTAACCAGGACAAATCACTGCGTTATGGACGCCATATTGTGGATCACATATCGCCTCCTTTAAAAGACTGCTGTGCCTCGGTGGAGTTCGGATGTACTCTGCAGGTCATTCGAGTTGATGCAAACATCTCTAAAAACATCTTGACCATACTGTGACGGATTGGAATTGAAGAGGTGTGTTCGTCGGGACATTCCTTGTTTGTGAGCAATCGGTGGACAACAGAGAGCTACTGCAATGGGGCCTGTCCTTTCTCACGCTCTCTTGGTGACCAAATACATGCAGCAGACTCGACATCGCTGAAGGAACGCTGCACTGCATTATATGCCCAATGTACAAAGTGACAGACAGATGAGGAGGAGCAGACGTTACACCCCCCACAAGTACAAGGAGAAGCATTCTTACCTCGACTTGCCCGACACCACCTGCCTTCGGAGACTGCGCTTTCACAAAGAGATTATCACTGAGGTATGCCAGCTGAAAAGGGCAGATCTGCAGCCTGCCAGCACCATCAGAACTGCACTGTCCGTCGAGGTCAATGTTACCGTGGCACTGTTGTTCTAGGCCTCGGGTTCTTTTCACGCCACAGCTGGTGACATTTGCGGACTTTCTCAGTATTGTGTTTCTAACACAGATGAGACTGCACACAGGGAGGTTAAAGTAACAGTGACCTCAATCTTTATTAAGACACTCCAGAGTCTTAGGGGCCGGCTTATATACAGGGGATGCGTTCCCTGGTGGTGGAACATGGGAGCGCATGCTTTACAGATACACAACATCACTCCCCTCCAAAGTCACAGTGAAAACTATTTACAAGGTGAGGTGGTCGGGAGCCTTTCTTTCCCTGGTGCACCACCTCGGTACAAATGTCTGTTCTGGCATGTTGTGAGCCTGGCCTTGCTGAACTGTTGGGCGTGATGGGTTCAATTTCCTGGTCCGGGGTGGTGTTGTTGATCCTTTGGGTGTGTGCTGTGGGCTCGAAAACGGTGGTGTCTGCTGTGGGTTGTTCAGGGCAGTCTGTGAACCGCAGTCTCGTTTGGTCCAGGTAATTTCTGCAAATTTATCCATTGTCTAGTTTGACTACAAACACCCTACTCCCTTCTTTAGCTATCACTGTGCCCGCGATCCACTTGGGACCATGTCCATAGTTTAGCACATCCACAGGGTCATTCAGATCAATTTCCTGTGACACAGTGGCGCGACCATCGTTTACATTTTGTTACTGCCGCCTGCTCTCTACCTGATCATGCAGGTTGGGGTGAACCATCGAGAGTCTGGTTTTAAGTATCCTTTTCATGAGTAGCTCAGCCGGGGGCACCCCTGTGAGCGAGTGGGGTCTCGTGTGATAGCTGAGCAGTAATCAGGACAGGCGGGTTTGGAGTGAGCCTTCTGTGACTCCTTTAAGGCTCTGTTTGATTGTTTGTACTGTCCGCTCTGCCTGCCCATTGGAGGCTGGTTTAAACGGGGCCGAGGTGACATGTTTGATCCCATAGCGGGTCATGAATTCTTTAAATTCAGCACTGGTGAAACATGGCCTGTTGTCACTGACCAGTATGTCAGGTAGGCTGTGGGTGGCAAACATGGCCCTCAGGCTTTCAATGGTGGCGGTGGCGGTGCTTCCCGACATTATTTCACGTTCAATACATTTTGAAAAAGCATCCACCACCACCAGAACATTTTATCGAGAAACGAGCCCGCATAGTCGACATGGATCCTCAACCATGGTCTGGAGGGCCAGGACCACAAACTTAGTGGTGCCTCTCTGCGCGCGTTGCTCAACTGAGCACACACGCTGCATTGCCGTACACAGGACTCTAAGTCAGAGTCAATACTAGGCCACCACACGTGGGGTCTGGCTATCGCTTTCATCATTATTATACCCGGGTGTGTACTGTGGAAATCCGAGATGAATGTCTCCCTGCCCTTTTTTGGTAGCACTATGCGGTTACCCCACAACAGGCAGTCTGCCTGAATGGACAGCTCGTCCTTTCGCCACTGGAACGGCTTGATTAGCTCTTGCATTTCAACTGGGATGCTGGCCCATGCAGTATGCAGTTTTTTTACTCGGGACAGCAGAGGATCTTGGCTGGTCCAAGCCTTAATCTGGCGGGCCGTGACAGGTGATTTATCATTTTCAAATGCTTCCATGACCATCAACAAGTCTGCGGGCTGCGCCACCATCAACAAGTTTGCAGGCTGCGATATTTCCACCCCCGTGGTGGGCAATAGTAGCCGACTGAGAGCATCCGCACAGTTCTCGGTGCCTGGCCTGTGGTGGATGGTATAGTTATATGCTGATAGCGCGAGTGCCCACCTTTGTATGCAGGCTGAGGCATTAGTATTTATCCCCTTGTTTTCAGTGAACAGGGATATGAGGGGCTTGTGATCGGTTTCCAGCTCAAATTTGAGGCCAAACAGGTACTGATGCATTTTCTTTACCCCGAACACACACGCTAATGCCTCTTTCTCAATCATGCTCTAGGCCCTCTCGGCCTTAGACAAGCTCCTGGAGGCATAGGCGACAGGTTGCAACTTCCCCGCAATGTTAGCTTGTTGTAATACACACCCAACTCCGTACGACGATGCATCACATGCTGGCACGAGTCTTTTACACGGGCTATACAATACAAGGAACTTGTTGGAGCATAAAATGTTTCTGGCTTTCTCAAAAGCAATTGCTTGGTTTTTTTCCCCATACCCAGTTCTCACCTTTATGCAAAAACACATGTAGGGGCTCCAAGAAGGTGCTTAACCCCGGTAGGAAGTTACCAAAATAGTTGAGGAGTCCCAGGAACGACCATAGCTCCGTGATGTTCTGTGGCCTGGGCTCGTTCCTGATAGCCTCTGTCTTGGCATCTGTGGGCTGAATGACGTCTGCCGCAATCTTTCTCCTCAAAAACTCCACTTCTGTTGCCATGAAGACGCATTTCGACCTCTTCAGCCGCGATCCAGTCGCTGGAGGACCTAGTCCAGGTTTTGTAGGTGCTCGACAGTGTCCCGACCCATGACCAATATATCGTCCTGAAAAACCACTGTGCGTGGTACCAACTTGAGTAGGCTCCCCATGTTTCTCTGGAAGATCGCTGCAGCCGACCAAATTCCAAACGGGCATCTGTTGTAGATGAACAGTCCCTTGTGCATGTTGATGCAGGTGAGGCCCTTTAAAGACTCCTCCAGCTCCTGCGTCATGTAGGCCAAAGTCAGGTCAAGCTTGGTGAACGTCTTGCCTCCTGCCAGCGTCGCAAATAGGTCATCTGCCTTAGGTAGCGGGTATTGGTCCTGTAGCGAGAAACGATGAATAGTTACTTTATAATCGCCTCAAATCCTGACCGTGCCATCACTTTTGAGTACTGGAACAATCGAGCTGGCCCACTTGCTGAATTCCACTGGGGAGATGATGCCCTCGCATTGCAGTCTGTCCAGCTCGATTTCCACTCTCTCCCTCATCATGTGAGGTACCGCTCGCGCCTTGTGGTGAATGGATCATGCCTCTGGGACCAAGTGGATCCGCACCTTCAACCTGAAAAAGTTTCCAATGCCTGGCTCAAAAAGGGAAGGAAATTTGTTAAGAACCTGGGTACATGAGGCCTCATCGGCATGTGATAACACTTGGATGTCATCCCAGTTCCAGCGGATTTTGCCCAGCCAGCTCCTTCCAAGCAGTGTGCAGCTATCGCCCGGGACAATCCAGAGTGGCAGTTCATGCGCCGTGCCCTCGTAGGTGACCTTGACCATGGTGCTGCCCAGGACAGTGATGAGCTCTTTGTTGTACATTCTCAGTTTTGTGTGGATGGGGCTCAGGGCTGGTCTGAGTGCTTTGTTGCACCACAGTCTCGCAAACATCTTTTTACTCATGATGGATTGGCTAGCGCCAGTGTCCAGTTTCATGGTTACGGGTAAGCCATTCAATTTTACATTTAGCATTATTGGTGGACATTTCATCGAAAATGTGTGCACCTCGTGTACTTCATCATCTGCCTCCTCCCTCTGAGGCTCGAAATTGCTTTGATCCATCATGGACCAATCTTCCTCTGCCACGTGATGATTAGCAGGTTTTTCAGAGCTTGCAGCTTGTCTGCAAGCTCGTTGGAGGTGCTCCATTGTTCCACAGCTCTTGCAAACATATCCTTTGAAGCAGCATGGATAGGCTGAATGGAAGCCTCCACAACGCCAGCAAGGTGTGAATTGCCTTGCATTCATCCTTTGTTGGGGACTCTGAGTCATCTGTGTCACCTGAGGCCTGCTGGCAGTTGCAGACTTGTGGTTTCTGCCCTGTACATTTCTGCTCGCAAACACAGTTCCAGTTAATTTATGAACATTGCTAGCACTTGTGTGCTGAGAGATTTGTTTGGTGTTATCACTGGTGGACATAAACACCTGTGCTATCGCAATGGCCTTACTGAGGGTCGGTGTCTCTACAGTCAAAAGTTTTCATAGGATGGTCTCGTGGCCAATGCACAGTACAAAAAAGTCTCTGAGCATCTGCTCCAGGTAGCCATCAAACTCACATTGTCCTGCAAGTCGCCTTAGCTCGGCAACGTAGCTGGCCACTTCCTGACCTTCAGATCGCTGGCATGTGTCGGACTGATACCTCGCCATCAGCACACTCTCCCTCGGGTTAAAATGCTCCCGAACTAGTGTACACAGCTCCTCATACGACTTATCTGTGGGTTTCACTGAAGCCAGAAGATTCTTCATGAGGCTGTAGGTTGGTGCCCCGCAGACCGTGAGGAGGACCGCTCTCCTTTTTGCAGCGCTTCCTTCTCCGTCCAGCTCGTTGGCTACAAAGTACTGGTCTAGCCGTTCGACATAGGATCCCAGTCCTCACCCTCCGAGAACTTCTCCAGGATGCCCTCAGTTTGCTGCATCTTTGCATTGGATTCGTATACTCGTCGCCAGTTATTGTGTTCCTAACACAGATGAGACTGTACACAGGGAGGTTAAAGTAACAGTGACCTCAGTCTTTATTAAGACACTCCAGAGTCTGGAACAGGCCTTCAGAGCCGGCTTATATACAGTGCTCCCAAGGGATGCTGGGATCCCTTGGGACTTCAGGGGTTGCGCTCCCTGGTGGCGGAACATGGGAGTGCATGCTTTACAGATGCACAACACTCAGCATGCCACATCGCTGCATTAGACAGGTCACTTAAGCCCTGTACGCATGGAGAAGGGACTTGATCAGTTTCCCTATGACCAGGGAGGCACAGAGTGAGAAGGCTCTAGGATTGTCCAAAATTACAAACTTCCCCAAGGGGCAGGGAGCAAAAGACTGTATGCATATCGTGATGCGGGCACCTTTTCAGGATGCTGAGGTTTTCAGCAACCGTAAGGGATTCCAATCCCTGACTGTCCAGCTGGTTGTCGACCACCAGCAAATTATACTGGCATTGAATGCTCAATTTCCGGGCAGCATTCATGATGTGCACATCCTGCGTGAGAGCACTGTATCTGACTTGTTTAACAATGAGCCACATGGTCAATGCTGGATGCTTGGTGACGAAGGATATGGCCTCGCCACCTGACTGATGACCCCCCTGCATGGGGTTGGGAGTATAAGAGTAAGGAAGTCTTGCTACAATTGCTACAGGACACTGGAGAGACTACACCTGGAGTACTGTGCACAGTTTTGGTCTCCTTATTTAAGGAAGAATATACTTGCTTGGAGGCAGTGCAAAGGAGGTTCACTAGATTGATTCCTGGGATGAGAGGGCTGTCTTATGATGAGAGATTGTGTAGAATGGGCCTATACACTCTGGAGTTTAGAAGAATGAGAGGTGATCGCTTTGAAATTTACAAGATTCTGAAGGGGATTGACAGGGTAGCTGCTGAGAGGTTGTTCCCCCTGGCTGGTGTGTCTCGAACTAAGGGGCATAATCTCAGGATAAGGGGTAGGCCATTTAAGACAGATGAGGAGGAATTCCTTTACTCAGAGGGTTGTGAATCTTTGGAATTCTCTGCTCCAAAAGGCTGTGGATGCTGAGTCTCTGAATATATTGAAGACTGAGATAGTTAGATTTTCAGAGTCAAGGATACAAGGGAGTTGGAGATTGGGTGGGAAAGTGGAGTTGAGGTCAATGATCAACCATGATCGTATTAAATGGCAGAGCAGGCACAAGGCCTACTTCTGCTCTTATTTCTTATGTTCCAATGTCTCCCTGTCAAACTTGCTCCAGGTCTTAACTAATTCTGCAATTGAACTTCCACACACAAGGGCCAGCTTTCCAGGCAGTAACTTTGGCTGGGGGAAGAGTTCCAGAGGCAGAAGTGAATGTCTGAAGCTTATCCATTGGTATTCCATGCAGATGTTTTGGATTGAGGTGCAGCTGCAACTGGTCTTATTCCTGTCATAGACTAAAGGTCAATATTAATTTCGATCCTTCTTGCAGTCTGGGATGTTGACTCATCCAAAGCAGTACCCATTGTGATGTGATTCACTGTTTATAAATATTTAAAAATCAGCCTAAATGGACAGAAGAAAACCTCACAAGGCTGTTAATCATTATTCTTTTTAAACCACTGGGATTTTTAAGGAAGAATTGATGGACACTTAGCTCATTAACTTAACCAAAGTGATAGTTGCATTTTAAATGTATATTCTCTCAATATACAATATGGATATGAAAAATATGATTAGAAAATGCTTTAACTTGATTTACAACAGATAGTAGGTAAATGTTTGATCGGGTACTGTTTCCAGTTTTAACAGATTGTAAAATGTTAATCACCTTTAGGAGGGTTCATATTTTATTTATACTCTACATGAAAATTTTAAAAGCCAGATTGCTAGTGTTTAGTTGCAGTCTGCAAATATTTACCCACATACAAAGACAATATTTGGATTTGGAAATAATTCAGATTGAAATTTATATCCCTGTCAAAACTGTATAAATAAATATCAGGATGAGGAACATTATATCTGTGAGGAATGAATAGGTAGATGACATTTTCAGTTAATTAGCAGAGCTTTATAATGTCATGGTGTCAATCGCGATCTTTGTTTATTCTTTGCCGCCAAGCTATCAGCTGTCCAGATAATGAAGAGCAACTTCTGCTCTGGATTACCAAATCATTTGCTTCTCGAAATCCAATAAACATTACTTGGAAGCTGATCAAAATGAGAAGCTTTATCAAAAGTGTTTCCTGAGTATTTCCACTGGCAATAAATATAAACATATTTTAGAAATCATTGCATTGGTCCTGGCCTGTCCAGCCTTGCATTGTGCAAGAAAACAGTCAGACATAAAAACAGAGAACGGTGGACATGGTCACCGTCTGAAAAGAGATGGGTTGAGTTATTGGGTGTTGACCCTTCTTAGCAGGAGCTATATAGATGGCAATAGCCCACACTTTGAAAATATTGCAGGCTTCGTATTGTCCATGGAACAACAATAACAACAACGTGTATTTATATAGCGCCTTTAACGTAGGAAAACATCTCAAGGCGCTTCACAGGAGTGTTATAACACAAAAAAAAACAACGGTTCCTTTGGCCAAGTAAACATGACCAGAAGCAACTAGCGTGTGGTAACTCCATCCATATTGGGGATGTAGGCGCCTAAACTGCTTCAAAAGCTTTATAGCTTCTTCCTGTTGACTGAGGATCAAGATGCATTATGGATCCGTAAAAGATGTCAAATCAATAAAGTGATATTGCAAGAAGGATTGAAGCAATGTGTTAACAACATGATAGTAACATGCTTTGAGATGAGAGAAGTGTAATTGTTAACACTTAGGAAGTTAATCTACTGCTAGTTTATTATACATGTAAATGCAAATATCAAAACATTGGAGTTGGAGATTTGAAAGTAGGTTTCTCAGTCAGTGATGGAGAGCTGCTGAATGTCCGATATAAGCTATTGGCACCATGGAAATATCATGCAACGGAATTAAACTGGTTAAAGTATGTAAAGTTAGATGGACATTCTACAGGTTTGCTTGGTTTACTTTTGGCAGGGATGGGGAGGGGCAGCACAGAGAGAAACTTTGTCGACTCTTTCCTCATGAGCTTGGTAGAGTCCATTATACTATGAACTCTACATGGTCAGCGGAAGAAATGAGCTTCAAGGTATATATGGACTTTTCTCATTTCTGTGCTTTCTCACCCTCTTGTGTTTTGCTCTGGAGTCTACAGTGGTCACTGTATGATGGCAGTAGTAGTTCAGCACAGTCCGAGGCTGCAATTTAGAAAGGTCCTGCTGCATTTCTTTAACTGTTCAGGCATGTTGCATATAAAGTGAGCCATACTTAAGTGAATACCTGCTAAATAAATACTCTGCTTTAATAAAACCTCACTGCATAGATTCCTATTTTACATCTCGCCAATAATATCTAGATCATTGAAATGGATTGAACAGCTCAGGCAGTGAGTGTTTCAGCCTTCCCAAGATCTATTCCTATACCCCCCAACCTCCATGTTGCATTTCAGTTAGCAGTAAGTCAGGAGAATCAGATAGACAGCACTGGGAGGTCTGAAGAGCCAGCAGACCATCACTATAATACAGGGAATGTGAGCTGTCACCGGCTATGCTCTTTGGAGATAGAATTGAGTTTATAAGAACATATGTGTTACATATGTAAACTTGTATTTACTCTGTACAGCCACCAGAGGGCTCATCCCCTGGAGTCCCAAGAGATCCATTAATCTCTTGGGAACACAGGTATTTAGGGAGGCCTCACAGTTTGGAGAGGCAATAAAAGACTAAGGTCACACTTTACTTTGAGCTCACAGTGTTCAGTCTGACTCTTTCTCCATCCATAACAACTGGCAACAAGATACAGATAGCGAACCCAAAGATGCAGAGAACAGTGGGCATCCTCGAGAAATTCTGGAGGGAGATGATTGGGAAACTTTTGTGGAGCGACTCGACCAATACTTCGTGGCCAACGAGCTAGATGGGGAAGAGAACGCTGCCAAACGAAGGGCGATCCTCCTCACCGTCTGTGGGGCACCAACGTATGGCCTCATGAAGAATCTGCTCACTCCAGCGAAATCCACGGAGAAATCAGACAACAATTTGTGCACACCGGTCTGAGAGCATTTGAACCCGAAGGAAAGCGTTCTGATGGCGAGGTACAGGTTCTACACCTGCAAAAGGTCTGAAGACCAGCAAGTGGCGAGTTATGTCGCCAAGTTAAGACGCCTTGCAGGACATTGCGAATTTGACGGACATTTGGGGCATATGCTCAGAGACTTTTTCGTACTTGGCATTGGCCACAGAACCATGCTTCGCAAACTTTTGATTGTAGAGACCCCAACCTTGAGTAAGGCCATAGCAATAGCCCAGGTGTTCATTGTCACCAGTGACAATATGAAGCAAATCTCTCAGCACACAAGCGCTGCTACAAGTACTGTGAACAAAGTGATGTTGTTTTCGAATTGTAACGTACAGCGCAGGTCACACATTCCTGCAACTGCACGTCCACAGATGTCTGAGTCCACCATCAAGGGTGATGAATGCAAGGCCATTAACACCTTGTTGGCGCTGCGGTGGTGATCATCGTTTCCATTCATGCCGATTCAAAAGGTACATTTGCAAGGGCTGTGGAACAATGGGACACCTCCAACGAGTGTGCAGGCGAGCTGCAAATCCTGTTAAACCTGCAAATCACCATGTTGCAGAGGAAGACACATCCACGGAGGATCACGACATATCAGAGCCTCAGACCGAGGAGGCAGAGGTAGTTGGTGTGCACACATTCACCATGAATTGTCCCCCGATAATGCTGAATGTTGAACGAAATGGACTCCCGCTGTCAATGGAGCTGGACACGGGCGCGAGCCAGTCCATCATGGGCAAAAAGACTTTCAAAGGTTGTGGTGCAACAAGGCCTCAAGGCCAGTCTTAACTCCAGTTCGCACGAAACTAAGAACTTACACAAAAGAACTGATTCCTGTAATTGGCAGTGCTACCTTAAAGGTCTCCTACGATGGAGCGGTGCACAAGCTACCACTCTGGGTGGTACCGTGCGATGGTCCCATGCTGCTCGGCAGGAGCTGGCTGGGAAAGATATGCTGGAACTGGGACGACATTCAAGCGCTATTGCCCGCTGACGACACTTCGTGTGACCAGGTCTTAAACAAATTTCCTTTGCTGTTCGAACCAGGCATCGGGAAATTCCAAGGAGCAAAAGTGCAGATCCACCTAATCCCAGGCGCACGACCCATCCATCACAAGGCGAGAGCAGTGCCGTACATGATGAGAGAAAGGGTAGAGATCAAGCTAGACCGGCTGCAAAGAAAGGGCATCATTTCACCGATCGAGTTCAAGGAATGGGCCAGTCCTATCGTCCCAGTCCTCAAGGGAGATGGCACCATCAGAATCTGTGGCGATTACAAAGTAACTATCAATACTTTCTTCCTGCAGGACCAATACCTACTACTAAAGGCCGACGACCTCTTTGCAACGCTAGTGGGTAGAAAGAATTTCACAAAGCTGGATCTGACTTCAGCCTACATGACGCAGGAACTGGAGGAATCATCAAAGGCCCTCACCTGCATCAACATGCACAAAAGTCTTTTTGTTTATAACAGATGCCCGTTTGGAATCCGATCAGCGGCGGCGATATTCCAGAGAAACATGGAAAGTTTACTGAAGTCGGTCCCCACACCCTGGACTTCCAGGATGACATCTTGGTCACAGGTCGGAACACAGTCGAGCATCTGCAGAACCTGGAGGAGGTTCTTAGTTGACTCAACCGTGTGGGGCTCAGGTTAAAATGCTCGAAGTGCCTGGCGCCTGAAGTAGAGTTCTTAGGAAGGAGGATTGCGGCGGACGGCATCAGGCCCACCAACACGAAGACAGAGGCAATCGAGAATGCACCGAGGCCACAAAACATGACGGAGTTGCGGCCGTTTCTGGGGCTCCTGAACTATTTTGGTAACTTCTTACCGGGTCTCAGCACACTGTTAGAACCACTGCATGTCTTACTATGAAAAGGGGCCGAATGGGTTTGGGGCAAAAGCCAAGAAAATGCCTTTGTAAAAGTGAGAAAATTGTTATGCTCAAACAAATTGCTTGTGTTGTATGATCCATGTAAGCGTTTGGTGCGTCGAGATATGGCGTCGGTTGTATATTGCAACAATAATGATTTCGCTAATGATTTTGGGAAACTGCAATCGTTGCTTATGCGTCCAGAAGTCTGTCTAAGGCTGAGAGAGCCTACAACATGATTGAGAAAGAAGCGTTAGCATGTATCTACGGGGTAAAGAAAATGCATCAATACCTGTTTCGGCTAAAATTCGAATTGGAAACTGACCATAAGCCACTTATATCCCTGTTTTCCGAGAGTAAAGGAATAAATACCAACGCATCGGCACGCATCCAGAGATGGGCACTCACATTGTCCGCATACAATTATGCCATCCGCTACAGGCCAGGCACAGAAAACTGCGCCGATGCTCTCAGTAGGCTGCCATTGCCCACCATGGGGGTGGAAATGGCGCAGCCCGCAGATCTAGCCATGGTTATGGAAGCATTTGAGAGTGAGCAATCACCCGTCACTGTCCGGCAGATCAAAACCTGGACAAGCCAGGCCCCCTTATTATCTCTAGTCAAAATCTGTGTGCTTCACGGGAGCTGGTCCAGTGTCCCAGTGGAAATGCAGGAAGAGATAAAGCCGTTCCAGCGGCGCAAAGATGAAATGTCTATACAAGCAGACTGCCTTCTGTGGGGCAATCGAGTCGTGGTCCCCAAGAAGGGCAGAGACACCTTCATCAATGACCTCCACAGTACCCATCCAGGCATCGTAATGATGAAAGCGATAGCCAGATCCCACCCGGTATCGATGCGGACTTAGAGTCCTGCGTTCACAGATGTAATACATGCTCGCAGTTAAGCAATGTACCCAGGGAGGCACCGCTAAATCTATGGTCTTGGCCGTCCAAACCGTGGTCTAGGGTACACATCGACTATGCAGGCCTGTTCTTGGGTAAAATGCTCCTTTTGGTTGTAGACGCGTATTCCAAGTGGATTGAATGTGAGATAATGTCGGCTAGCATGTCTGCTCCCACTACTGAAAGCCTGCGGGCCATGTTTGCCACCCACGGCTTAGTTGGTGTCCTGGTGAGCGACAAAGGGCCATGTTTTACCAGTGCAGAGTTCAAAGAATTCATGACCCGTAACACGATCAAACATGTCAATCGACCCCATTTAAGCCAGCGTCCAATGGTCAGGCAGAGAGAGCAGTGCAAACCATCAAGCAAGGCTTGAAGAGGGTAACTGAAGGCTCACTGCAGACTCGGCTATCCCGAGTCCCGCTTAGCTACCGCACGAGATCCCACTCGCTCACTGGGATCCCACCTGCTGAACTGCTCATGAAAAGTGCGCTTAAGACAAGGCTCTCATTAGTTCACCCTGATCTACATGAACAGGTAGAGAGCAGGCGGCTTCAACAAAGTGCATACCATGATAGCGCAAATGTGTCATGCGAGATTGAAATCAATGATCCTGTATTTGAATTTAATTATGGACAAGATTCCAAGTCGCTTCCCGGCACTGTCGTGGCCAAAGAGGGAAGCAGGGTGTTTCGGGTCAAACTTTCAAATAGACTCATTCACCGGAAACACTTGGACCAAATCAAATTCAGATTCACAGACTATCCTGAGCAACCCACCTTGGACCCTACCTTTTTTGATCCCCCAACATACACACCAGTGGCAACCGGCACCACGGTTGACCACGAAGCAGAACCTATCATCCACAGCAGCCCAGCAGGGCCCAACAAACCAGGCAGCCCAGCAAGGCCACCTACACAGCAGCCCAGCGAGGGCCCAACAAATGATTCAACAACACCAGCTTTCACACCGAGACGATGAACCAGAGCAAAAAGGACCCCAGATTGACTCTCATTGTAAATAGTTACACTATTGACTTTGTGGGGGGAGGAGGGGGGAGTGTTGTTACATATGTAAACTTGTGTTTACTCTGTACAGCCACCAGAGGGCTCATCCCCTGGAGTCCCAAGGGATCCCATAATCTCTTGGGAGCACAGGTATTTAGGAGGCCTTACAGTTTGGAGAGGCACTCTGGAGACCTGCAATAAAAGACTACGGTCACACTTTACTTTGAGCTCACAGTGTTCCGTCTGACTCTTTCTCCATACATAACAATAAGAACATAATAAATTGGAGTAGGAGTAGGCCATTCAGTCCTTCGGGCCTGCTCTGCCATTCAATATCATGGTTGATCTTCTACCTCAACTCCACTTACCTGCACTATCCCCATATCCCTTGATTCCCTTAATATCCAAAAATCTATCGATTTCTGCCTTGAATATACTCAATGACTGTGCATTCACAGCCTTCTGGGGTAGAGAATTCCAAGGATTCACTTCCTTTGAGTTAAGAAATTTCGCCTCACCTCAGTCCTAAATAGCCCATCCCTTATTCTGAGACTGTGACTCCCTAGTTCTAGACTCCCCAGCCAGAGGAAACATTCTCCCAGCATCTACCTTGTCAAGCCACTTATGAATTTTATATGTTTCAATGAGATCACCTCTCATTCGTCTAAACTCCAAGGAATATAGGCCTAGTCTACTCAATCTCTCCTCATAGGACAATCCCCTCATTCCAGGAATCAGTCTATTGAACCTTTGTTGCACTCCCTCTAAGGCAAGTGTATACTTTAGGTAAGGAGATCAAAACTGTACACAGTACTCCAGGTATAGCCTCACCAAGGGCCCTATATAATTGCAGTAAGACTATTTTACTAATTTATCTCATGCTTTACGTGAGCACATATTCTAAGTTGACATGCCAGTGTAGTACTGAGAAATTGTTGAAGGTTTAATCAAGGCCCTATCTGCCCTTAGCATTGTCTGATCACTGCGTTTCAAAGTAATTTACTATGATGTTTTTTAAGCTGTTTTGATCTGATAGGTATTACATAGATATAGGTACAATGCAGCCTTTATTATTAACCATGTCAGTCTTCTGCCAGGATTTTTGCAGGACAAAGCCTTGCCTGAGACATCACCTCACTGCACAGCTTTTAAAAAATTATGTATACTTCGTAATGTCCCCTTTTGTTTGTATTGTATATTTCTTGATTCCCATGGCCAAGATGTTGCTGTACCTTACATGTAACCTCAATTTATGAACTCTCCATTATCTGCCAGTTTGCATTATGGGCAGGTAATGGATGTGTCACTGTATTATAGAAGCAATGTGGAAAATCACTTCAAGGACTAGCTTTGATAATACGACCTGTTGGCCAATGTGAGAAATAATAATTAGGAATGTGTAAATGTAACCTTATGTAAAATATAGATGAATTTACTGATTTACCAGTTTGGGTCTTTGTCTCTCTTCAGCCGCTCTTGTGACATGTTACAAGGAGGGGCCAATGTGCTGAACTGGGTGAAGTGAATGGTGCCACCCAAGGATGTATCTGGTACAAGCATCATTGGAGTAGTTGAGAAGAGAATGAGAGCTAAGGTAATAGATTTTCGTGAAGGAAAATATTTGACAGTATTTTAGAACAGATGACATTTTTACAGGCAGTGATGAAGGGAATGTATTTTCAACAGAAAGCACTTAGGAGCCGAAATTGCTCCTTTTTTAAGAGCAGTTATCGCCTCAAAGAGGCAGAAATGAGTTTCTGTCCAGTTGGGGCGGACTCCCTGATGATTGGGACATTGTCCTCGTGATTTTCTTGAGGCGGAGAAGGTATCCGCCCCGCTCCTGTGCGAACGGCGCTAATGATGTCATTAGAGCGCGCACCGCCTGGTCACTGCCCCGGAAGCGACATTGCCCACAAGTAGTCGATTGACACGATGGGAAGCTGCCAGCGGCTGGATGGTGCGTCCGCCCTTAAAGGGGAGGGCGCAGTCTGCAGTCGGCCCGACAATGGCGGCCATGGGTTTAGCTGGGTCGGCAAGGGGCACCCGGCACCCCCTCTTGGGTAGCGGGCCTCTGGCCCAGTCAAAGTCCTCGCTGGTGGCCAAATGGGTTGAAAATAGGCCTCGTAGCACCCCTCCCCTTTAAGTGAAGAGGGGGAAAGTTGCTAAGCGTCAGTGCGACGCAGCATGTCCGTGTCGCACTGATGTCATCAACGCTGATGACACCGCCCGCTTTCCGTACCGCTCCCGACTTGCTTCTGCCCCTCTGCTGTCCCAAACACCGCCCCGATGATTTTTGAAAAGAAAAGAGGGCAATTTCCCTCTGTTCCCCGTCCCATTGATTCGAGATAATTTGAATTATCCGCTCCAGATGGGAAGAAGGACATTTTTAGCCCCGAGGGAGAACTCCCCTGACTATCCTTCCCCATTAGTTTTTGAAGATCAGCTGACTGGCAATTTATATTTGCTGGTACATGCAAAAGAGGAGCCATTTGACTGCAAATTGGAGATTCTCTGTTACCAGGTTAACCTGTTAACAACAGCAATGAAACATACAGGTGAGAAGTAGTGAGGAGTTGGCTTATCTCAGTCACGACAGCAGCAGTGGGCACTACAGCTGGCCAAAGGGCCTGCAGGAAAAGGATACTGGTGTTGGAGATGTGTGTGGCTGCACACTGGCTGAGCACAGGATCAAATGTGGCTATGATGACCTCCAAAGTCAGTGCATACTGCCAGCCAAGGTTCAAACATGAATACTGGATATATGGGCAAGGTACCAGAGAACAACTGCTGCCTTTGGACTCGGGACGGAAAAAAGGGCCTTCCAAAGAGGGCTGGCAAGGAGAACATTTGACAGGAGACAGAAATTACTAAAGGATTAGAGAAAGGTAGATTAAAGAATAAAATGGGGGCGAGGTGAAGGGGTGTGTTGGAAATGCAAAACTCAGTTGTCCCTCCTCTGTTCTGCTCCTATCAGAATGTGCTGTTCTTTCTCTAAACTGGAAGCTATGTGTCTGCTACAGTCAGTGACCTTGGACACTCCTGTTTGAAATGCTTTTATTTTTATTATGACCATAAATCTGTCTGGACTGAGTTTTTCAATTCTTGTGTTGATATGTTTTACAGTGGAGGATGGAAAGATTCTACTTTATTTCTGCTTTAAGACTTGTGCTGAGACTGGTGAAGGTGAGCACCTGTAAAACATATTCCTCAGATTTGTTTTTTCCAGAGGTTCTCTCATGTGAAGTTTCCTGGTATTGGCCCCTTTGAGAGAAGGTTAATCCTTTGAATAATTGCTGCTTCTTCATATATGCAACAACTGGAGGTGGCTGTTCCTAAGAGGCTAAGGAATGGAATCTGATTAAGAATGAAAAGCTAGGGGATAAATGTAGGGCAGCAAAGGAGACCAACTTACAAAAGAGACAAAGAAAAAGCTTTGGGAATAGATAGCGGTAGACAGATACAGCTGACAGGAAGTGAATTTGAAACAATTCTATATTCCAGACAACAGTATGGAGGAGACAGATCAGGAGGAGAGGACAGTGATCAATGCATTATTTATGGTACAGTTGGTATTCATTGGTATTCATTTACAAATTCAGATGCACATTCTATGCATACTGCCCCTTATGTATTAAAAATAAAGGCACTGAATTGCACAATGGGTTAATAAGATTACTTAATATTCCACTTTCTTCCATACTACTGGAGGTGTTAACTAGAAGACCGACGAATCGGAAGTGGACTGCGCATACACAGTGTTGGTTCGTCATGGGAGTGGGTTCGTTTAAAAAAAAATTAAATGTCAGGAGAGAGCGAGCTGCTTCAAAAATGCCGGGAGAGAGTAGGAAAAATGTCGGGAGGGAGCAGGAAAAATGTTGGGAGGGAACGGGCTATGAGGAAAAATGCCGGTGAAAAATGCTCTGTGGAACCAAAATGAAGCTTCTGGTTCTAAATTAATGCGCAGTATGCTTCTACGCAGCTTCCGGTCGTTGGCAGGAGTCACTCCGTAACTAGAATCAAAGAATGGTTACAGGACAGAAGGAGGCCATTCGGCCCGTCGAGCCCATGCCAACTCTCTGCAAGAGCACTTCAGCTAGTCCCACTCCCCGTCCCCACCCCGCCCCCCACCGCCCCCTTCTTTCCCCGTAGCCCTGCAATTTTTTTTCCTTCAGGTACTTATCCAATTCCCTTTTGAAAGCGACGATTGAGTCTGCCTCCACCACCCTTTCAGGCAGTGCATTCCAGATCCTAACCACTCGCTGCGTGAGTTTTTCCTCATGTCGCCTTTGGTTCTTCTGCCAATCACCTTAAATCTGTGTCCTCTGGTTCTTGACCCTTCCCCCTATGAGAACAGTTTCTCTCTATCTACTCTGTCCAGACCCCTCATGATTTTGAACACTCTATCGAATCTCCTCTCAACCTTCTCTGCTCGAACGAGAACAACCCCAGCTTCTCCAGTCTATCCACGTAACTGAAGTCCCTCATTCCTGGGACCATTCTTGTAAATCTTTTCCGCACCCTCTCTTAGGCCTTCACACCCTTCCTAAAGTGTGGTGCCCAGAATTGGACACAGTACTCCAGTTGAGGCCAAACCAGTGTTTTATACAGATTCCTCATAACTTCCTTGCTTTTGTACTCTATGCCTCTATGCATGAAGCCCAGGAGTCCATATGCTTCTTTAACCACTTTCTCAACCTGTCCTGCCACCTTCAACAATTTGTGCACATATACCCCCAGGTCTCTCTGTTCATGCATGTCCTTTAGGATTGTACCCTTTACTTTATATTGCCTCTCCTCGTTCTTCCCACCAAAATGTATCACTTTGCACTTTTGTGCATTGAATATCATCCACCCGTTTCACCAGCCAGTCTATGTCTTCTTGATGTGTATCACTATTCTCCTCACTGTTCACTATACTTCCAAGTTTTGTGTTATCTGCAAATTTTGAAATTGTGTTCTGTACACCCACATCCAAGTCATTAATATATATCAAGAAAAGCAGTGGTCCTAGAACCGACCCCTGGGAACACCATTGCATACCTTCCTCCAGTCTGAAAAACAAACGTTCACCACTACTCTCCGTTTCCTGTCACTTAGCCAATTTCATATCTATGCTGCCACTGTCCCTTTTATTCCATGGATTTCACATTTGCTGGCAAGCCTATTATGTGGCACTTTGTCGAACGCCTTTTGGAAATCCATGTGCACCACATCATCCTCATTGCCCTCATCAACCTTCTGTTACCTCATCAAAAAACTTCATCGGGTTAGTTAAACACGATTTGCCTTTAACAAATCCGTGTTGGCTTTTCTTAATTAATCCTCATTAGTCCAAAGACTGTTAACTTTGTTCCTGATTATAGTTTCCAAAAGCTTCCTCACTTTCGAGGTTAAACTGACTGGCCTGTAGTTGCTGGATTTATCCTTCCACCCTTTTTTGAACAAGGGTGTAACATTTGCAATTCTTCAGTCTTGTATCTAAGGAAGTTTGGAAGATTATAGCAGTTTCTCCGCGATTTCTTCCTTCACTTCCCTCA
This sequence comes from Pristiophorus japonicus, assembly GCF_044704955.1. Lineage (NCBI taxonomy): Eukaryota > Metazoa > Chordata > Chondrichthyes > Pristiophoridae > Pristiophorus > Pristiophorus japonicus. The sequence continues at coordinate 247,283,720 of NC_091981.1, read as the reverse complement.
ACATCCTAGGATGCATCTCATCTGGTCCTGGTGACTTATCAACTTTAAGTTCAGTCTATCTAATACCTCCTCTTTATCAAATCATATCCCATTCAGTATCTCCACTATCTCCTCTTTCACGATGACTTTGGTAGCATCTTCTTCCTTGGTAAAGACAGAAGCAAAGTGTTCATTTAGTACCTCAGCCACGCCACTACCTCCGTGTGCAGGTCTCCTTTTTGGTCCCTAATCAGCCTCACCCCGCCTCTTACCACCCGTTTATTATTTAAATGCTTATAGAAGACTTTTGAATTCCCTTTTATGTTAGCTGCCAGTCTATTCTCATACTCTCTCTTAAAATCATGGAAATCATAAAATTTCACAGCACGGAAAGAGGCCATTTCGGCCCATCGTGTCCACACCGGGCACTCTTATTTTATTTTTAACTTCCCCCTCTGAACTTTCTATATTCAGCCTGATTCTCATTTGTATTCTCAACCTGAAATCTGTCTTACAGGTGCAGCGTCGAAAATCCGGAGTTCCGGAATCCGGAATGTTCTGGAATCTGGACTCCGGGACAATTGGTGGCAGGGTCGTCCGGAATCCATAAAATTTTCCGGAATCCGGACCCGCCACTGCTGCTGACCTCGGGGCCCCGCCGCTGCCCGACCTTGGGCCTCTCCTCGCCGCCGCTCGCCTCACCACCGCTGCCTTTACCTCGGAGCCTCCTTGCCCGCTCGCCCGCTCGAACACCTCCTTCGCGGGCCCGCCCGCCCGAACATCTCCTTGGTGGGGCCCGCCTGAACTCCTCCTCGGCGGAGACCCGCCCTGACACTTCCTCGGTGGGGACCCCCTGAACTTCTCCTCGGCAGGCCCACCCGAACGCCTCCTCAGTGGGGCCTGCCCGAACACCTCCTCGGTGGGCCCACCTGAACTCCTCCTCGGTGGGGCCCCGCCCGACCACCTCCTCGGTGGGGCCCGCCTGAACACCTCCTCGGCAGCTTGGGTATTTCCGGATTCGTGACGTCTGTAACACAATCCAAAGTCCGGAAATACCCGGAATCCGGAATAGCCTCGGACCCGAGGGTTCCGGATTCTCGACGCTGTACCTGTACACCCTCTTTTTCTGCTTCATCTCACTCTCTATCTCTTTCGTCATCCAGGGAGCTCTGGCTTTGTCTGCCCTACCTCCATCCGCTGCCCTCCACCCGCCCCCCCACCCCCGGGGGAATGTACCTTGAATATACCCAAGCCATCTCTTCTTTAAAGGCAGCCCATTGTTCCATTACAGTTTTGCTCCCCAATCTTTGATTCCAATTTACTCGGGTCAGATCCATTCTCAACCCAATGACATTTGCCTTCCTCCAATTAAGTATTTTTACTCTATATTGCTCCCTGTCCTTTTCCATAGCTAATCCAAACCTTATGATACTATGATCACTGTTCCCTAAATGTTCGCCTACTGACACGCTGCACTTGACCTCCCTCATTCCCCAGAACCAGATCTAGCAATGCCTCCTTCCTCCTTGGGCTGGAAATGTACTCATCAGGAACGTTCTCCTGAACACACTTCAGAATTTCTTCCTACAAGGGTAATTCAAATTCTCAAACTGCCAGTGTGGGATTTTGAACTAATACTCTGGATTATTAGTCCGGGTCTCTAGATTACTATTCCAATAGCATAACCACTACCCTCCCATATTATACAGTATACATCCCCACCGACACCTGGGAGTCCCTGGCCATAGCCTGCCCTAAGTGGAGGAAGTGCATCCGGGAGGACGCCGAGCACCTTGAGTCTCGTTGCCGAGAGCATGCAGAAAGCAAGTGGGGAGGTTTGACCCATCCACCTCCACGGAGGTGTGTGGGGGACCTGACCCATCCACCTCCATGGCACAAACCTGGTATTGCAGTACTTCCAGGAACGGTGCAGTGGCTCTAGGCCTTTTGGCTAAGAGCATTGGCGCAGAGTGATCCTTGGCATGTGCAAGGTGACCTCTGGCGTTTGTGATTTGACAAAGAATTGGAACGATTGGCTACGAATTAAAAAAAAAAAAAAAAATGCAGAAAGCAAGCGCAGACAGCGGAAAGAGTGTGCGGCAAACCAGTCCCTCCCACCATTTCCTTCAACGACTATCTGTCCCACCTGTGACAGAGACTGTAATTCTCGTATTGGACTGTTCAGTCACCTAAGAATTCACTTTTAGAGTGGAAGCAAGTCTTCCTCGATTTTGAGGAACTGCCTATGATATGATACCCTACCCCTATAATTTATACCAGGGGCGGTCATAAACTGTTCAATTCGACTGTTCAGTGTTACACTAACATCCAGAATTAATTTCATTATAAAGCAAATAAGAGCATAAGAAAGCATTGAACTAGAAGAGAACTTTTACACTGTTTAGTGCACACCTCCCAAACATGCAGGAGCAAGATTTCTAGTTTCACTGCATTATAACAGTGACTACACTTTAAATTACTTAATCAGCTGTAAATTGCTTTGGGATGACCTGAGGTCGTGAAAGCCACTGTATAACTGAAAATTCTTGCCTTTCCTTTTCTGAAGATAGTGATTTTACGAGAGCGGGAGATCATTAAACTTAAAAAGAAGAATTTGCTCCCCCAAATGCCAGAGATCCTTTGCAGCCGATATAGTTCCCTGATGATTCAATCAACAGGTTTGTTTTGAAATGCACCGCATATTTCTATTTTCATGCTATTTAGTAATTCACCACTGCAGAAATTGTGTCCTAATTAATGTTAATCATCAGGCTTACTTTGCTGTTTCAGAAAACATCTGGGGTTGACCTCTGCTATTGTCTTTTCAGAATGGGTCATGAGGAAATTCACTTGGAACACGTTTTCTGGGCCTCCCTCTGGCAGACTGGCAAGGACCATAAATCCAAAGCCATAAGTGAGGAGTAAAGTCAGAATTTATAATGCACTATAAATTTTCTTGGTGGATAAATCAGAATTCCAGAGGGGAGTTTGGAGAATATGTTATAAAAACAGAGGGAGAAACTCCAACAAATCGTCGATTAGAAACATGCCTTCTAGTACTTCACCCAAGTGGCCATGTGTGAGCGTAGACAGATTGTTTTGGCAGTTATTCAACACAAGGGAGCTTCGTAGCTGAGTCCAATCTTTCCTCACTTGATATCCACATGACCTTACTTTCTATCCTGGATAGTGATGACAAGTAGGAACCTTTGCCAATTTTATCCTCCTTATCCGAGGGGGCCCTGAGGCCAATTGTAGGACCCCGACTACCACCCTAACTGAGCATGGATGTGCGGATTGAAACTGGGACCTTCTTTGGCTCAGTTACACGTTGGCGTCACTGTCTGGGCGATTATCAGGACCTCAGTTCTGACCAAACTGTTATTTTATGTAGAATATACAACTCAAGCTGTGTTTCTAGGTTGGAAAAATTAGTAACAGCACATTACCAGAAACCTCACATGAACATTGGCTAACACACATGTGCCTACCGTGAGGGTGAGTGTAAGGAATGGCTAGTGAGCTGGGGAATGATAATGTAGATAGAGAGGGATGGGTGGAGGTGCAAGGTAAGTTGGTGAGAGTAAGGATGTGCAGGAGTAGGGTAGGTAAGGCAGAGTGATGGGGATGTGATGCACAGCAGTATGAGCTTGAGTGTGGCTTTGTAGTATCATTTTGTGATCTACTGAGATCATTGAAAAGTTTGTGCCACTGCAGGTTCTCCTGACATCATGCCTGCTTGTGTCTTCCTGTACAATGTGCAGCCAGGCTGCGTTGGTCTCCTGGGGAGGTCTCCTGCCCATTGGAAGGGAAGAGAAACGCCCTGCATGTTGTGACTCCATCCATAAGCATCTGGAGGGAGTCATGGGAGTGCTTGGGTGCAGCCGTGCACCTTTGTGCAGAGCTTGTCAGTGTTTACAGCACCCTAATGCTGTAGAATACTGACAGCACAAGCATCAAAATAAATTTGTGCATGGTTCCATTAAGGAAACTGGCTGATGATGCATCATCAAATGATGTCATCAGACCCGCTTCCTTCAATTGGGTGGGAAACACACAGGGCGGGCTTAACAAGCCCAATCAGGGGAAAAACAGCAGGCTGGAGCCAGGAGCGAGACATGCCACCGATGTCGCCTGCCACAGACCGGCCGAGGTTGGTAAAATCCAGACCTGATTATTTGCTGACAGCTGTTTTTGCGGCTCACTGGCAGAATTGAAGATAAAACAAGACGATGCAAAATAATAATGTTTATTTAAGGAACTATCCATAATTATTAATGTTTGGCAAGGTTGTTGAACCAGTGACGTTTTTGCACTTGTGAGATAACAATTGGTTAATTGAATATTGTAACATTTATTATCTACATCAACAAAAACAACTTGCATTTATATAGCGCCTTTAATGTCAGTATACGATTATGCAGATTATTAAAATAGGCGATTTAAGATTAAGTGAACTTGACTGTAAGTATTATTTATTTAGCTGTTAAGTTTTGTGTGGTTATGTTGCTAAGGTTTCCTTTTAACCAACAACAATTTTCATTTATATAGCACTTTTAACGAAGAAAAACTTCCCAAGGCATTTCAGGGGGATAATCTAAAAGAAATTACCTTGATCCGATGCAGTTTTATTTCTTTCACCTACCCTTCCTTCTTTATGATTTCATATACAGGGAAGAACCACTTCAGTTGATGAAAGATCATTGACCTGAAACATTAACTCTGTTTCTCTCTCCACAGTTGCTGCCTGACCTGCTGAGTATTTCCAGCATTTTCTGTTTTTATTTCAGAACCTTCAGTGTTGCCTGCTCACCAGCTTTAATGCAGTTTCTGTATTTTTCAATGGCAACTAACATTACTGCTTCAAGACAAATTATTGAGTGTTCATTTTTTAAATATGTTCACAGGATGTGGGCATCGCTGGCAAGGCCAGCATTTATTGCCCATCCCTAATTGCCCTTGAGAAGGTGGTGGTGAGCCGCCACCTTGAACCGCAGCAGTCCGTGTGGTGAAGGTGCTCCCACAGTGCTGTTAGGGAGGGAGTTCCAGGATTTTGACCCAGCAACGATGAAGGAATGGCGATTTATTTCCAAGTCAGCATGGTGTGTGACTTGGAGGGGAACTTGGAGGTGATGGTGTTCCCATGCACCTGCCCTTGTCCTTCTAGGTGGTAGAGATCGCGGATTTGGGAGGTGCTGTTGAAGAAGCCTTGGTGAGTTGCTGCAGTGCATCTTGTACATCGTACACACTGCAGCCACGGTGTGCCAGTGGTGGAGGGAGTGAATGTTTAAGGTGGTGGATGGGGTGCCAATCAAGTGGGCTGCTTTGGCCTGGATGGTGTTGAGCTTCTTGAGTGTTGTTGGAGCTGCACTCATCCAGGCAAGTGGAGAGTATTCCATTAAACCCCTGACTTGTGCTGAGTAGATAGTGGAAAAGATTTGGTGAGTCAGGAGGTGAGACACTCTGACCCGCCCTTGTTACCACAGTATTTATATGGCAGATCCAGTTAAGTTTCCGGTCAATGGTGACCCTCAGTATGTTGATGGTGGGGGATTTGGCGATGCAATCCCGTTGAATGTTAAGGGGAGGTGGCTAGACTCTTCCTTGTTGGAGATGGTCATTGCCTGGCACTTGTGTGGCAGGCAATGACCACATTTAACAGCCCAAACCTGAATGTTGTCTAGGTCTTGCTGCATGCGGACACGGACTGCTTCATTATCTGAGGAGTTGCGAATAGAACTGAACACTGTGTCATCGTCAGCGAACATCTCCACTTCTGAGCTTATGATGGAGGGAAGGTCATTGATGAAGCAGCTGAAGATGGTTGGGCCTAGGACACTGCCCTGAGGAACTCCTGCAACAATGTCCTGTGGCTGCGATGATTGGCCTCCAACAACCACAAACATCTTCCTTTGTGCTAGGCATGACTCCAGCCAGTTTCCCCCCTAATTCCCATTGACTTCAATTTTACGAGGGCTCCTTGCTGCCATACTCAGTCAAATGCTGCCTTGATGTCAAGAGCAGTCGCCCTCACCTCACCTCACTTTATATTGAAAACTCTGTCATGAATTAAAGAAATACACATATCCTAATACTACTGCTGATAATCGAAACTGCTTTGAATTTGACTGGTGCTTCTGGGAATTTCCTTGGATTGTAGGGGGTACTCCGATTGGTTGTCGTAACTTCGACGGAAGATCAATGAAACCCCCGGAATGTGCTTTATCTGAGCTTTTCGCCAAAGCTACGGTGACTGCGGAAATTCCTGGTAGAAGTGGTTAAAATAATCAGAATATGACTGATTTATTGAAGCTACTTGGATCAAAATTGGCTAATTTTGTGGCATTTGTTTACTAGCTGTAAATGTTTACCTTTCTTACGCCCATATCAGCATCTGTGAAGTGGAGTTATAGTGCTAAATGTACCCTTACCATTCACGGTATGTTTTTCCACTTGCTGATAATCAGGTGGTAAAGTTATCAATAGCCTGAATTTAGGGCCCCTTGTCAGTTCTTATTTCATCAGGCGCAAGGGCTTTATATACTAACAACATTACAATTTTCTTCTGAGCCTTATTATCTAATGGGAACAGCACGAAATGTTCTACAAGGAGATGGCTTATGGGACTGATTAAAAATAGTCTCTTTGAAAGGAGGAAAATCTTGAAGTGCTGAACATTTTACCTTTCCAAGAGGTTACTTTCAATAAGCGTATACAGTGTAAAGTGTGGGAGAACTTCTGCTACTGGTGGGATGGGATCAAACATCAACTTTGCCCTGTAATAGAATAAAGGGCCATGCCATTTTGTTTTCTTTAGTAAATATTCTTGAGTCAATCTGCTGAAAATAATTGTTTTTGTGTCCCTACAGCACAATTTAGTCACTTTACATTTCTATAAAGACAATTGTTCAAAATCATTTCAAATTCATGTTGGGAAACTATCCCTTACTCTTCAAGAAATTAATGTTATTATCAGCTCTATACATGTTGAGTTGGGCTAAAGGTAAGTTGTCACTGTAGTACACGGAGCTGTGAGCATGTCTGCACATACAACACCAACAACTTGCATTTACATAGCATCCTTAACATAGCAAAACATTGCAAGGTGCTTCATAGAGGCAATCAAACAAAAATGGACCTCAAGACAAAGAATGAGATATTAGATGGGGTGACTGAGAGCTTGGTCAAAGAGGTGGGTTTTAATAAGGACCTCACAGGAGGGGAAGCAAAGGGGTTTAAGGAGGGAATTGCAGAGTGTGGAGCTTAGACGGTTGATGGTCCAGCAGCCAATGGTGGGGCAAAGGGGGTGGAATAGTAGAAATATTCATTTTGGCTTCAGCATTCTTACTTTAACAGTGACTGTTTATAAAGATGGCTGTATCTATGGCTGTAAGATGGACTCTTCTTGGCAATCAAATTGTGAGGAATTAATCATACTTAACACATAGAAGCACACTCAATACTTATTGCAAGTTAAGAAACGTACCTTCAAACATACCCTTGAGCTTACTTTCTCAGTATATCTTGACACAATCTCAGCTAAGATCTTCTCATGCAGAAATTTCTCCTAAATGACACACAGCCAATTTTTTCCCCCTGCAAAACTAACTCAAGATCTCTGCCAGCCTGTATTAGGTAATGTTGTAGCTCAGGAGTGTTAGGTATCAAATAGAGAATAATTTTTCATTTGGATCACTTACAGGATTGTCTTGAAGCTCGGGCTTTCTGGAATGGTGAAATATGAGCTTTCCCTCTTGTTTCTGAACGCTGTGGCTTGAGACCAGCATGAGCAGCAACGCCAAGATATCTGACCTCTCCGAGAGGCCCCTCACCACCACAACCTTTATTGATTTTGGGTCTTAGAAAGAGGGATAGTCTGACATTGCAATAGCAACAGGACGGCTCTTTTATGAGAGCGATGACAAGATCAATCTGCTTTGGATGGAATTGTCTTTCACCTCACAGGAGTAGAGTATCGGGCACAAAATCACACAGGGTGACCCAAAAACATCAAAGTAATCCTGCAACATTCTAGCAACATCATACATGTAGGATGTTATATCTGCAGTGCGACTAATGTGCTAAATTATGATCAATCTATATTTACTTGTGGCTGCACTGTCTTCAAAGTACAATACAGACTTGAAAAGACAGCATTATTACAGCAGGATGGTATTTGAAATGTATTCAATTTTTAGTGTTCATTGAAGTGAGAGAGATGCTGGGGAATGGAACACCCTCCGTTTTCTGCAACAAGTGGCAGCAGCAAACACCCAATTGAGACTTTGCTTGGATTAGACACAGGGCTAGCTTTGGCCCAGCAATGTGCCTTAATCCCAGCCTCACCCCTGTATTGTACAGATGTGACCTCTTTAAGGTTACCGATTCAGGATCAATGTTATGTTGTAGCACACTCGGTGCTATGTCTTGTGTGACAGGGCCACATATCAGGAATTTGGATGTGATGTGCCTCTCCTTTGGTGTTTCCCTCGACACCTATACAACAGTTGAGATGGAGAACTCACTGCATGGGAATCATGGAGGAACCTCCTGTCCTTCCACTCTGCACAATTGGGACTGCACCAAAAAATAGTTTCATGTTGGGAGATACAAAGAACACATTTTAAACTTTGCTACCTAACGCTATGGTAAAATAAAATTACACGATCCATAGTAAATCACAGTGAAGTCCATAATTAGTGCTGTAATTGAACGTATAAGTGTTGTAAAAGCTTTGGTATGCTCACGGAGAATAAAGCATTCAAATTGTTTAAATTCTGCACTCCATGCACCTCTCACAGCTGGTGTGCTTAATGGCTATAACATTTTTAAAGTCAATTTAAAGAATTGATTGACATACAACAGCTCAATAAACACCAGTTCACTCAGCTTTACCTCATGCCAAAACAATCACTAATGTGGTGAAATCCTTGCTATTTCAATGCCTCCCCCCCACACTCATTATTACATATGTTTTGTGCCAAGGGTTTGGGGATCATTAAATCTCTTGCTGACTGATATAGCAGCTTATTTAGCCAAGAGCTTGTGCCAATCACTGTATGATGGAGCACCAGATTAACTAATCATATATGGCAGCTCAGTGATCAAGGTCGAGCAAGGTTAAAATATTCTTGCATAATGTTACAGAATTGCAATAGCAATCTCCTTGTGAATTTAAATATTTATTCCTGTATCAATTCAAATGTCTGATATGCAGCAATTTGGGATAGCAATAAGATCTTATTAGTTGTGATGACATATTATTGTGATAATGTACATAACAACTACTGGAAACAATCCCCAATAAATTCTATTTATTAACCATTTTGATTAATACAAGTTTTAAATTCCTCCCCCTATATTGAGCCATAAGAGAGGCCAAGCATGTAAACAGCTGCTGATGGTGTCAACCTTGGCTCAGAGATAGCACTCGTGCCTCTCAGTCAGAGGGTCATGGGTTCAAGTCCCACTCCAGAGACTTGAGCACTTAATCTAGGCGGACACTCCAGTGCAGCAGTGACAGAGTGTAGCGCTATCTTTTAGACGAGATGGTAAACCGAGGCCCTGCATATCGTCTCAGGTGGATGTAAAAGATCCCATGACACTATTCAAAGACGAGTGGGAGAGTTCTCCCCGGTGTCCTGGCCAACATTTATCCCTCAACTAACATCACTAAAACAGATGAACTTATTTCTATTTGTGGAACCATGCTGTGTGCAAATTGGCTGCTGTATTTCCCTACAGTATATCAATGCCTATACTTTAAAAATACTTCATTGGCTATGGAGCACTTTGGGATGTCTTGAGTGTCTGAAAGAGGCTATATAAATGCAAGTTCTTTCTTTCTTCTGTTGCCTTTTTGAGATTGCTACTCGATGTGCCAGAGGGACTGAACTAGTTTTCCTTCATATAAATCAAGAAATAATGGAGGCTTATAAAAAAGGAACGGCAATAATCATGGGCGATTTTAACCTTCATATTGATTGGACAAAACAAATTGGCCATGGTAGCCTTGAGGAAGAGTTCATTGAATGCATCCGGGATAGTTTCCTTGAACAGTATGTTGTGGAACCAACCAGGGAGCAGGCTATCTTAGATCTGGTCCTGTGTAATGAGACAGGATTAATAAATGATCTCCCAGTAAAGAATTCTCTTGGAATGAGTGATCATAACATGGTTGAATTTCAAATTCAGTTGGAGAGTGAGAAAGTTGGATCTCAAACCAGTGTCCTAAGCTTAAATAAAGGAGACTACAAAGGTATGAAGGCAGAGTTGGCTAAAGTGGACTGGGAAATAGATTAAAGTGTGGGACAGTTGATGAGCAGTGGCAAACATTGAAGGAGATATTTCATAACTCTCAACAAAAATATATTCCAATGAGAAGGAAGGACTGTAAGAGAAGGGATAACCATCCATGACTAACTAAGGAAATAAAGGAGCGTATCAAATTGAAAACAATAGCATACAATATGGCCAAAACTAGTGGGTGGCCAGAAGATAAAGGAGTGTTCATTGAGGATGTAACGAACAGAGTGGATAAAGGGGAGCCGGTGGATGTGGTGTATTTGGACTTGCAGAAGGCATTTGACAAGGTGCCACATAAAAGGTTACTGCACAAGATAAAAGTTCACGGGGTTAGGGGTAATATATTAGCATGGATAGAGGATTGGCTAACGAACAGAAAACAGAAAGTAGGGATAAATGGTTCATTCTCCCGTTGGCAATCAGTAACCAGTGGGGTGTTGCAGGGATCAGTGCTGGGACCCCAACTATTTACAATCTATATTAACGACTTGGAGGAAGGGACTGAGTGTAACGTAGCCAAGTTTGCCGACGATACAAAGATGGGAAGAAAAGCAATGTGTGAGGAGAACACAAAAAATCTGCAAAGGGACATAGACAGGCTAAGTGAGTGGGCAAAAATTTGGCAGATGGAGTATAATATTAGAAAGTGTGAGGTTATGCACTTTGGCAGGGCAGGAAAAATTAAAGAGCAAGTCATTATTTAAATGGAGAAAGATTGCAAAGTGCTGCAGTACAGCGGGACCTGGGGAAACTTGTGCATGAAACACAAAAGGTTAGTATGCAGGTACAGCAAGTGATCAGGAAGGCCAATTGTATCTTGGCCTTTATTGGAAAGGGGATGGAGTATAAAAGCAGGGAAGTCTTGCTACAGTTGTACAGGATATTGGTGAGGCCACAACTGGAATACTGCGTGCAGTTTTGGTTTCCATATTTACGAAAGGAAATACTTGCTTTGGAGGTAGTTCAGAGAAGGTTCACAAGGGTGATTCCGGAGATGAGGGGTTTGACTTATGAGGAGAGGTTGAGGGCCTCTACTAATTGGAGTTCCGAAGAATGAGAGGTGATCTTATCGAAACGTATAAGATTATGAGGGGGCTTGACAAGGTAGATGCAGAGAGGATGTTTCCACTGATAGGGGAGACTAGAACTAGAGGGCATGATCTTAGAATAAGGGGCCGCCCATTTAAAACTGAGATAAGGAGAAATTTATTCTCTCAGAGGGTTGTGGATCTGTGGAATTCGCTGCCTCAGAGCGATGTGGAAGCAGGACATTGAGTAAATTTAAGACAGAAATAGACAGTTTCTTAAACGGTAAGGGAATAAGGGGTTATGGAGAGTGGGTAGAGAAGTGGACCTGAGTCCATGATCGTATTAAATGGCAGAGCAGGCTCGAGGGCCGTATGGCCTACTCCTGCTCCTATTTCTTATGTTCTTACGTTCTTTAAGATTGGGAAAATTAAAAAAGCCAAAAAAGAATGACTAAAAATATAATAAGGAAAGGAAGATTGATTATGAAAGTAAGCTAGCATGAAATATAAAAACAGATAGTAAGAATTTCTGCAGGTACATAAAAAGGAAAAAAGTGGCTAAAGTAAATGTAGGTCCCTTAGAGGATGAGACAGAGCAATTAATAATGGGGAATAGGGAAATGGCAGAGATGTTAAACAAATACTTTTTATCGGTCTTCACGGTAGAAGACACGAAAAACATCCCAATAGTGGATAATCAAGGGGCTATAGCGAAGGAGGAAATTAAAATAATCACTATCATTAAAGAAGTAGTAGTCGGCAAAATAATGGAACAAAGGTGGACAAGTCCCCTGGACCTGATCGCTTGCATCATGGGTCTTAAAAGAAGTGGCTGCAGAGATAGTGGATGCATTGTTTGTAATTTACCAAAATTCTTTGTATACTATGAAGGTCCCAGGGGTTTGGAAAACAGCAAATGTAATGCCCCTGTTTAAAAAAGGAGGCAGACAGAAAGCAGAAAACTACAGACGAGTTAGCCTAACATTTGTCACTGGGAAAATGCTGGAGTCCATTATTAAGGAAGCAGCAGCAGGATATTTGGAAAAGCATAGTTCAATCAAGCAGAGTCAGCATGGTTTTATGAAAGGGAAATCATGTTTGACAAATTTGCTGGAATTCTTTGAGGATGTAATGAGTAGGGTGGATAAAGGGGAACCAGTGGATGTGGTGTATTTGGATTTCCAGAAGGCATCTGATAAGGTGCCACATAAAAGGTTACTGCACAAGATAAATGTTCACAGGGTTGTGGGTAATACATTAGCATGGATAGAGGATTGGCTATCTAACAGAAAACACAGAGTCGGAATAAATGGATCATTTTCCAGTTGGCAAACAGTAACTAGTGGGGTGCAGCAGGCAGCAGCTGGGGCCTCAACTATTTACAATCTACATTAATGACTTGGATGAAGGGACCGAGTGTAATGTAACTAAGTTTGGTGATGATACAAAAATGGGTGGGAAAGCAAATTGTGAGGAGGACACAAACAATCTGCAAAAGGATATAGACAGGCTAAGTGAGTGGGCAAAATGTTGGCAGATGGAGTATAATGTGGGAAAATGTGAGATTATCCACTTTGGCGGAAAGAATAGAAAAGCACATTATTTTTTAAATTGAATTGAGAAAAATTGCAAAATGGTGCAGTACAGAGGGACCTGGGTGCTATTGTGCATGAAACACAAAAAGTTAGTATGCAGCTATAGCAAGTAATCAGGAAGGCATAAAAACATAGAAACATAGAAAATTGGTGCAGGAGTAGGCCATTCGGCCCTTCGAGCCTGCACCACCATTCAATAAGATCATGGCTGATCATTCACCTCAGTACCCCTTTCCTGCCTTCTCCCCATATCTCTTGATCCCTTTAGCCCTAAGGGTCATATCTAACTCCCTCTTGAATATATCCAATGAACTGGCATCAACAACTCTCTGCAGTAGAGAATTCCACAGGTTAACAACTCTGAGTGAAGAAGTTTCTCCTCATCTCAGTCCTAAATGGCTTACCCCTTACCACTTATCCTGAGACTGTGTTCCCTGGTTCTTATGTTCTTTCTCTCTTGGTTCTTTTCACTGCTTCTCCTAATAGCTTATCAGAGGTTGAGTTCACAATATGGCAAATTGTGGATACCACTCATTGTAAGGTACACTAATACAGCAATGCACTGTTTAACTAGCCCACTAATTAAGGTTGATATGGCTACCTAACCACATGCATTCGTTTTTCTGAGCGAGTACTATGTTCACCTTAGTAGCTGTGTTACCTTAGCAGAGGCCAAATGCTTCCCTATAGGAGTTGAGGAGGGAGAGTCAATTACAGGTCACCAGTAGACTGGTTCATGGCTTTATTTGTGGAGAAAAATAGATAAAGTCACATTCAATTTTTACTTTATATCTGAAGTCTAATAATATATTCATGGGTAAATGTTCTCTTGTTCCACTAAGACGTAGCTGGTGTCAAATTTTTTATTTACTACTTATTTCACTGGCTGTCCTTTCTGTCTCTTTCATGGAAGTAATTAATTTTTATTAACTTTTGTTATAGAATTTTAGAGTTCTTCATGTGATGATTAAAGGAAGAAATGCTGTCATAAGTTTATGTTCGTCCATCATAAAATGAAATATATCAGCATGCGAGGAAAACGTTGTAATTCTTAAAGCACAGACAGAAATTAAACTGGATATTCATCTGAAAATCATAGATACTTTCATCAAAGCATTCATGCTGTGTTAGCGAAAAGGTTGCTAATACATCAATGTCAACTGGACATTTTATGTTTCAAGACATTTTACACAGCACTGCATTCCTCTAGACAGCTATCATAAACGTATTTGAAATTAATTAATCCATGTCTTCAAAACTCCTGAAGGGGCATAACTTCACAAAATGGAAATTACCCATCTAAGTTAATGCAATAAACAGAAAAGACTAGGTTTATCGTCTCAATAAAATGAGCAGAAAGAGGACGCTGACTGGGATCAAAGTGATTAAAATGAGGACCAAAAGTACCATCAAAGAGCTAGGTTTCTAATAGGCTTTTGAAGAAATTCGAGGGAAGTGGCGAGATGGAGTAATTTTGGGCAAAGATTCCAGAGGAGAGTAACAATAGCTACTGAGAGATCAGTCACCGATGGCAGAATGGAGGAACAAACAGTGAGCTTGAGTCAGAGGAGTGGAGGGTACATGCTGAGATGTATGATTGGAGGAGATCACATTGGTAAGAAGGGGTGCGGCTGTAGTGGGACTTGTAAACATGCAGGAAAGTTATCACTTGCTCACGGAAATGTTTCCGCAGATTCGTTTTGAATCAACATAGTAAACACAATAAGAAACATTCAAATATGAAATTTCACATAACTTGCACAACTGCTTTATGATGAGTGGAATAAACTGGATATTACACTGAGGCCTGAAACCTGCTGTGTGCTCAGAATACGTTGAGGAAGCACTAGGCATGGGCTAGGCTCGTTCAAGCTGTAGAAAGTGTCAATAAGCATCGGGCTGGATTTCCGGTGCTCTGCCACCTCTTTTCGCACCTTGGAGGAGTGGCAATGGCAGCGGGAATGGTTTCCGGGTGGGTGGCCAGCTTGCAGCGCTCCGCTGGGAAATGAGTTGCCGGTTTTGCGGGGGCGCCGATCGGCATCACCTGGGAACATCGAGCCGGTGTGGAATGCCACCGGTTTCAATTGCACTTCCATTTTGAATTGATGCTGAGCCTCTAGTGCCCCGTAACGTGCCCTAATGGGACCGCCTGGAAAACCAGGCGGTCAGAGCGGTCCCGGCAGTGAGTGACGTAAATAATGAATGAGGTAAGTGTGATTGTTTTGCTTATTTTTATTTTTGCGATTTATCCTAATCTGGGGTGGTGAAGGTATTGGTAATGTTTATTGTGTGTTTTGTGCCCATTTCTTTTTTTTCAATAAACCTCTCAGTGTGCTCTGAGGCTGGCTCTTTAGCTCGGGATTTTCAGCTGGTCAGTCGGTCTAGTGTCCTAAAAGAGGTGTTCAATGCCTCCCTTAGCGCTCCGCTCTACACTCAGGACCCAGCTGATGAATTTTGTGGCTGAGGATGCAAACCATTTCCTGCCGCAGACTTTTCTGCCCCGCTGCCATTACCGCCCCGAAATGACCAGAACCGAAAATCCAGCCCTTAATGTCCCATCATGTGGTCTCAACACCAGAAAGGTCGCTCAGTACCCACATAAAACAGATACTAGATGCCATCCCCGAAGTCAACTATGTCAGGTCCTCTTTCTTAAAGGAGAATCCTGTAACAAGTACCTGGGCTTGTATCCAGCAATTTCTCTGTTTTGTTGTACTTTTTTTTTGCTTTCAATAACAACAACTTGTATTTATATAGCGCATTTAATGTAGTAAAACACCCCAAGGCACTTCACGGGAGCGTTATCAAAGAAAATTTGACATCAAGCCACATAAGGAGATATTAGGTCAGATGACCAAAAGCTTGGTGAAAGAGATAGATTTAAAGAGCTTGTTAAAGGAGGAGAGAGAGAGGCACAGAGATTTAGGGAGGGAATTCCTGAGGTTAGGGCCTAGGCAGCTGAAGGCACGGCCGCCAATGGTGGAGCGATTAAAATCGAGGATGCTCATGAGGCCAGAATTGGAAGAGCAGAGATCTAGGAGGGTTGTATGGCTATACACATTTTGTTAAATATGCACCCCATATCCTAACTGCAATTGTACTGAGCCTACATTTCATCTATGGATATCCCACTGGGCAAGTCTCCCTACCTGCAGATTCTGGAGGTAGAAGGGCAGGATCAGGGAAGGAACGCAATGTTTGCACTGTCATGTATGTATGCTTGGGATTACTGGCCACCAGGTGGCGCTACTGTCAGAGATCATTGGGCTGTATGCACGTGTGTGCGGCACAGGTATAAAAGGCAAGCCATCATGTAATGTAATCACTTTGGGCCCTACTAAAGCAGAGCCAGGTTTGTACCTGTGTTACTTTACAGTATTCAGTCTATCGAGTTATTACATACATAACATGCACCTTAGGCTTTCCAGAAGTCACTGCCCATTCGATACTTGTGACACAGTTACTTACACCTGCACTTGTCCGAGGAAATCTTAATGCAGAGAATATGATTAATCAGGGAAGCCATGACCGAATTGTGTGATTTTACTGCAGCCAGACCTTAAAACCACTTTGATAAAAGGGATGGATCTGTCGGTGGCTGTCAATGTGACCACTGCCTTGAATCCTCAGGCCACTTGATCAATCCAAGCAGCAACAGCAGACATTTGTCAAATGTCCCAATTCTGCATATTGCAGGTAACACACACGTGACTTGCCTGGGACAGCACTTTTCCCATGGATGACTGCTTCTATCCACTGAAGTCCCAGTTCATAACACCTTTGACTAGATCTGAACAGAGACACAATGAGGTACAGACAGTTACCAGGGTCTTGGTACATACACTGATGCTGAAACTAAGGCTCAGATTACCCTCAGCTTTACTTCAACACCCATGAACACCCCAGCATTTCTCCTAACTACTGTACCTTATTCCAAATGATTACTTCCTCCAAGTATTCACTGGGGAAGATATGAATAACATGTCCTCTCCAAAAAGAGAGTAGCAAGACAAAATTTGAGACTTCAATATAAATGAGATGGAAGCACTAGAAAGGCTGAAAGGGCTTAAAACAAATAAATCCACTGAGATAGAGATGACATTTATACCAGAGTGTTGAGAGAGACCGGCAAGATTTGTGAGGCATTGACAGACTCAATGGAGAGTGGAGAGGTAACAGTAGATTGAAAGCAGGCTAATGTTATGCCCGACATAAGCAACTACAGACTGTTTAGTTTTACTACAATTCCATGTTAAGTAATGAAATCGATTATCAGGATTAAACTTTAGGATTATCAATTATCAGTATACAAAAATCGGCTGTGTGGATGATAATGAAGAAAGCTGTAGACTGCAGGAAGATATCAATGAACTGGTCAGCTGGGCAGAATATTGACCAATGGAATTCAATCCTGAGAAATGTGAGGTAATGCATTTGGGGAAGGCTAACAAGGCAAGGGAATACACATTAAATGGTAGTGTCATGTATTTAACTGTCATTGTAATCCATGTATAAACTGACTAGCTGTACACTGTGAGAACATTGACCACTAGGTGGTGAACTTGTGGGAGACACTCCTAACCTGGTCTTTCAGGTATCAAAGGGGAAGCTCCACCCACCTTCATTACTTCAGTGCTGGAATAAAAGTTGCTGGTCACAGAGTGACCTTCTCTCAAACATGGGCCTCGTGTGCATTTGTACTGTATAGTAAGGACATGCCATTGGCGACGAGAAACTGGGATTTAAACCACGCGAGCATGGCCACTAGCAGCACAGACGAGATGTACTGTGTCGGTGATGATTGGGACGATTTTATAGAGAGACTACAGCAAAGCTTCGTCACTAAGAAATGGCTGGGACAGGATTCGGCCGACAAACGTAGGGCTCATCTGACGGTTTGTGGGTCCAGGACGTATTCCCTGATGAAGGACCTTCTAGCGCCAGAGAAGTCGGCGGACAAGACTTTTGAAGAGCTCAGTAAGTTGATCGGGGAACACTTTAAACCGGCGAGCAGCATGCACATGGCGAGACACCGGTTTTATACACACCGGCGGCGAGAAGGGGCAAAGCGTTCCAGACTTCGTGGCAGACCTCCGGCGACTGGCGAGCCTATGTAAGTTCCCAGATGCATGCAGAGTGGAGATGCTGCGAGACTTTTTTATTGAGGGCATTGGGCACACTGGGGTTTTCAGGAAACTGATTGAGACCAAAGACTTGACCCTGGAAACAGCGGCTTTAATGGCCCTGACATTTATCTCAGGGGAGGAAGAGACCAGAATGATGTTTGACAAAAATCTTGGTTTAAATGCAGCAAATGGACAGGGAGTCAACATTGTTAACAGGCACACAGTGCCCCAGGCAGACAGTGGCAATCGGACATGCCCGAGCATGTAGTCGAATCCAAAGGGGGAAATTCAACAGAGACAATGGCTAGCTGAACGGCGATTCGTGTCATCGCAAGGGACAATGCGGCCAGTAATGGGGCCATCAACACCTGTTAATGGTGTGCTTAAAAACAGTTACACAGACAGTCAGAGACGATCGACTGGTAATAGGCCTTTTGTTTCCAACAACGGTTCATGTTGGAGGTGTGGAGGCAAACACACAGCCAGAGCTTGCAGGTATCAGCAATACACCTGCAGAAACTACAACGCCAGCGGTCACTTGGCACGTATGTGCAGGAAGCCTGCAGCCAGGTTGATGTACGAGGAGGACGGGGACGATGTAAGCCCTATGAGGCCAAATGGACACTGGGGGAAATCGCTGGAAGCTGAAGTTCAGCGAGTTCATGTGGAGCACATATACAGTTCATACATCAGGACGCCACTGATAATGATGGAAGTGCTCCTCAATGGCATCCCAGTATCAATGGAGCTAGACACAGGGGCCAGCCAGTCCCTGATGAGTATCAAACAGTTCGACAAGTTATGGGCGTCCAAGCCCAGTAGGCCAAAATTATTGCCGATTGATGCACAGCTACGGACATATACAAAGGAGATCATTCCGGTGCTAGGTAGCGCCATGGTAGTTGTGACCCACAAAGATTCGCAGAACAGATTGCCACTCTGGATTGTTCCGGGAGACGGTCCTGCACTACTGGGGAAGAGTTGGCTTGCTGTCATGAACTGGAAATGGGGCGATGTCAATGCAATTTCTTCTGTGGAGCAAATATCATGCTCACAGGTCCTGGACAAATTTGACTCACTATTTCAGCCCGGCATTGGCACTTTCATGGGGACCAAGGTAGTGATTCACATAAACCCGGATGCCAGGCCAGTACACCACAAGGCCAGAGCGGTGTTGTACGTGATGTGGGAAAAGATAGAAGGCGAATTGGACTTGCTGAGGGAAGGCATCATCTCGCCGGTCGAATTCAGTGACTGGGCAAGCCCGATTGTGCCGGTGCTCAAGGCGGATGGGTCGGTCAGGATATGTGGTGATTACAAGGCCACCATCAATCGGATGTCACTCCAAGACCAATACCCGCTACCGAGAGCGGAGGACCTCTTTGCAACGCTATCCGGTGGCAAACTTTTTTCAAAAATTGGACCTAACCTCAGCTTACATGACCCAGGAGCTGGCAAGTGAGTCGAAGAAGCTGACAACCATCACGACACACAAGGGGTTGTTTGAGTACAATAGATGTCCGTTTGGGATTCGCTCGGCCGCTACGATCTTTCAACGCAATATGGAAAGCCTCCTCAAGTCGATTCCAAGGACAGTGGTTTTTCAAGACGACATCCTCATCATGGGTTGTGATACTGAAGAATACCTCCGCAACCTGGAGGAGGTGCTACGCAGACTGTACCGGGTAGGTCTGCGACTGAAAAAGGCGAAGTTGTCTTCCTAGCCCCAGAGGTAGAATTCCTGGGGATGAGGGTAGTAGCAGACGGGATCAGACCTACTGTGTCCAAAACTGCGCCGATGCACTCAGCAGGCTCCCACTAGCCACCACCGAGGGGGCAACCGAGCATGCTGCTGAGATGGTCATGGCTGTGGAAGCTCTCGAAAGCGAAGGCTTACCCGTGACAGCCCGTCAGATCAAAGTCTGGACAAATAGAGACCCGCTACTGTCTTTAGTCAAGAAATGTGTCCGTAATGGGGACTGGGCAGCCACATACGGGGCATGCCCTGAGGAATTCAAACCATTTCACAGACACAAGGATGAACTCTTGATTCAGGCCGATTGCCTACTATGGGGAAACCGAGTAGTCATGCCCCAGATGGGCAGAGAGATGTTCATCAGAGAACTCCACAATGAGCACCCAGGCATTGTCATGATGAAGGCAATTGCCAGGTGACACGTTTGGTGGCCAGGGATAGATGCAGACCTGGAACTTTGTGTTCGCAAGTGCAACACATGCGCCCAGCTGGGCAATACGCCCAGGGAAGCCCCCCTTGGTCCCTGGTCCTGGCCCGCCAAACCATGGTCACGCATCCATGTGGACTACGCAGGTCCTTTCATGGGAAAAATGTTTTTGGTTGTAGTAGACGCCTACTCCAAATGGATCGAGTGTGACATTCTCAATTCAAGTACATCCTCGGCCACGGTAGAAAGTCTACGGGCAATGTTCGCCGCCCATGGTCCACCTGACGTGTTGGTCAGTGACAATGGCCCGTGCTTTACAAGCATTGAATTCCAGGACTTCATGGCAGGAAATGGTATCAACCATGTCAGAACGGCACATCATCCAGCGTACAAGGCCACTTTGACGCCTCTGTCACGACATTTGCTTTGTACGGCTGCTGTACAAACAGACGGCCGTACAGCCAGGAAATAGTGGTGGATAAAGAGCAGATCTTGGGTGGAATTGCCCAGAAAGGAAGCTAAGTTTTTCTCTTTATTTATTTCTGCGTGTTTTCATTAATTTTAAGAGTGGGGAAGTGTGTGGTGTGGATCGGAGAAGTATTAGTTCTTTTTTTTTCTTCCCGTTTTTTTTCTAGCATAGTGGCAGCCTCCCGTCAGGAATTTCAGGCGGCCTCCTGAGCTCCCACCGAAGGATGAGTGTGCAATGCCACTTTTTAGCACTGCTCTCTCAATTTTGGGTGTAAAAACTGAATTTAGGACTTTGAGGCTGCACCTAACATCCGGCGCTAAAATCAGCACTCAGGCCATACCGAATTTCGACCCCTTAATGTAGGGACAATGCAGAGCAATTAACAAAGTTAACAGAATGTTGAACTACAATACCAAAACAGTCGAGTATAAGTCAGTAGAAGTTGTTCCCAAACTGTACAGTATTCTAGTCAGACCACACCTGGCATATTGTGTCCCGTTCTGGTTGATGAGAAACAAGGGAGACACTCAAGTGCTGAAGGTAGTGCAGAGAAGAGATACAAGGCTGATCCCCTCATGTCAGGGTTTCAGTATATGGAAAAAATGGAGAGATTTTATTAACGGGGAGGTGGGGAGGGAGCAGGCAGGGGTTGTGGGTGGTAGGGGAGGGGGAACAGTTTTGCGGTTGGGAAACTCTGAAGAATGAGCTTCCCTCAGGTTTTGCTGAATATAATGGTGGGACTTGATTACCATTTTTGGAATCTGTTTCCTAGCCACAGCCAGCCAGATTAAGAGGCTGTTGGGCGGGGAAGCTTTCGGGGTGAGGGGGTGATCGGGGGTTGGGATGGGGGGAAAGTGATGGGGGGGGGGGCCTGAGAAGTCGACGGTCGAGGGGGATGTCAATGGGAGGGGGGGGCCAGGGAGAGATAGAGAGTCAGAGGGACATCGTAGGAGGGGGGTGCAGAGATTGGGGATCGAGGCGGACATCGATTGGAGGGGACCGGGAGAGATTGGGGGTTGAGTGGGATATCGATGGGTGGCATGGAGTGATCAGGAACCGGGGGGGTCATTTATGGGGGGGCTGGTGAGATTGGGAGTCAAGAGAGACATCGATGAGGGGGGGGGGTGCATGAGGAGACAACAGGAGTTGAGGTGGACATCGATCAGGGATCGAAGGGGACATTGATAGAATTCCCCCCTTTGTCTTTTCATCCTGCAAAAGAGGTGTCTGAGATATGATCTTATAGAGGTGTGTGTGTTTGTAAATTCTATGGAAAAGCTTAATCGAAAATACTGCTATAAAATAAACAGGTGTAGTCGGACCAGAGGACACAGGCTCAAACTAGGAATAGGTACATTTAATACTGATTTCAGATAGTTCTTCATGCTTGGATCAATGTCTTTGACTGGACCTCTGGGCACAGTGGTAGAGGTAAAATTCTGTTATGCCCCGTTTGGGGGCAATAACATCCAGGAGGTGGGACATTCTACGCCAGGTGCGTAAGTCCCGCCCCACTGGAAAAATTCGGGTTCTCGCCCCCGAAAGGAAGTGGAGTGCAAAATAACATGGATGGGTCGGGAGCAAGACGCAGCACCACGCACTGGGCCTTGTAGCGTTGCCGCGTAGGAGGAGCTCTCTCCTCACTAAAGGGAAGGGCCCAAGCTGCAGACGCTGCAGTTAAGAAAAGGGCCTCCATGGATCACCGGGGAGTGGGGGTGCCATGCCAACAGATCGCGGCACCAACCGAGCAGCCGAAGAAAAAGCCAATTTTATTTTAACATGGCCACCACCTCCCCTTTAAGTAGCGCCCCGCCGGCGGCCTGCAGCCCGGCTCACGGCCCCTGGAGCTATCGCTGGCATCACCCGGTGCAGATTCAGGGGGCGCTCCCTAATTTTTGTTCCAGGACGCAAATGGGGCGCTGCGCATGGCGATGATGCTGTCATTGCCGGCTCAGCAGAGTGGGGCACCAAGGGTTACCGCCGCCGCTGAACTCCTGCGGAATTTAGCAGGAGTCGTCGGCGGTACTGCGCCCGGGCGGAAAGTTGTTTGTGCCCCGTAAGCGCCCCCTTGGGGCAAACAACCCGCTGATGGGAGGTGCAAACAACCCGAATTTCTAGGCACTGGAGTCTTAAGAAACAATTAGATGCAAAAGTTTGGAGATGTGTCAACCGTGGCTAACAAGGGAAATTAAGGATAGTGTTAAATCCATGAAGCATATAAATTGGCCAGAAAAAGCAGCAAACCTGAGGACTGGGAGAAATTTAGAATATAGCAGAGGAGGACTAAGGGTTTAATTGGGAGGGGGAAAATAGAGTACGAGAAGAAGCTTGCCGGGAACATAAAAACTGACTGCAAAAGCTTCTATAGAAATGTGAAGAGAAAAAGATTAGTGAAGACAAACGTAGGTCCCTTGCAGTTGGATTCAGCTGAATTTATAATGGGGAACAAAGAAATGGCAGAACAATTGAACAAATACTTTGGTTCTGTCTTCACGAAGGAAGACACAAATAATCTTCCAGAAGTACTAGGGGACCGAGGGTCAAGTGAGAAGGAGGAGCTGAAGGATATCCTTATTAGGCGGGAAATTGTGTTCGGGAAATTGATGGGATTGAAGGCTGATAAATCCCCGAGGCCTGATAGTCTGCATCCCAGAGTACTTAAGGAAGTGGCCCTAGAAATAGTGGATGCATTGGTGATCATTTTCCAACAGTCTATCGACTCTGGATCAGTTCCTATGGACTGGAGGGTATCTAATGTAACACCACTTTTTAAAAAAGAAGGGAGAGAGAAAACGGGTAATTATAAACAGGTTAGCCTGACATCAGTAGTGAGGAAAATGTTGGAATCAATCATTAAGGATGAAATTGCAGCGCATTTGGAAAGCAGTGACAGGATCGGACCAAGTCAGCATGGATTTATGAAAGGGAAATCATGCTTGACGAATCTTCTGGAATTTTTTGAGGATGTAACTAGCAGAGTGGACAAGGGAGAACCAGTGGATGTGGTGTATTTGGACTTTCAAAAGGCTTTTGACGGTCCCACACAAGAGATTGGTGTTCAAAATCAAAGCACATGGTATTGGGGGCAATGTACTGACATGGATAGAGAACTGGTTGGCAGACAGGAAGCCGAGAGTCGGGATAAACGGGTCTTTTTCAGAATGGCAGGCAGTGACTAGTGGAGTGCCGCAGGGCTCAGTGCTGGGACCCCAGCTCTTTACAATATACATTGATGATTTAGATGAAGGAATTGAGTGTAATATCTCCAAATTTGCAGATGACACTAAACTGGGTGGCAGTGTGAGCGTGAGGAGGACGCTAAGAGGCTGCAGGGTGACTTGGACAGGTTAGGTGAGTGTGCAAATGCATGGCAGATGCAGTAATAATGTGGATAAATGTGAGGTTATCCATTTTAGGGGCAAAAACACGAAAGCAGAATATTATCTGAATGGCGGCAGATTAGGAAAAGGGGAGACCTGGGTGTCATGGTTCATCAGTCATTGAAAGTTGGCATGCAGATACAGCAGGCGGTGAAGAAGGCAAATGGCATGTTGGTCTTCATAGCTAGGGGATTTGAGTATAGGAGCAGGGAGGTCATACTGCAGTTGTACAGGGCCTTAGTGAGGCCTCACCTGGAATATTGTGTTCAGTTTTGGTCTCCTAGTCTGAGGAAGGACGTTCTTGCTATTGAGGGAATGCAGCGAAGGTTCACCAGACTGATTCCAGGGAGGGCTGGACTGATATATGAGGAGAAATTGGATCAACTGGGCCTTTATTCACTGGAGTTTAGAAGGATGAGAGGGGATCTCATAGAAACGTATAAGATTCTGATGGTACTGGACAGGTTAGATGCGGAAAGAATGTTCCCGATGTTGGGGAAGTCCAGAACCAGGGGACACAGTCTTAGGATAAGGGGCAGGCCATTTAGGACTGAGATGAGGAGAAACTTCTTCACTCAGAGAGTTGTTAACCTGTGGAATTCCCTGCCGCAGAGAGTTGTTGATGCCAGTTCATTGGATATATTCAAGAGGGAGTTAGATATGGCCCTTACGTCTAAAGAGATCAAGGGGTATCGAGAGAAAGCAGGAAAGCGGTACTGAAGGAATGATCAGCCATGATCTTATTGAATGGCGGTGCAGGCTCGAAGGGCCGAATGACCTACTCCTGCACCTATTTTCTATGTTTCTATGTTTCAATGTTAATAAAGGATGAAATCAGTGCAGTAGTGAGAAATGATATTGGCTCAGAAGATCAAGATGTAGAATCAGTTTGGGTGGAGATAAGAAATAATAAGGGGAAGAAGTCACTGGTGGGCATAGTCTATAGGCCCCCTAACAGTAGTGGTGCAGGCTCGAAGGGCCGAATGGCCTACTCCTGCACCTATTTTCTATGTTTCTATATTTCTCTGTTGGCAGGAGGGAAATATAGGATTGTTGTGGATAGATGAGTTACAAAGAAATTACAGCACGGGCCTTTCGGACCAATGAGCCCATGTCAGCATTTACGCTGCACACTAGCAAATAGTTCTAATCACATTTATTCACCATGTTCCATTATCCCTCACCTCTTTTTCTTCATCCACCTAGCCAATTTAACCTGAATGTTGACATCGTTTCTGTAGATACCACTAACTCTGGAATTGAATTCCACAGCCTCACAACATTCTGTGTGAAGACGTTTCTCCTCTCTGTTCTTACATTTAATATTATATCTATAGCACATCATTGTTGAACGCTCAACTATTAAAAATCATGTCATAATTTTAAATACTTCCATCAGATTATCCTGTACTCTGCATTGTTCTAATGAAAGGTAAAGGTAATAAATGCTGGCCTTGTCAGCGATGCCCACACCCCGTGAATTAATAAAAGAAAAGAAAAATTATTCTATTTATTATGTCTTTCTTTGCATTTGTGTTTCCTCATACCAGGCAGCATCCGAAGGAATCTGTGTTGTACCCTCTCTGAAGCTTCAATATCCTTCTTACAGTGTAGAGCCCAATACTGCACACAATACTTTAACTGAGATCTTATTGAGGTTTTAAATAACTCATTGTTATTTCTTGTTATAATACCTAGAATTCTATTAGCTTTTTAAAAGCCTTATTAACCTGAGGTGCTTCCTTTAATGTGAACCTGTACCTCCAAATCTACTTCCATTCAGGGTATAATTACTGCTGTTTTTTTTAATCAAAATGCATCACCTCCCATTTGCTAACATTAACCTCCATTTATCATTTTTTAGCCCCTTCCACATTTTTAACAATATCCCTTTGCAGTTCCCTTTTGGTATTAATTGTGCCTCCTATTTTGGTATCATCTACGAATTTTGACACACCTCTGTCCAGGCCTATATGTAAATCATTGATTTACATAGGATGAATGACTTTCCTCATTTGTGACACAGAGTTCCAGATTGCCAGCTAACCAAAATGCGATTCACCTTACGATGTTCAGTATGTTTCTGTTGCGCATGCAATAACTGTTAGACTGAGTACTGTTTAACTCTAAGACATATGATCTTGGCTCTTCTTTATTCAGGCCCAAAGTGACCAATATACAAAATAGCTGGCCTTTTTATACTTGAGCTGCACACAAGTGTGTGCAGCCCAATGGCCTCCAACAGTGACACCATCTAGTGGCTAGTGATCCCAAAAGTACATACATGACAATACCCCCCTCTAAGATATTAACACAGTCTTTTACAAATTGAGACAGTCTGGTGTTTTACGCTCCCGGGTTGACTGTCTCAGTTCAACTCCAGCCTTGGGTGAGTGTTCAGAGTCTGTTGTGACTGGTGGCTGGGTGGCTGACCTGGTGGGAGTGGCAATGGCCATGTCAGGAATTGAAAGTCCATATTCATTGAACATGTCAGTGATTGAAAGTCCCGATTCACTGATGACCACTGAGTCCTCTGATGACTGGGGGTAGGTTGGTTGGTCATCGATTGTCTCTTCCTCCGACTGTTCCGGTTCATCTGTGTGCCGCAGCTTTGTCTGATCCATATGTTTCCTGCATTTTCCCCATTTTTGAGTTTGACACTATATACGATGTTGCCCTCCTTGGCCATGACAGTACCAGTGATTCACTTGGGACCCTGACCATAATTCAGAACATATATAGAATCATTTACAGAAATATCACGTGACACAGCTGCGCGATCGTGATATGCTGACTTTGTCTTCTATAGTCAAGATGATTATTCAAGTCAGGATGTACAAGGGATAGCTTGGTCTTAAGACTCTCTTCCTCATTAATTCAGCAGGCGAGACCTCGGTAAGCATGTGTGGTCTTGTCCTGTAATTAAGCAGTATGCATGACAGGCAGGTCTGCAGTGACCCTTGGGTTACTTGCTTTATACTCTGCTTTATGATTTGGACAGCACGTTCTGCTTGCCCATTGGATGCAGGGTTGAACGGTGCTGACCTTACATGTTTGATACCATTGAGTTTCATGAACTCTTGAAACTCCTGACTGGTGAAACACGATCCGTTGTCACTAACAGATGTCAGGCAGACCATTTGTGGCGAACATGACACTGAGATTCTCAATGGTAGTTGTGGATGTGTTGGATGACATGTTTATACACTCTATCCACTTCGAATATGCATCCACCACAACTAAAAACATCTTCCCCAGGAAGGGACCTGCAAAGTCTATGTGGATCCTGGACCATGGTTTCGATGGCCACGACCACAGACTCAGCGGCAATTCCGCTGGTGCTTTTGCTGAGCTGCATGTAAGTGTTGCACTGATGCACACATAATTCCAGCTCAGAGTCAATTCCCGGCCAGCATACATGAGACCTGCCGATGGCTTTCATCATTACAATGCTGGGATGTGTGCTATGTAGCTCATGTACAAATTTCTCTCTCCCTTTCTTGGGCATAACAACACGATTGCCCCACAGGATACAATCCGACTGAATAGACAGTTCGCCTTTGCGACGAATGTGGAAGTTTGGTCTCCTCGCACATTTGCTTGGGTATGGCAGACCAATCACCTTTGAGGATGCAACTCTTCACCACCGATAAAATCGGGTCCTGGCTGGTCCAGGTCTTAACTTGTTGAGCCATGACAGGGGTTCCTTCACTTTCAAAAGCATCCATAACTAACAATAGGTCCACCGGTTGTGGCATTTCCACCTCCGGTGTGGGCAACGGCAGACGGCTCAAAGCATCGGCACAATTCTTGGTGCCAGGTCTATGGCAAATGACATAATCATAAGCGGATAATGTCAGCGCCCGCCTCTGGATGCGGGATGAAGCATTGGTATTGATATCTTTGTTTCCAGAGAACAGTGAAATGAGCGGCTTGTGATCTGTCTCCAGTTTAAACCGAAGACCAAACAAGTACGGATGCATCTTTTTAACCCCATACACACAGGCTAGTGTTTCTTTCTCTATCATGCTGTAGGCTCTTTCCACTTTAGACAAACTTTTTGAAGCATACGTGACTGGTTGAAGTTTACCCGACTCATTAGCTTTTTGGAGTACGCAACCAATTCCATATGGCGAAGCATCACAGGCCAATACTAAACGTTTACATGGGTCATAATGTACCAGCAGCTTGTTAGAGCAAAGCAGATTAGTGTCTTGAGACACACCCCACAACCAGTTATTGCCTTTTCTTAGCAGCATGTGCAGACGTTCTGATAAGGTGCTCAATTTAGGTAAGAAGTTACCGAAGTAGTTGAGTAGACCCAGGAACGAACGCAGCTCCGCCACATTCTGTGGCTTGGGTACATTTTTGATGGCCTTGGTTTTCGCGTCCGTGGGCCTGATGCCGTCAGCAGCAATTTTCCTCCCCAGGAATTCGACCTCTGGTGCCATGAAGATGCACTTCGAGTGTTTCAGTTTGAGTCCCACTTTGTCCAGACGATGTAGAGCCTCCTCCAGGTTGTTCAGATGTTCCTAGGAGTCACGACCTGTGATCGGGATGTCATCTTGGAACACGACGGTTCTGGGAACGGACTTCAGTAGACTCTCCATGTTCCTCTGAAATATTGCTGCAGGCGAGCAAATTCCAGAAGGGCACCTGTGATAAATAAACAGTCCTTTATGTGTGTTAATGCACGTAAGTCTCTTTAACGTCTCGACCAGCTCCTGGATCATGTAGGCCCGACGTCAAGTCCAGTTTGGTGAATGACTTCCCCCCGGCTAGCGTTGCAAACAAGTCATCAGTCTTCGGTAACAGGTACTGATCCTGCTTCGAAACCCTGTTGATCGTAGCCTTGTAGACTCCACAGATTCTGATTGTGCCATCACTTTTCAGCACAGGGACAATGGGGCTGGCCCATTCATTAAATTCAACCGGTGATATGATCCCTTCACGCTGGAGTCTCTCCAGTTTGATTTCGACCTTCTCCCACATCATATATGGAACTGTTCGAGCTTTATGATGGACGGGTCTTCCATCCGAGTTCATGTGGATCTGCACCTTGGCTCCCTTGAAGTTGCCAATACCTTGTTCGAACAGCGAGGGAAACTTGCTCAATACTTGGACACATGTAACTTTCTCCGATGACAACGCCTTGATGTCATTCCAATCGCATCTGATTTTGTCAAGCCAGTTCCTGCTAAACAGCGTTGGGCCATTGCCTGGGACAATCTATAGTGGTAACTTGTGAACCATACCGTCATACGACACTTTAATTGTGGCACTGCCAATCACCATTATGAGTTCTTTGGTGTACGTGCGCAACTTGGCCTTGACTGGACTCAGCCTGGGCCTCACAGCCTTAGTATCCCACAGCTTGTCGAATGCCCTCTGGCTCATTATCGATTGACTCGCCCCCGTGTCCAATTCCATCGATACTGGCACCCCATTAAATTTCACATTGATCATTATCGGTTTGCTCTTAGTTAGGAACGAGTACAGTCCATACAATTCCTCCTTTAGTATCTCAGGTTGCGTATCCGGATCCACGCTAGTCTGACCATCATCCTCCACGTGGTGTGTCGCAGCACGCTTGCTCATCTGCGGACACTTGCACTGGAGATGCCCCACTCTCAGGCAACCTTTGCAATTATATTGCTTAAATAGACACTGCTGGTGCCGGTGATTTCCTCCACAACGCCAACACGGAGAAATCGGATGCATTTCCCCTGGTGAACTTTGGGCAGCCACAGGTTTTGGGTAGGCCCTGCCATGTGCCGCTCTGCCGAGCGCCGAATCGATCATATTTACAGTACCTGCCGAGTTTCGATTTTTCACTGATATCTGCTTTAGACTTCTAACAGTCGTCATGCATGATTAAGCGATCGTGATGGCCCTGTTCAAGTCCAACGTCTCCACCGCCAGTAGTTTACGCAGGATCACCTCGTGGTTGATGCCGATTACAAAGAAGTCCCGCAGCATGTCTGCCAACACAGTCCCAAACTTACACAGTCCCGCTAGACGTCTCAGGTCGGCAACGAATTCTGCCGCATTCTGGCCCTTTGAGCGAACGTGCGTGTAAAATCTGTATCTCGAGATGATGATGCCTTCGTCTGGCTTAAGGTGGTCCTGTACCAGTGTGCACAATTCTTCATACGTTTTCTCTGTTGGATTCACAGGCAGGAGCAGCTTCTTTATCAGACCATAAATTTTTGGATCGCAAACCGTGAGGAACACCGCCCGGCGCTGACCTGTGTCGCCGACTTCCTCCATTTTGTTGGCCTCGAAGAACTGGCTCAAACAGCTCACAAAGTCTGCCCAATCTTCTCCTTCCACAAATTGCTCCAACAATCCAATTGTGCTCATTTTTGCATGCAAAGGTTCTTGTTGCCTTGTCGCCAAATTTTGTGTATGCAATAACTGTTAGACTGAGTACTGTTTAATTCCAAGAGATATGCCTTTGGGTCTGCTTTATTAAAGCCCAAGTGACCAATATACAAAATGGCTGGCCTTTTTATACTTGGGCTGCACACACCTGCATGCAGCCCAATGGCCTCCAACAGTGATGTCATCTAGTGGCTAGTGATCCCAAAAGTACATACATGACAGTTTCCTCTCTGCTTCCCTTTTATGTCAGTATGGAAGTATGTCTTCTACTTCCTAACCATCTAACTTAACCTAAGTGTTTCCCGAATGGGAGGAGCAAGTCCGTTTATAGGCCGCTTTTTGCCAATGGCTTCAGCTACAGATGGACATGGTCCAGTGTCTATTTCTCGAGGGTCGGTCGATAGCCCTGAGCTACCAAATGAGATTTGTAGGTCAACATCTTAAGGTACTAATCCCTAATTAGCTGAAGAAACAGGCAAATTGGGCCTCCAGCCAGCAGATTGCAGCTCCTCCTTTCCTTATAACTACTGTGTGCATTACCAACTTATTTTTCACACAATCACTAACTGATGGCCACAAAGTGGCCCTATCTGTACTGGTGCTTGCTACTGCAAGAATGGGTGGCACCATGCTGAAACTTAAATCACTTTTGTAATGCAGTGAAATGTTCCTGCTTCATTTCCGATTATAATTGCAGCAACTTTAGTTTCCATTGTACTGTATTGCTTATCGGACAAGTACCTTGTGTAAGCTAACACATTGAGATAAAGGACACAATGGACATTGTAATATGTGAGTCATATAGGAAGATTATAATGAAATATTGCTTTAATTTCTAGTTGCTGAAGCTTTGAAATTATAGTCTATTGGTTTGTAACGGCTTGAGAGTAGAATTTCTTTGCCCCCCACACAGTAGGAGGCACATGTGGAACAGAATCACGGCAAAAACAATTGATGCTGTGTTAACTAGTTCCTTCAAAAAGTAGATGGATTAATATATGATTGGACATAGGAATAATGGGTGTAGAGATAGATATAGACAGAATATCAAACACTTCACTAGAAAATGGTTCATATGCTTCTGGGTTTGGGGCAGAGTCTATAACAGCACTGATTGTGCATAGTTTCTGCAAGAATTGATCCTGCTGGCTAGGGCTAAATAACTTTTTCTCGTCCCAATTCAAAGGTTGATGGCTGGCAGTAATGCATTAGTAATCTCCAGTGGGAATCTAACTGCATGTTGCCACAAAACATTCCACAATATCTCCATCAGCTGATTAAGCTGTTGCCATTCCTGATTTTGTTAGCATGTCGTAAATGGGGGGAGCTTGTCATCTTGATGTGCTACTGAAAGCCAATCAGACTGCCCTAGTCTTCAAAAGTCACTGGCATCAACTATTCCTTTGAATGGAATAGAAGAAGGTGCAGACAGAGCCTAAAAAACCTGATTAAATGAAGTGAAAATTTAAAAGCTTTTTGAAAAGGGCACTGGGTGGTGCAGTAAGTTGGGCATTGGCCTTCCATTCCAGGGGCCTTGGTTCATGTCCAACACAGACTGAAGTGGGTGAAAGCTGCTGATGGAAGGGGCCACTGTAATACAAGGTTTGTGAAGTCTCTAATCCCTTTCTAGTCCATGACACAACGCTAATCCTAAACTGGCATTTTCAGACCAACAGGCTACAGGATGGCTGTTGTGGAAAATGGAAACATTTCACATGGTCTTCTTCTAAGGTTTGGGCTGCGAGAGTTTGTTCTGCTTGTAACGGTGCTAGACCTAACTGAGCACTTTTCAGGGCACTGGATACTGTGGGCATCAAATGGGGGAGTGGGGGAGGAACAAAATCATGGGCAAAGAAGAGGGTCTCAGGAGGTTTCGAAAATACGAAGGGAGGTGTCAAGTTGGAGATGCTGAGGGAGGAAATGCCAGAGAGTGGGACAAGATGGCCGAAGGACTGGCAGTCAAGAGTGGAGACGAGAGAAGACTGAATGAGAAACAACCAATGGTGGATGACCAGCGGGTGCATACAGGGAGATCACAAGGTACAGTCGGGTAAGACTGCCGGGCAATTTGAAAGTTATGTTGAGAATTTAATGTTGATTCTCTGGGGACACAAGACCCCATTGTACCAGTGGGATTTGGAAAGGAGTGACCTTAGTGTGGATGAAGACATAGGGCTAGACTTTCCATTGACATCGATATCTCCCAAAAATGGACGATTTTTCCGGCGTGAAATGTGTCGCTTTTTTAATTTGGGCGATAGCCGTAGTGATGTGAAATCGCCAATACTGATTTATTCCATCATGCAAGGCCGGTGTCCATAGCGACGGCCATTCTACGCATGCGTGTTTTTTTTTGGTGATTAACTTTTCCCGCGATTCCTGAGGTCAGGGGTCATCTGCGCAGAACACTTGAAAGAGAATGAGAGAGAGAGAGACAGTCGAGAAGCAGATAAGCTAGTGAAAGAAGTGTTGTAGAAACATAGAAACATAGAAAATAGGTGCAGGAGTAGGCCATTCTGCCCTTTGAGCCTGCACCACCATTCAATAAGATCATGGCTGATCACTCCCTCAGTACCCCTTTCCTGCTTTCTCTCCATACCCCTTGATCCCCTTAACCGTAAGGGCCATATCTAACTCCCTCTTGAACATATCCAGTGAACTGGCATCAACAACTCTCTGCGGCAGAGAATTCCACAGGTTAACAACTCTCTGAGTGAAGAAGTTTCTCCTCATCTCAGTCCTAAATGGCCTACCCCTTAACCTCAGACTATGTCCTCTGGTTCTGGACCTCCCCAACATCGGAACATTCTTCCCGCATCTATCCTGTCCAGTCCCGTCAGAATCTTATATGTTTCTATGAGATACCCTCTCATCCTTCTAAACTCCAGTGAATAAAGGCCCAGTTGATCCAGTTTCTCCTTATATGACAGCCCAGCCATCCCTGGAATCAGTCTGGTGAACCTTCGCTTCACTCCCTCAATAGCAAGAACGTCCTTCCTCAGACTAGGAGACCAAAACTGAACACAATATTCCAGGTGAGGCCTCACTAAGGCCCTGTACAGCTGCATTAAGACCTCCCTGCTTCTATATTCAAATCCCCTAGCTATGAAGGCCAACATACCATTTGCCTTCTTTATCGCCTGCTGTACCTGCGTGCCCACTTTCAGTGACTGATGAACCATGACACCCAGGTCTTGTTGCACCTCCCCTTTTCCTAGTCTGCCGCCATTCAGATAATATTCTGCTTTCGTGTTTTTGCCCCCAAAATGGATAACCTCACATTTATCCACATTATACTGCATCTGCCATGTATTTGCCCACTCACCTAACCTGTCCAAGTCGACCTGCAGCCTCTTAGTGTCCTCCTCACAGCTCGCACCACCACCCAGTTTAGTGTCATCCATAAACTTGGAGATATTACACTCAATTCCTTCGTCTAAATCGTTAATGTACATTGTAAAGAGCTGGGACCCCAGCACTGAGCCCTGCGGCACTCCACAAGTCATTGCCTGCCATTCTGAAAAGAACCCGTTTATCCCGATTCTCTGCTTCCTGTCTGCCAACCAGTTCCCTATCCATGTCAGTATATTACCCCCAATACCATGCGCTTTGATTTTGCACACCAATCTCTTGTGCGGGACCTTGTCAAAAGCCTTTTGAAAGTTCAAATACACCACATCCACTGGTTCCCCCTTGTCCACTCTGCTAGTTACATCCTCAAAAAATTCCAGAAGATTCGTCAAGCATGATTTCCCTTTCATAAATGCATGCTGACTTGGTCCAATCCTGTCACTGCTTTCCAAATGCGCTGCTATTTCATCCTTAATGATTGATTCCAACATTTTCCCCACTACTGATGTCAGGCTAACCGGTCTATAATTATCTGTTTTCTCTCTCCCTTCTTTTTTAAAAAATGGTGTTACATTAGTTACCCTCCAGTCCATAGGATCTGATGCAGAGTCGATAGACTGTTTGAAAATGATCACCAATGCATCCACTATTTCTAGGGCCACATCCTTGAGTACTCTGGGATGAGACTATCAGGCCTCGGGGATTTATCGGCCTTCAATCCCATCAATTTCCCGAACACAATTTCCCGCCTAATAAGGATATCCTTCAGTTCCTCCTTCTCACTACACCCACTGTCTCCTAGTACCTTCGGAAGGTTATTTGTATCTTCCTTCGTGAAGACAGAACCGAAGTATTGGTTCAATTGGTCTGCCATTTCTTTGTTCCCCATTATAAATTCACCTGAATCCAACTGCAAGGGACCTACGTTTGTCTTCACTAATCTTTTTCTTGTCACATATTTATAAAAGCTTTTGCAGTCAGTTTTTATATTCTCTACAAGCAACCTCTCATACTCTATTTTCCACCTCCTAATTAAACCGTTAGCCCTCCTTTGTTGAATTCTAAATTTCTCCCAGTCCTCAAGTTTGTTGCTTTTTCTAGCCAATTTATATGCCTCTTCCTTGGCTTTAACACTATCCTTAATTTCCTTTGTTAGCCATGGTTGAGCCACCTTCCCCGTTTTATTTTTACTCCAGACAGCGATGAACAATTGTTGAAGTTCATCCTTGTGATCTTTAAATGTTTGCCACTGCTTATCCACCATCAACCCTTTGAGTATCCTTTGCCAGTCTATTCTAGCCAATTCACGCCTCATACCGTCGAAGTTACCTTTCCTTAAGTTCAGGACCCTCGTCTCTGAATTAACTTTGTCACTCTCCATCTTAACAAGGATTTCTACCATATTATGTTCACTTTTCCCCAAGGGGCCTCGCACAACAAGATTGCAAATTAGTCCCTTCTCATTACACATCACCCAGTCTAGGATGGCCAGCTCCTCGACATATTGGTTCCTCGACATATTGGTCTAAAAAACCATCCCTAATACATTCCAGGAAATCCTCCTCCACCGCATTGCTACCAGTTTGGTTAGCCCAATCTATATGTAGATTAAAGTCGCCCATGATTACTGCTGTACCTTTATTGCTCACATCCCTTATTTCTTGCTTGATGCTGTCCCCAACCTCACTACTACTGTTTGGTGGTCTATACACAACTTCCACTAGTGTTTTCTGCCCTTTGGAATTCCACAGCTCCACCCATACCGATTCCACATCATCCCAGCTAATGTCCTTCCTTACAATTGCATTGATTTCTTCTTTAACCAGCAACACCACCCCGCCTCCTTTTCCTTTCTGTCTATCCTTCCTAAATGTTGAATACCCTTGGATGTTGAGTTCCCAGCTTGGTCACCCTGGAGCCACGTCTCCGTGATGCCAATCACATCGTATCCGTTAACTGCTATCTGCGCAGTTAATTCATCCACCTTATTCAGAATACTCCTCGCATTGAGGCACAGAGCCTTCAGGCTTTTTTTTTAACACACTTTGCCCCTTTAGAATTTTGCTGTAATGTGGCCCTTTTTGTTTTTTGCCTTGGGTTTCTCTGCCCTCCACTTTTACTATTCTCCTTTCTATATTTTGCTTCTGACTCCATTTTATTTCCCTCTGTCTCCCTGCATAGGTTCACATCCCCCTGCCATATTAGTTTAACTCCTCCCCAACAGCACTAGCAAACACTCACCCTAGGACATTGGTTCCGGTCCTGCCCAGGTGCAGACCGTCCGGTTTGTACTGGTCCCACCTCCCCCAGAACCGGTTCCAATGTCCCAGGAATTTGAATTGAAGATAGATTACGAAAGTAAACTTGTGCAAAACATAAAAACAGATAGTAAAAGCTTTTACAGATATATAAAACGGAAAAGAGTGACTAAAGTAAATGTTGGTCCCTTAGAAGATGAGAAGGGGGATTTAATAATGGGAAATGTGGAAATGGCTGAGACCTTAAACAATTATTTTGCTTCGGTCTTCACAGTGGAAGACACAAAAACCATGCTAAAAATTGCTGGTCACGGGAATGTGGGAAGGGAGGACCTTGAGACAATCACTATCACTAGTGGGGTAGTGCTGGACAGGCTAATGGGACTCAAGGTAGACAAGTCCCCTGGTCCTGATGAAATGCATCCCAGGGTATTAAAAGAGATGGCGGAAGTTATAGCAGATGCATTCGTTATAATCTACCAAAATTCTCTGGACTCTGGGGAGGTACCAGCGGATTGGAAAGCAGCTAATGTAACGCCTCTGTTTAAAAAAGGGGGCAGACAAAAGGCAGGTAACTATAGGCCGGTTAGTTTAACATCTGTAGTGGGGAAAATGCTTGAAACTATCATTAAGGAAGAAATAGCGGGACATCTAGATAGGAGTAGTGCAATCAAGCAGGCGCAGCATGGATTCATGAAGGGGAAATCATGTTTAACTAATGTACTGGAATTCTTTGAGGATATAACGAGCATGGTGTACCAATGGATGTGGTGTATTTAGATTTCCAAAAGGCATTCGATAAGGTGCCACACAAAAGGTTACTGCAGAAGATAAAGATACGCGGAGTCAGAGGAAATGTATTAGCATGGATCGAGAATTGGCTGGCGAACAGAAAGCAGAGAGTTGGGATAAATGAATCCTTTTCGGGTTGGAAATCGGTGGTTAGTGGTGTGCCACAGGGATCGGTGCTGGGACCACAACAGTTTACAATATACATAGATGACCTGGAAGAGGGGACGGATTGTAGTGTAACAAAATTTGCAGATGACACAAAGATTAGTGGGAAAGCGGGTTGTGTAGAGGACACAGAGAGGCTGCAAAGAGATTTAGATAGGTTAAGCGAATGGGCTAAGGTTTGGCAGATGGAATACAATGCCGGAAAATGTGAGGTCATCCACCTTGGAAAAAAAAACAATAAAAGGAAATATTATTTGAATGGGGAGAAATTACAACATGCTGCGGTGCAGAGGGACCTGGGGGTCCTTGTGCATGAATCCCAAAAAGTTAGTTTGCAGGTGCAGCAGGTAATCAGGAAGGCGAATGGAATGTTGGCCTTCATTGCGAGAGGGATGGAGTACAAAAGCAGGGAGGTCCTGCTGCAACTGTACAGGGTATTGGTGAGGCCGTACCTGGAGTACTGCGTGCAGTTTTGATCACCTTACTTAAGGAAGGATATACTAGCTTTGGAGGGGGTACAGAGACGATTCACTAGGCTGATTCCGGAGATGAGGGGGTTACCTTATGATGATAGATTGAGTAGACTGGGTCTTTACTCATTGGAGTTCAGAAGGATGAGGGGTGATCTTATAGAAACATTTAAAATAATGAAAGGGATAGACGAAATAGAGGCAGAGAGGTTGTTTCCACTGGTCGGGGAGACTAGAACTAGGGGGCACAGCCTCAAAATATGGGGGAGCCATTTTAAAACCGAGTTGAGAAGGAATTTCTTCTCCCAGAGGGCTGTGAATCTGTGGAATTCTCTGCCCAAGGAAGCAGTTGAAGCTAGCTCATTGAATGTATTCTAATCACAGATAGATAGATTTTTAACCAATAAGGGAATTAAGGGTTATGGGGAGTGGGCGGGTAAGTGGAGCTGAGTCCATGGCCAGATCAGCCATGATCTTGTTGAATGGCAGAGCAGGCTCGAGGGGCTAGATGGCCTACTCCTGTTCCTAATTCATATGGATCCCTCCCATCTGCACCACTCCTCAAGCCATATATTCATCTGAGCTATTCTGTGATTCCTACTCTGACTAGCACGTGGCACTGGTAGCAATCCTGAGACTACTCATTTTGAGGTCCTACTTTTTAATTCCCTAAATTCGTCTCGTAGGACCTCATCCCGTTTTTTACCTATGTCATTGGTATCTATATGCACCACGACAACTGGCTGTTCAGCCTCCCTTTTCAGAATGTCCTGCACACGCTCCGAGACATCCTTGACCCTTGCACCAGGAAGGCAACATACCATCCTGGAGTCTCGGTTGCGGCCGCAGAAACGCCTATCTATTCCCCTTACAATAGAATCACCTATCTCTATAGATCTCCCACTCTTTTTCCTGCCCTCCTGTGCAGCAGAGCCAACCACGATGCCATGAACTTGGCTGCTGCTGCTCTCCCCTGATGAGTCATCCCCCTCAACAGTACCCAAAGTGGTGTATCTGTTTTGCAGGGAGATGACCGCAGGGGACCCCTGCACTAACTTCCTTGCTCTACTCTTCCTGTTGGTCATCCATTCCCTATCTGGCTGTGTACCCTTTACCTGCGGTGTGACCAACTCACTAACCGTACTATTCACGTCATTCTCAGCATCGTGAATGCTCCAGAGTTCATCCACCCGCAGTTCCAATGCCGCAATGCGGTCCGTCAGGATCTGCAGGCGGATGCATTTCCCGCAGACGCAGTCATCAGGGACACCGGAAGCATCCCTGACTCCCCACATAGTACAGGAGGAGCATAACACGTGTCCGAGCTCTCCTGCCTTAACCCTTAGATACAATTAAATTGGCAACAACAATGTTAAAAAGGTTACTTACTGATATAAAAAGAAAAAGAAAAACTACTTACCAATCACCAGCCAATCACTTACCCTCCTGGCTGTGACGTCACTTTTCGTTTTCTTTCTACTTCTTTTTTGCCTTCTCCATGTAGCTGCACAAGCTGGGCCTTTATAGGCCTCTGCTGATCCCCGGACTCATGCCTCAGTGACCACGAACTCCCGCTGCCTCTCGCGGCCTTTATAGGCCTCTGCTGATCCCCGGACTCATGCCTCAGTGACCACGAACTCCCGCTGCCTCTCGCGGCCTTTATAGGCCTCTGCCAATCCCCGGACTCACGCCTCAGTGAACACGAACTCCCGCTGCCTCTCGCGGCCTGTATAGGCCTCTGCTGATCCCCGGACTCACGCCTCAGTGACCACGAACTCCCGCTGCCTCTCGCGGCCTTTATAGGCCTCTGCCAATCCCCGGACTCACGCCTCAGTGAACACGAACTCCCGCTGCCTCTCGCGGCCTGTATAGGCCTCTGCTGATCCCCGGACTCACGCCTCAGTGACCACGAACTCCCGCTGCCTCTCGCGGCCTTTATAGGCCTCTGCCGATCCCCGGACTCACGCCTCAGCGACCACGAACTCCCGCTGCCTCTCGCGGCCTTTATAGGCCCCTGCCGATCCCCGGACTCACGCCTCAGCGACCACGAACTCCCGCTGCCTCTCGCGGCCTTTATAGGCCCTTGCCGATCCCCGGACTCACGCCTCAGCGACCGCGAACTCCCGCTGCCTCTCGCGGCCTTTATAGGCCTCTGCCGATCCCCGGACTCATGCCTCAGCGACCGCGAACTCCCGCTGCCTCTCGCGGCCTTTATAGGCCTCTGCCGATCCCCGGACTCACGCCTCAGCGACCGCGAACTCCTGCTGCCTTTCGCGGCCTTTATAGGCCTCTGCCGAGTTATAGAAACTGAATTATAAAAAAAAACAAATGGATTGCGTGGAGTCTGGATTAAGTGATGTTGGTGAAGTGACGGAGGTGGGTGAAGGGAGTGATGTGGCAGAGATGGGTGGGAGAAGGCGTGCAAAAAGATTTTCAGAAGAGGCAAGTGCAACCCTGGTCCACGAGGTGAAACTCGTTGGGCTCAATTAACTTGGGGTAGTCGTGGGAAACCCCCATCACGTGTATATCAGAGGAAATGGGTGGAGATCGCCAAAGTAGTATCATCGGCCGCCCACGATGTCCGTGAGCCAAACTAGTGCCGCAAGCGCTGGAATGACTTGGTTGGTTCCGGAAGAGTAAGTATTAAATTATTACATTTGTAACTGTAATATTGCAATGACTCATTTATTAAAATGTAGATCTGCTGGATTGTAATTAAGCTGGTAATCTTGGTGTCATGCATTAGTTCCTAACCACGATCTTATTAAATTTCAGACCGTTGAACAAACCACGCATTCAATTGCATACAAAGCGTATTAGCATATAACATTAACAATGAATAGCATGGGTGATGACTAATTTTTGATTATCTGTGTGTTCTGTGTGTTGTGTAATGGTAATAGTATCTAGTAATATCTGTAAGATTATGCCATGCTCTTGTCACCTTTGTAGAGGAAGATTTCAAAAACCGAGCGGAGGAAAGGCGGACCGGAGGAGGACTGACAGAATTGTGTCAGCTGACAGATTTGAAGGAGCAGGCATTGGCACGAGTGGGGGTGCATAATCGTTCGGCCACCTGTGGTGGTGCTGAACCTGTTCTTGCGCCACGTGAGTAATGTATAAACCATTGGTGATTTAAAGTAATGTAGTGCCATTTCAGTATACTATATGATTGATGTAATGTTATGTAATTAATGATGGGATCAGAAATATCATTGTAATGCAATGCAGACTCTGTACTATCATGATGTTAATTATATGTGACGCCTGTCAATGATATTTATAGCAGTAGTGTTGCTCCTCGTTCATATGCCTGCGTAGCATTAGCATTCTCATGTCACCCTGGCCTCCCCTTCTCTTCTACTAACCTTATTTATGTTTTCTAGATTCCCAGG
The DNA here is from genome assembly GCF_044704955.1 of Pristiophorus japonicus. Taxonomy (NCBI): domain Eukaryota; kingdom Metazoa; phylum Chordata; class Chondrichthyes; family Pristiophoridae; genus Pristiophorus; species Pristiophorus japonicus. The sequence goes on along the minus strand of NC_091981.1, from coordinate 247,242,840 downwards.
CTCCCCAGGCTCTCCAGGCTCCTCAGGAGCAATCAGGAGGCGATGAGGCAAGAGCTTCTCCGCTCCTCGTGCAGGTCTTGTTGTCCACCGAGGACACCAGCGAGGAGATGAATGATGAGCCTCCAGCAGGCTCTTCGAATGTTCCTGCGGCCACATCCTCCTCCACCGAGGAAGCAGCGGGTTCAAGCTCCTTGCAGCAAGGCACCCCGAGTGGTTCAATGTCTGCGCCGACCCCGTGGAGGTTCGTTCGGCAAGGTCGAATTGCTCCTCGACAGGCAGATGTCAACCTGGTTGGACTGTCAAGGACAAGCGTCGACATTGGTCGAGAACTCCTCCAGGCAATGAGCGGATTGATCGGTCACATTGCCGCTCTGACGGCGCTAATCTCGGAGGAAATGCTGCAGGTGGTTGCAGCAATGTGGAGAATGGGCGATTCCATGGATGCCATACGGCAGGCGGTGGTCTCGGGATACGGCACTGCACCCCAAGGTGCCATACCGCCCTTGTCGACAGATGCGAGTCGGGAGGAAGCAGTTGCTTCTGACTCGGAGGACATTTCTTGGGAAACGTCCCCTCCAGATTCTCCAGAGATTGTGACTCTGCCATCGTCAGCCCCCACACAGCAGCAGTGCTCGAGGTGCCCTATTAGAAGGCGGCTTGGTGTTCATCCGGGGAGAAGGGGGGGTGTAAGTGGGAGAGGGGGGTTCCGACTAGGCAAGACGAGGCATGGCTGCAGTTAGCGGGTGGGGCATTATTTTTTTGTATTTGTATTGTTCACTGTTGGGGTTGTTGGGTTGTTGTTGTTATTGTTATTATAAATTTGTTGATTATTGGGTGGGTGTTATATTTATAATTGTTTTTGAAAAATTGTTGTTATATATTACTGTTATTTAAAAATATTCATTGTTGTGATGGAGGTGGGGGGGAGGGAGGGTGGCGGGGGGAGATGAGTGTTTATATTCACATGTATGTTTGTTAAAAAGATGTTTTTTTACCTGTTGTAATCATTTATTATTTTTATTTAATTTAACATTCATGTGCAGTGCCTTCCAATAACAGAAAGGTTAAACATAGAAACATGGAAAATAGGTGCAGGAGTAGGCCATTCGGCCCTTCGAGTCTGCACCGCCATTCAATGAGTTCATGGCTGAACATGCAACTTCAGTACCCCATTCCTGCTTTCTCGCCATACCCCTTGATCCCATTAGCCGTAAGGGCCACATCTAACTCCTTTTTGAATATACCCAATGAACTGGCCTCAACAACTTTCTGTGGTAGAGAATTCCACAGGTTAACAACTCTCTGAGTGAATACAAGGGTTGCAAACAATGGTGAGGCCCGTTCAGGCGAGAATGAAACATAACATAATGCAACTGTAACTGTCACCAACGTAACTTCACGCAAAGCCACCAATGTAACTCCACGCAAAGCATTCATTTATGAGCTGCTGACACAACAGTCTTGCAGCTGCGTAACTACCATGGGGCTTTTCCTGCGGTCTAGAGTGGGGTGGGGGCATGGTTTCAGCGCCAGTCTGATAGTCCTCAGCGAGGTCATCGTCCACCTCCTCGTCCTCCTTTTCTGCCTCCCCTCTCTCCTGAGGTGGACCGGCAGTCCCATCTGGCAATTCTTATCCCCTCATAGCTAAGTTATGCAACATGCAGCACATCACAATGAACTCAGCGACCTGGTCAGGGTGGTATTGTAAGCCACCTCCTGAGTGGTCCAGGCATCTGAAGCGCTACTTAAGCACTCCAATTGTCTTTTCGATGATATTGCATGTGGCTATATGGCTTTCATTGTAGTGCTTCTCGGCTTCCATCTGGGGCTTACACAGGGGGCTCATGAGTCAACTGGCAAGGCCATATCCTTTATCCCCCAGCATCCAAACGTGACCGTGTGGCTGACTCTTAAGCAGGTCAGAGACAGTGCTCTCACGCAGGATGTGAGCATCATGGATGCTCCCTGGAGATTTTGCATTTACTGCCATGATTATTTGTTCATTCAGGGAGTGAAATCTCTTTCGGTTCCGAAACACCTCTGCATCCTGAAAAAGTGCTTGCAGGGTGATGTGCGTACAGTCTATTGCTCCCTGTACCTTGGGGAAGTTTGCTATTCTCGAGAAACCCAAAGCCCTCTCTGTTGTGAATCTGTAAAGTATGCACTCCCATGTTCCGCCACCAGGGAGCGCATCCTCTGAAGTCCCAAGGGATCCCAGCATCCCTTGGGAGCACTGTATATAAGCTGGCCCCTAAGGCCTGTTCCTCACTCTGGAGTGTCTTATTAAAGACACAGGTCACTGTTACTTTAACCTCCCTGTGTGCAGCCTCATTGTGTTAGGAACACAATAACTGGCGACCAGTATACGAATCCAACGCAAAGATGCAGCAAACTTTGGGCATCCTGGAGAAGTTCTCGGAGGGTGAGGACTGGGAAGCCTATGTTGAACGGCTAGACCAGTACTTTGTAGCCAACGAGCTGGACGGAGAAGGAAGCGCTGCAAAAAGGAGAGCGGTCCTCCTCATGGTCTGCTGGGCACCGACCTACAGCCTCATGAAGAACCTTCTGGCTCCGGTGAAACCCACAGATAAGTCGTATGAGGAGCTGTGTACACTTGTTCTGGAGCATCTTAACCCGAGGGAGAGCGAGCTGATGGTGAGGTATCGGTTCTACATGTGCCAGCGATCTGAAGGTCAGGAAATGGCGAACTACGTCGCTGAGCTAAGGCGACTTGCAGGACAATGTGAGTTTGAGGCTACCTGGAGCAGATGTTCAGAGACTTTTTTGTACTTGGCATTGGCCATGAGACCATCCTACGAAAACTTTTGACTGTAGAGACACCGACCCTCAGTAAGGCCATTGCGCTAGCACAGGCCTTTATGTCCACCAGTGATAACACCAAACAAATCTCTCAGCACACAAGTGCTAGCAATGTTCATAAATTAATTGAAACTGTGTTTGCGAGCAGAAATGTACAGGGCAGAAACCATGAGTCTGCAACTGCCAGCAGGCCTCAGGTGACACAGATGACTCAGAGTCCACAACAAAGGATGAATGCAAGGCAATTCACACGTTGTTGGCGTCGTGGAGGCTTCCATTCAGCCTATTCATGCCGCTTCAAAGGGTATGTTTGCAAGAGCTGTGGAACAATGGGGCACCTCCAACGAGCTTGCAGACGAGTTGCAAGCTCTGCAAAACCTGCTAACCACCACGTGGCAGAGGAAGATCGGTCCATGGTGGATCAAAGCAATTTCAAGCCTCAGAGGGAGGAGGCAGATGCTGAAGGACACTGGGTGCACACATTTTCGACGAAATGTCCACCTATAATGCTGAATGTAAAATTGAATGGCTTAACCGTAGCCATGGAACTGGACACTGGTGCCAACCAATCGATCATGAGTAAAAAGATGTTTGAGAGACTGTTTTGCAACAAGGCACTCAGACCAGCCCTGAGCCCCATCCACACGAAACTGAGAACACACACCAAAGAGCTCATCACTGTCCTGGTCAGCGCCATGGTCTGGGTCACCCACAAGGGCATGGTGCATGAACTGCCACTCTGGATTGTCCCAGGCGATGGCCCCACACTGCTTGGAAGGAGCTGGCTGGGCAAAATCCGCTGGAACTGGGATGACATCCGAGCACAATCACGTGTCGATGAGGCCTCATGTACCCAGGTTCTGAACAAATTTCTTTCCCTTTTTGAGCCAGGCATTGGAAACTTTTCCGGGGCGAAGGTGCGGATCCACTTGGTCCCAGAGGCACGACCCATTCACCACAAGGTGCGAGCCATACCTCACATGATGAGGGAGAGAGTGGAAATCGAGCTGGACAGGCTGCAACGCGAGGGCATCATCTCCCCAGTGGAATTCAGCGAGTGGGCCAGCTCGATTGTTCCAGTACTCAAAAGTGATGGCACGGTCAGCATTTGCGGCGGTTATAAAGTAACTATTAATCGTTTCTCGCTACAGGACCAATACCCGCTACCGAAGGCAGATGACCTATTGCGACGCTGGCAGGAGGCAAGACATTCACCAAGCTCGACCTGACTTCGGCCTACATGACGCAGGAGCTGGAGGAGTCTTCGAAGGGCCTCACCTGCATCAACACGCACAAAGGACTGTCCATCTACAACAGACGCCTGTTTGGAATTCGGTCGGCTGCAGCGATCTTCCAGAGAAACATGGAGAGCCTACTCAAGTCGGTACCACACATGGTGGTTTTTCAGGACGACATATTGGTCACGGGTCGGGACACCGTCGAGCACCTACAAAACCTGGAGGAAGTCCTCCAGTGACTGGATCGCGTAGGGCTGCGGCTGAAGAGGTCAAAATGTGTCTTCATGGCAATAGAAGTGGAGTTTTTGGGGAGAACGATCGTGGCGGACGGCATTGGGCCCACAGACGCAAGACAGAGGCTATCAGGAACGCGCCCAGGCCATAGAATGCAGAACGTCACGGAGCTGCGGTCGTTTCTGGGACTCCTCAACTATTTTGGTAACTTCCTACCGGGGTTAAGCACCCTCTTAGAGCCCATCCATGTGTTATTGCGTAAAGGTGAGAACTGGGTATGGGGAATAAAAACACGGAATTGCTTTTGAGAAAGCCAGAAACATTTTATGCTCCAAAAAGCTGCTTGTATTGTATAACCTGTGTAAAAGACTTGTGCTAACATGTGATGCATCGTCGTATAGAGTCGGGTGTGTATTACAACAAGCCAACGTTGCGGGGAAGTTGCAACCTGTCGCCTATGCCTCCAGGAGCTTGTCTAAGGCCGCGAGGGCCTATAGCATGATTGAGAAAGAGGCATTAGCGTGTGTATTCGGGGTAAAGAAAATGCATCAGTACCTGTTTGGCCTCAAATTTGCGCTGGAAACCGATCACAAGCCCCTCATATCCCTGTTTGCTGAAAACAAAGGGATAAATACTAATGCCTCAGCCCACAAAGGTGGGCACTCGCGCTATCAGCGTATAACTATACCATCCGCCACAGGCGAGGCACCGAGCACTGTGTGGATGCTCTCAGTCGGCTACCATTGCCCACCATGGGGGTAGAAATGGCGTAGTCTGCAAACCCTTGTTGATGGTGGCGCAGCCCGCAGACTTGTTGATGGTCATGGAAGCGTTTGAAAAAGATAAATCACCTGTCACGGCCCGCCAGATTAGGACTTGGACCAGCCAAGATCCTCTGCTGTCCCTAGTAAAAAACTGTGTACTGCATGGGAGCTGGGCCAGCATCCCCGTTGAAATGCAAGAGCTAATCAAGCCGTTCCAGCGGCGAGAGGACGAGCTGTCCATTCAGGCAGACTGCCTGTTGTGGGGTAACCGCGTAGTGCTACCCAAAAAGGGAGACGTTCATCTCGGATTTCCACAGCACATACCCGGGTAAAGTAATGATGAAAGCGATAACCAGATCCCACGTGTGGTGGCCCGGTATCGACTCTGACTTAGAGTCCTGTGTACGGCAATGCAGCGTGTGTGCTCAGTTGAGCAACGCGCGCAGAGAGGCACCACTAAGTTTGTGGTCCTGGCCCTCCAGACCATGGTCGAGGATCCATGTCGACTATGCGGGCCCGTTTCTTGGTAAAATGTTCCTGGTGGTGCTGGATGCTTTTTCAAAATGGATTGAATCTGAAATAATGTCGGGAAGCACCGCCACCGCCACCATTGAAAGCCTGAGGGCCATGTTTGCCACCCACGGCCTGCCTGACATACTGGTCAGTGACAACGGGCCATGTTTCACCAGTGCCGAATTTAAAGAATTCATGACCCGCAATGGGATCAAACATGTCACCTCGGCCCCATTTAAACTGGCCTCCAATGGACAGGCAGAGCGGGCAGTACAAACAATCAAACAGAGCCTTAAACGAGTCACAGAAATCTCACTCCAAACCCGTCTGTCCCGAGTACTGCTCAGCTACCGCACGAGACCCCAATCACTCACAGGGGTGCCTCCGGCTGAGCTACTCATGAAAAGGACACTGAAAACCAGACTCTCGCTGGCTCACCCCAACCTGCATGATCAGGTAGAGAGCAGACGGCAGCAATAACATGTAAACGATGGTCGCGCCACTGTGTCACGGGTAATTGATCTGAATGACCCTGTGTATGTGCTAAACTATGGACATGGTCCCAAGTGGATTGCGGGCACAGTGATAGCTAAAGAAGGGAGTAGAGTGTTTGCAGTCAAACTAAACAATGGACAAATTTGCAAAAAACCCCTGGACCAAACAAGGCTGCGGTTCACAGACTGTCCTGAACAACCCATAGCAGACACCACCTTTTTCGAGCCCACAACAGACAACCACAGGATCAACGACACCACCCCGGACCAGGAAATTGAACCCATCATGCCCAACAGCCCAGCAAGGCCAGGCTCACCCAGCAGCCCTGCAGGGCCAACAACACGCCAGCCCAGCAAGGGCACAGCCAACACACCAGAACAGACATTTGTACCGAGGCGGTCCACCAGGGAAAGAAAGGCTCCCAACCGCCTCACCTTGTAAATAATTTTCTCTGACTTTGGTGGGGGGGGGGTAGTGATGTTGTGTATCTGTAAAGCATGCACTCCCATGTTCCGCCACCAGGGAGCTCATCCCCTGAAGTCCTAAGGGATCCCAGCATCCCTCGGGAGCATTGTATATAAGCTGGCCTCTAAGGACTGTTCCTCACTCTGGGCTGTCTTGATAAAGACTGAGGTCACTGTTACTTTAACCTCCCTGTGTGCAGTCTCATCTGTGTTCGGAACAGAATACTCTCACTCTGTGCCTCCCTGCTCATAGGGAAGTTTATAAAGTCCATACTGCGAGCATAAAGGGCTTCAGCCACCTGTTGAATGCAGCAATGTATGGCGCGCTGAGAGATACCGCAAATATCGCCAGCTGAGGCCTGAAAGGAGCCCGATGCATAGAAGGAAAGTGCCACAGTAACATTGACCTCAATGGGCAGTGTGGTCCTGATGATGCTGGTAGGCTGCAAATATCCCTTAATTAGCTGGCATATCTCACTGATGACCTCCTTTTGGAAGCGCAGCCTTCTAATGCACGTGTTATCAGAGCAGCGTGGAGGCCTCGAGGAACTGCGTGGAGGCCCCGATCTGCGTGAGAACACCAGCAACAGGTCGCGGCCATAAAAGGAGCAGTATGACATCATCAAGGTCCAAGTCGGTGATTGGAGCGTGGGCAGATCCAGCAGGAGCGGCGAGGTCGTGGTGAAGGAGCGGTGAGAGACTGTGGAGGGATGTGATCGGGGCCGAGGTGAGGCATGAGTTCGGGGCCAGGGGCCCAGGGGCAGCACGGGCCAACCCACACTGCGATATGCGTGCGCATTAGGTCCGTGCAGCAGAGCTGGTCTCCAGTCGTCTTGGTAATCCTTGCTACTGGACCAAGACCTAGCTCTGTCAAGCCCGTGTGGTGGCTGGTGTGCAACGGCCACCACACATTAAAAAAATCCACTCACAGGCATCTTCCACCCTTGAGGATGTAGTTCGGGTCCTTCTTTCAAAACACCTGTGAACTCATCCCTTTTTGGCGTGAAAGAAAGTCATCCTCGTTTTGAGGTACTGCCTATGATGATGATAGCGGACAAGTCCAGGTATGATCATTTATCCCTGTAAATGTGTTGGGTGTAAGGTCTCCTCCTCCTCAGCAGTCTGTCATCTCTTTGACTGGGCACATAATGCTCTTCAATAAACCTTCTCCCATCTTTATTCTGCAGCATGTGCATAGTCATCAATACTGGCTGAGAAATTACAGGCCCTATTACTGTAAATGCCCTATTTATATGTCTTCAAAATTATTAAATTGTCCTCTACAAATGCAATAGAAACTCAAAATTCACCACAATGTGATTAGATGGTTGTCAAGAGATTTTAAAACGATCTTAAAAGCACTCACAAATTACTTCAATGCTCCCATGAACTTGAAGCAGCCTTTTATTAAAAGTCCTCCGATTTACAAAATGGCGTCCATACCGCTGGGTTAAGGTCAGGTGAGTGCAGCTTTTCTTGAGCGTATTTTTGGTGAGAGATCATTTGGGCGGTATGACATGCCAAAAGTAGCGCTCGGCGATAATCTGAGCGGCATTTGGGCGTTAGTTTCCATTATAAACAGTCTTCTGGGTGATGCACAAGTGATGATAGTTGATAGCTGGTCACTTAATACTGGGATATCCTACTGGGATGCCATCTTGAAGGTATGACAGAAATAGTGATCGCCAAATAAGGAGTGCATGACATACATACCAAATTTAATTTATTGTAGAGTTAAGGGCGGGGTGGAGGGGGCGCGGAACGGTGAAATTAATCGGTAACCTTCTGGGACCAGGACATTCTGCGCCCGGCACATTAGTCCCGCCCCCACAAGGGAATTGCCCTTACCACCCCTCAAAGGAAGCTGAGCACAATCTCGCACGGTCCATTTCCTTTGGGGGGGGGGGGCGGTAACCGGGGCATTACTGGGGCGCTGAAGGAAGCGCTACACGAATGCTTCATGTAGCGCTGACGTGCTTCAATGCCCCTCCCTCGAGAGCGGATGTCGGCCAACTTCACGACTGGTTGACATCCGCTCGCGCCAGCCTCGCGGCTCACGGGGCAAGTTCCCCTGCAGGGTGTTAAGGGGTCGGTGCGGAGTGGTGAGGGGTAGCTGGACACGGCAATGATGTCATTGCCAGTTGCGCGGCGGCCCGTGAGCGATAACCGTTAGGCGCTGCACTGCTGTGGCAGCACCGCCGCAAACTCCCGGACAATTTCCCGGGAGGCTACAAAAAGGAGCAATTTTGCCCCCAAAGTATTTTGCACAGTTGAAATATTTAGAACCTGCATATGGTAGGAACCTCCACTGGTTGACCTCAGAGAGAAGTGAAACATCAGCTACAGTGTATAAGAAGTTCTACATATTTATAACCATTAGGTTACCCAGCCCAATGACCTCTGGCTAGTGACATCCATGGAATGCTTGATAGAATATTGCGCTGAACAACAGTGAGGTTAGCTGATTACGTACAGAGCCAAGAACTGGGCCTCGCCTTTCAGTGGAATGCACTGTAATCTGAGAGTATCCCAATGCAAACTATATAATTTAGCCCCTAAAATGACTGCCTCTATTTCATTGTGCTTGAATCCTGGGGGTGTGACCAGTCTCTGGCTGTCTCTGAGAGTGGCATAGATTGTGATTCCTACTACTGAATACTATGGCTGATTAATACTGCTAATTCATCTGATAGTTTGTGCCTTTGTGCAGGAAGCCCTGTAGAACTTCCTTTCCGCTTTCCTCCTTCTCTCTGCTGGATGACATTTGTCCAGGCATTTGGGTGACATCTTCCCACAGTAAACTTTGATTCATAGCTTGCATCCACCGTGGAGCCCTATTAAGGTGTCAGCCTTGGATCAGTGGTATCACTTCAACTGTGATTTGGAAAATAGTGGGTTCAAATCCCACTCCAGTGACCTGAGCACATAATTTAGGCTGACAAATCAGTGCAGTACTGAGGGAATGCAGCACTGTCAGAGGCATTGTCTTTCAGACGAGTTGTTAAACCGAGTCTGCTCTCTCGGGTGGATGTAAAAGATTCATGACACTATTTGAAGAAGAGCAGGGGAGTTCTCCTTGGTGTCCTGGCCAATATTTATCCCGCAACCAACATTACTAAAACAAATGATTATCTCATTGCTGTTTGTGGGACCTAGCGGTGTGTAAATTGGCCACCATTTTATCCTTGCATCACACCAGTGGCTACACTTCAAAAGTATTTAATTGACTGTAAAGTGCTTTGGGACGTCCCGAGTTTGTGAAAGGCGCTATATAAATGCAAATTCTTTCTTTCTATTCCTGTGCCTCATAAAAAAAACTCATTGTTCCCAAATGTGGCAGTAGTGTCTCAGATGTGATGAATCATTTGTGAATTTCTGAATATAAATTTGAATTAAAAATTAACGACTTTGGAATAACAATTGCCCAGGGAGCTGTATGTTCACCAAAAATGAGTTCACAATTTCAAAAGCTTTCCATTTGACAGAATGGACGGCAAATGTAAGAAGACAGCAAACATTAAACATATTTTCAGACACTTTTACTGCAATGAACTAGTTAGCAGACTCAAGTTGTTTCAAGTTACAAGAGTATGAAAATTGTATACAGTCAATGACAAAATAATAAAAATCAATCATAAATCTGCTTACCAGAATCTGAGGAGCCCGTGCTTTAGATCTCCTCTCCTAAGATTTTAAATAGCATTAAATAGTCTTTGTGCAGCTGGTCCAAATTCTTTTTTGGGGGAGTTACTGCCTAATCCTTGGTGTTTCTTGTTTCCTGTTGGTTGTTTGCCAGCTTTATTCTTACCACTCTTTTGTGAACATTGAAACAATTCTTGCGATCCTCAATATCCCTGGTGACCTCCTCCTGCTGTTTGATATATTTCCTTGACTAACATTTTTTAAGAGCATAAAAAACTATAAAATGAGAAGGGGCCATTCAAGCTGCTTTTTCCACAGAGCATGCACGGTCTATCCTGTCATGGGTTCTACACCACCAAATTAATCTATTGATGAGGTAAGCAAGCAAAACTCCAGGATAGTCATTCATCCTGACATCTCTGCTCTTCAATCTTGCCCTCTATAGACAATTCCCCTTCTTTCCCTCCAACCCCAGCAGCAAGAAAACACAGTAACCATGGAAAAGGTCACACTCGGTGAATCTGTTTTCTAGTTATTTTTGTTTCTTGTATCACCTTCCCTTCTTCACTTTCAGTGCTAAGCTAGGCTCATTGGCAAAGCTCAAGATGCTCATTTTTAATTGTTAACATGGTAAGTTTGTCTGATTTCATATCATTTAGCTTCAACTTAACTGTCCGCTTCATTCATTTGCTAGCACTCTCTCCTCTGTCAGAAGATTGTGGGTTGAGCTCCACTCCAGGACTTGAGAACAATCTAGGTTGACCCTTTAGGGGAGTATTTCACTGTTAGAATAAATGTTCTTCCACTGAGATGCTAAACTGAGACTCTGGCTGCCTGTTCCAGTGATTCAGGTGAATATTAAAGGCCCCATGGGACTACCTGCAGAACAGTGGAGAGTTTTCCCTGGTCAACAATCCTCTCTCAACCAATACCATCAAAAAGAGATTAACTGATACCAATTAATTGCAAACTGCCGTTGATACCTTCCTGGATTTAGTGTCATCAGTTACTCCCATAAATGGCCTGAGCACCTTACTTTTCTGGGAGTTGACTCACACTGTACGATAACAGGATTCGGGGATGTAACAATGAACTGCTCCACCGTGATCCGGACCAGATTTGTGTCTCATGTACGTGTCCTTCATCAATCTCTCCAAAGGTGGCCCGAGCTAACACTGCAGGAGACGAAGCTTGGTTCGAATTGTAAGCTACTTTCTTCCACAAAAAGTTGAAATGTACAGCGTGACAGGTATGTTCAGTGCTGTTTAGTTCAGCTGGTACACCTTATATTCATTGAAGGACACAAAATAAAGGACATTGGGTTCAATTTTCCTGTGTGATTTGCGCCTTTTTTTTTGGAGCAGGCTGCTTTTTCTGGCCTAACTTAAAAATCCACAGTTTCCCCAATCAATTTGCACCAGCGTAACTCATTTACTTACTTTTTTTAGTTAAGTTTTTTTTCATCCAAAGGGGGCATAACCAGCCACCTATGCCAATTCTGGCCATTAAAAATGAACTTTGGTCAGCTGATAGTTACTCCATTTCTGCTCAGGCCAGCGTATGTGGCCTCTCGCGAAAACCCTTGCGGAGAGTTGAAGAAATCGGCACAGGGTCAGCATGGGAGGGAGTGCACTGACCGGCACTCACTCGGGGCCACAGCGGATCGGGACCGGTACTCACTCGGGGACCGGAGAGCATCGACGGGGAGGGAGCACACTTACTGGCACTCATTCGGGGCCACAGCGGATCGGGACCGGCACTCACTCCGGGAACGGAGAGTGTCGGCGGGGGAGGGAGCAACTGTTTTATCCAGAAAGACCTGGGCAAGGCTATGCTTCTGAAAGTGCCATCGCTGTTTTGGACGTAAAAGAACATGGAGTATCAGGAGGACCATTACTCGATAACTCCTCAGTGATGGCAGAAGCACGAATCCAAACTTAACTTATCAATAAAGTATTTGCAACTGTTTAACAATCTCCCTTTGTCATCATTTAACCCCACCTTCACAAAAATTATAAGTCCTTTAACCCAGTACCCATCCTATATTATCACATCATATCCGAATTCTTTGGCCATCCAAAACTACATAACATGAATGAATAACCGAGCATGACATAAGTCCACAGTTTTCTGTATGACTATAATTTCCATGAATAACTAAAGACAAAATAAGTCAACATTCTCCTTTATTACAAGCAACTTAAAAGTGACCATAAACCATCCCATTCTTTCCTTACTCTATGCTTGCCCTGGATATCTAAATGTGCCTTTCTTACTCCTATTCCACTGCTTCTCCTAGCTGCACCCGCTTGAGATCCGTTCCTGGTCTGGAGGCCTCTCGATTGCCAACTCGGAGCTGTACTGCACTGCGCATGTGCGTCCATTGCAGCGACGTCAGAAACGTAAGTTTTTATTCCCACGCGTGCGCAGAAGGCCCGACTGCGTTTTTTGATGCAGACAATAGGCTCCACCCCCCCGAGGCGACTGGACATGTTACGCAGCTCCGGATTACAGTATAAACATCAGGGAAAGTTTGGACATGTTTTTTTGGCGCATTTCTGGACCTAAATAACCAGTGTAACTTCTGGCAATATGCCAGAAAACTAGCTTGGGCAAAATTGAGCTCATTAAATGGTATCCCAAGAATTAACTCCAAATATTTTCAAATAATTCATATCTAGATTCTCTCTGTGGAACATTGGCTAAATAATCCTGACATGCGATGCATTCATCCCGTAAAAGAGGAAACCGTACTCTAGGAATGAAGCTATGGAGGGTCCTGGAGCCGAAGAATTTGGAGGCCTCTCCCTAGCTCAGTATGTGTGACAATCTGCTCCTGCTCTTTCTTCTCATTCAATTCTCGCATTCCCTGGAACAACACATATACTGAAGCATTTTAAAAATCATTTTTAGGAGGTGGGCATCGCTGGCAAGGCCAGCATTTATTGTCCATCCCTAGTTGCCCTGGTGAGCTGCCTTCTTGAGTAGTTTGGATACAACTGAATGGTTTGTGTTATGTATTTAACCCCTTGTAACTTGCATCACACCTGTCCACCAGAGGGCGTACCTGTTGGAGTCCCAAGGGATCCCACCATTTATTATGAGTATAACAGTTTGTTTGGCCATCTCAGTGCTCAGTTAAGAGTCAACCACATTGGCGTGGGACTGGAGTCACATCTTGGCCAGACCTGGTAAGAATGGCAGGTTTCTTTCCCTCGAGGATATTAATGAGTCAGTTGGATTTTTTAAATAATCCGATCACTTCATTGACACTTTTACTAGATGTTTTCTCATTTCCAGATTTTTGAAAATAGAATTAAAATTCACAAACTGCCATGGCAAGATTTGAAGTCCATATTCTGTGGATTATTAGGCCAGGCCTCTGGAATACTAATACCAGTAACATCGTGTACCCATATTTTGTTATATCACTCTTCCAACTAAAAGCTACATGTAAAGGCTTCTTTTCTATTTCTTTCTGTAGATATCCAATTGAAAATCCAATCCACCTGGCACACCATCACTTCACAGCACACAATGTCACTCACTCTGTTTCTCCTAAGTATCACCTATGGGGAATTAATGAGTGAATTAGAGGAGAGAACATGGGGTGAGACACAAAGAGTGAGTGAGCATGAGCAGCTGGTGGAGACGGAGTGAGCAGGAGCAGCTGGAGGACCAGCTTGCGTCTCGCTTCACTGATGTCTTCCCAATATTTAGCTGCATGAGGCTGTGACTCATTTATTACTTGATGCCAAACAATTCATTGGTGACCGTGACAAGCGGTGCACTGTCGATAGCAGTTTGAGTGGAGGAGGGTACAGTGGTGCAGTGAGTGGTTGTGTTACTGGACTAGTAATCCAGTAGATCTGAACTAATAATCCTATCTGGATACTTGAGTTCAAATTCCACCAAGGCAGTTTGAGAATTTGGATTCTTTTCTTAAAAATCTGGAAAACAAAAAAAAAAACTGGTATCAGTAAAAGTGACCATGAAGCTGCCGGATTATCGTAAAATCTAACTGGTTAACTAATGTTCTTATCTGGTCTGGCCTATATATGACTTCAGTGCTACATCAACATGGTTGACTCTAAACTACTCTCTGGCGTGGCCTAGCAAGCCGCTCAGTTGTTGATGAAAAAGGACCGCCTTCTCAGGGCAACTAGGAATGGGCAATACATGTGGAATGTTTTGTCAACCTGTCTGCATGCAGCCAACACATCGCCAACAATGGCTTTCCTTCCCTTGCTGGCACCGTTCCCTCTTGCTTTTTCCAAGGATCTATCCTTTGCCTCCTCTACATGCTGCCCCTTGGTGATATCATCCATGGCATGGGATCAGCTGGCGACAACCAGCTCTATCTCCCACCACTTCTCTTGATCCCACAACCACTTCTTGTTATTCGACTGCTTGTTTGGAGTCAAGTAATCAATGAGTCACAACCTCATTTCCCCTAAATATTGAGAGGACAAGCTGTTGTTCTCGTTACCCATTACTTGGCTCACTTGTCATTGACTCCATCATCATCATAGGCAGTCCCTCGAAATCGAGGAAGACTTGCTTCCACTCTAAAGGTGAGCTCTCAGGTGACTGAACAGTCCAATATGGGAATTACAATCTCTGTCACATGTGGGACAGACAGTGGTTGAAGGAAAGGGTGGGTGGGGAGTCTGGTTTTCCACACGCTCCTTCCGCTGCCTGCGCTCGTTTTCTGCATGCTCTCGGCGACGAGACTCGAGCTGCTCAACGCCCTCCCGGATGTACTTCCATACTTAGGCCAGAGACTCCCAGGTGTCATAGAAACATAGAAACATAGAAAATAGGTGCAGGAGCAGGCCATTCGACCCTTCGAGCCTGCACCACCATTTAATAAGATCATGGCTGATCATTCACCTCAGTACACCTTTCCTGCTTTCTCTCCATACCCCTTGATCCCTTTAGCCGTAAGGGCCATATTTAACTCCCTCTTGAATATATCCAAAGAACTGGCATCAACAACTCTCTGCGGTAGAGAATTCCACAGGTTAACAACTCTCTGAGTGAAGAAGTTTCTCCTTATCTCAGTCCTAAATGGCTTACCCCTTATCCTTAGACTGTGTCCCCTGATCCTGGACTTCCCCAATATTGGGAACATTCTTCCTGCATCTAACCTGTTCCGTCCCATCAGAATTGTATATGTTTCTGTGAGATGCCCTCTCATCCTTCTAAACTCCAGTGAATACAGGCCCAGTCGATCCAGTCTCTCCACATATGCCAGTTCCGCCATCCCGGGAGTCAGTCTGGTGAACCTTCGCTGCACACCCTCAATAGCAAGAATGTCCTTCCTCAGATTAGGAGACCAAAACTGAACACAATATTCCAGGTGAGGCCTCACCAAGGCCCTGTACAACTGCAGTAAGACCTCCTTGCTCCTATACTCAAATCATCTAGCTATGAAGGCCAACATGCCATTTGCCTTCTTCACTGCATGCTGTACCTGCATGCCAACTTTCAATGACTGATGTACCATGACACCCAGGTCTCTTTGCACCTCCCCTTTTCTTAATCTGCCGCCATTCAGATAATATTCTGCCTTCCTGTTTTTGCCACCGAGGTGGACAACCTCACATTTATCTACATTATACTGCATCTGCCATGCATTTGCCCACTCACCTAACCTGTCCAAGTCACCCAGCAGCCTCTTAGCATCCTCCTCACAGCTCACACTGCCACCCAGCTTAGCGTCATCTGCAAACTTGGAGATATTACACTCAATTCCTTCATCTAAATCATTGATGTATATTGTAAATAGCTGGGGTCCCAGCACTGAGCCCTGCGGCACCCCACT
Source organism: Pristiophorus japonicus (assembly GCF_044704955.1). Lineage (NCBI taxonomy): Eukaryota > Metazoa > Chordata > Chondrichthyes > Pristiophoridae > Pristiophorus > Pristiophorus japonicus. The sequence goes on along the minus strand of NC_091981.1, from coordinate 247,226,843 downwards.
AGTCACTGCCTGCCATTTTGAAAAGGAGCCATTTATCCCGACTCTCTGCTTCCTGTCTGCCAACCAGTTCTCTATCCACATCAGTACATTATCCCCAATATCATGTGCTTTAATTTTGCACACCAATCTCTTGTGTGGGACCTTTTTAAAGCCTTTTTAAAGTCCAAATACACCACATCTACTGGTTCTCCCTTGTCCACTCTACTAGTTACATCCTTAAAAAATTCCAGAAGATTTGTCAAGCACGATTTCCCTTTCATAAATCCATGTTGACTTGGACCGATCCTGTCACTGCTTTCCAAATGTGCTGCTATTTCATCTTTAATAATTGATTCCAACATTTTCCCCACTACTGATGTCAGGCTAACCTGTCTATAATTCCCCATTTTCTCTCTCCCTCCTTTCTTAAAAAGTGGTGTTACATTCGCTACCCTCCAGTCCAGAGGAACTGATCCAGAGTTGATAGACTGTAGGAAAATGATCACCAATGCATCCACTATTTCTAGGGCCACTTCCTTAAGTACTCTGGGATGCAGACTATCAGGCCCAAGGGATTTATCGGCCTTCAATCCCATCAATTTGCCTAACACAATTTCCTGACTAATAAGGATTTCCTTCAGTTCCTCCTTCTCACTAGACCCTCGGTCCCCTAGTTTTTCCAGAAGGTTATTTGTGTCTTCCTTCGTGAAGACAGAACCAAAGTATTTGTTCAATTGGTCTGCCATTTCTTTGTTCCCCATTATAAATTCACCTGATTCTGACTGCAAGGGACCTATGTTTGTCTTCACGAATCTTTTTCTCTTCGCATATCTATAGAAGCTTTTGCGGTCAGTTTTTATGTTCCCAGCAAGCTTCCTCTCATACTCTATTTCTCCCCCTCCTAATTAAACCCTTTGTCCTCCTCTGCTGAATTCTAAATTTCTCCCAGTACTCAGGTTTACTGCTTTTTCTGGCCAATTTATATGCCTCTTCCTTGGCTTTAACACTATCCTTAATTTCCCTTGTTAGTCATGGTTGAGCCACCTTCCCTGTTTTATTTGCACTCCAGACAGTGATGTACAATTGTTCTTCATGCATGTGATCTTTAAAAGTTTACCATTGCCTATCCACCGTCAACCCTTTAAGTATCATTCGCCAGCCTACTCTAGCCAATTCATGTCACATACCATCGAAGTTACCTTTCTTTAAGTTCAGGACCCTAGTCTCTGAATTAACTGTGTCACTCTCCATTTTAATAAAGAATTCTACCATATTATGGTCACTCTTCCCCAAGGGGCCTCGCACAACAAGATTGCTAATTAGTCCTTTCTCATTACACATCACCCAATCTAGGATTGCCTGTCCTCTAATTGGTTCCTCGACATATTGGTCTAGAAAACCATCCCTACTACATTCCAGAAAATCCTCCTCCACCGTATTGCTACCAGTTTGGTTAGCCCAATCAATATGTAGATTAAAGTCACCCATGATAACTCCTGTACCTTTATTGCATGCATCTCTAATTTTGTGTTTGATGCTGTCCCCAACTTCACTACTACTGTTTGGTGGTCTGTACACAACTCCCACTAGCGTTTTCTGCCCTTTGGTATTCCGCAGCTCCACCCATACCGATTCCACATTATCCAAGCTAACGCCCTTCCTTAGTATTGCGTTAATTTCCTTTTTAACCAGCAACGTTACCCCACCTCCTTTTCCTTTCTGTCTATCCTTCCTGAATGTTGACTACCCCTGGATGTTGAGTTCCGAGCCTTAGTCACCCTGAAGCCATGTCTCCGTAATGCCAATTATATCATATTCGTTAACAGCTATCTGCGCAGTTCATTCATCCACCTTATTACGAATACTCCTCGCATTGAGGCACAGAACCTTCAGGTTTGTCTTTTGAACACACTTTGTCCCTTTAGAATTTTGCTGTAATGTGGCCCTTTTTGATTTTTGCCTTGGGTTTCTCTGACCTCCACTTTTACTTTTCTTCTTTCTATCTTTTGCTTCTGCCCCCATTTTGCCTCCCTCTATCTCCCTGCGTAAGTTCCCATCCCCCTGCCATATTAGTTTAACCCCTTCCCAACAAACACTCCCCCTAGATGGGGATTTGCACTTTTATCAAGGAGTCTGTGAGGCTGTCTTTGAAATGTTTCCTCTGCCCACCTGTGGCTCGCTTGCCGTGTAGGAGTTCTGAGTAGAGCGTTTAGTTTGGGAGTCTTGTGTCGGGCATGCGAACAATGTGGCTCACCCAACGGAACTGGTCGAGTATGGTCAGTGCTTTAATGTTGGGGATGTTGGCCTGATCGAGAACACTGATGTTGGTGCATCTGTCCTTCCAGGAGATTTGTAGGTTCTTGCGAAGACATTGTTGATGGTATTTCTCCAGCAATTTGAGGTGTCTGCTGCATATGGTTCACGTCTCTGAGCCATACAGGTGGATAAGGACCTCATTGACTCCACCTGGCCACTCACTCACGCTGAAAAGGACTGTTTGACCCTGGATTGAGCTTCAGATCCAACATCATATTGATCACTAAGTTGGATTATTTTCATTCCCATTGTCTGCCCTTGCGCTGCCAATACCCCTTTCTTTGGTTTTGTATTTGCATTTGATTATTCCAATGCCCTCCTTGCTGGTCTTCCTTCATCCACCCTCCTTGAACTGCAATTTGTGCGAAACACCACTGTAGATATCCTGTCCTGCTCGAAGTCCTATTGCTCAACATCACCTTGTGGACCTACACTGGGACCCAGTCTTCCATCTCTCCCTCACCCCCGCCCCCATCCTCAACCTGATCTTCAAATCCCTCCATGGCTTTGCTCTATTCCACCTTCTCCAGACTTACCTCCCCTCCTGTACTCTTCAGTCTTTGGACCCTGGCTTTCTGTCCACACTCACCCTTTACCTTATCATTGGCTGCCTGTCCTCTGCCTATCTACTTCTCTTCCCTTCTTTTAAAAACTTTCTCAAAAGCTGACTTCTGTCACCCCTGCCCCACCCCCCCTTCTCACCTCCCAAAACTTTCTCGCCTGACTTGGCATTTCATTCCTCTTACTATTTGATAAAGTCCCTTGGAACGTTTATTTCATTTTAATGGACTATATAAATGCAAGTTATTGTTAACTGTTAAATCAATCATAGCATTCAAAAGGAAATGGATAATTACACAAGGTGGAATAATATAAAAGGGTATGGGAAAAGTAGGAACATGGAATTCATTTGGGGAGAAAGCAGGAAACCAGAACTGTGTAACACCATTCCCCGAGACACCTAAATTCAGCACAGGGAAGAGGAGCTCTATGCTAAAATTTCCAATGTTTCTAAATAGCTTCAAAATACTCCAATAAATTTCTTGCATAGTGTAATGTATTTGCTTCATGAGTTCTTTGCTTAAGAATCCATAGTAACACTTTGCTATTAAGAACTAGTTGGTGTATTAACAATGGTTTAACAATCACACTACACATTACCAGTTCATCCACTAGGCTCACAACTGCATACCTCATTGTGGATGACTTAGACCCAACTGACTGGGGTTTCATTGAGTCTTGTGATCATCACGTGACTGACTGAGCCACTCACAATGCAACAGCTCTACAGTACTCACAGGTGCATACATTACACCTTGGGCCCTTCTGAAAACAGCGCAGTCCCCAGTAAACCTGGTCAGGTAAGCACACCAGTATTATTCTGGTATGGATGGCAAGAAACTGAGTGCAACACAGTGGTCATTGTGGACTAATTCCCATACAATCTGTATGGGACACTCAGAAATTTGATTGTGAAGTTGAAGTGTTGTCAAGTGGTGGAGATCTGGCGTAACAAATGGCAGGTTGCACAAGCGACTTCAATTGAAGAATTGAAGGCCATGGGAGGGGATTTGAGGCTGGAGGAGGTCGCAGAGATGGGGCATGGAGGTACGTGAAGAGGCAGGTAAGTATTATGCTAATAGCACAAAATAAAAGTCTCAGTACCGCACTCCATGCTGTAGGATCTGTTCCTCACCCCGCCCCACCACCCCCACTCCCCCATGATAAAAATTGGACTATTAAATATAAAAACCAGAACTGGATTACAGCCCGCAAAAAGAGCGGGGCAGGAAAGGCATAATTCAAACATTGCAGCCAAACCATCAGAGATCATGAGAGACATTGATACAGGATATCTGCCATCGATCTAAATCGCCAGACAATGCCATTCACACATTCGATGGTCCAGACCACCTGATATTCCAGATCCCGAACTGCATGTTGAAGGGTGGAAGATGCCTGTGCATGGATTTTTTTAACGTATGGTAGCCATTGCACACCAGCCACCACATGGGCTTGACAGAGCTAGGTCTTGGTCCAGTGGCAAGGATAAACCAAGACAACTGGAAACCAGCTCTGCTGCACGGACCTAGTGCACACACAATCGCAGTGTGGGCTGGCCCGTGCTGCCTCTGGGCACTTGCTTCTTCTGGGCTCCGAATTCAAGCCTCTCCTGGGCCTCGATCACATTAACACCTTTAACGGTTTCTGTCTGAAAAGCTACAGGAACATTCACATATTAATTTACTTTAAGGGATTACATTGTTAAAGAAAGTGTACCTTGGACAATGGCTCCAGAAAGGCTGGTATCATGGTAGGCCCAGACAATGGACCGGGCCTTGAGCTATTTGAATACGAATGCTACTAGAAACCACCAATTAAGTTACCTTGGAAAGGTTACATTGTAAAGGACCCTATAGATAGGCGGTGGCCAAAGTAATCATAGGCAATGACCATTGCTCCTCAACCATCTTCTCCCTGTGGCTGAGGAGCTCCTCCCGGAGTCACAGTGCGGATTTCGTTCCCTGCAGGGCACAACGGACATGATTTTTACAGTGCGGCAGCTGCAGGAAAATTGCAGGGAACAGCACCAGCCCTTATACATGGCCTTCTTCGATGTTACAAAAGCCTTTGACACTGTCAACCGCGAGGGCCTATGGAACATCCTCCTCCGTTTCAAATGGCCGCAAAAGTTCGTCACCATCCTCCAACTGCTCCACGACGACATGCAGGCCGTGATCCTTTCCAACAGATCCATTAAAGACCCAATCCACGTCCGGACTGGGGTCAAACAGGGCTGCGTCATCGCCTCAACCCTCTTCTCAATCTTCCTCGCTGCCATGCTCCACCTCACAGTCAACAAGCTCCCCGCTGGCGTGGAACTAAACTACAGAACCAGTGAGAACCTGTTCAACCTTCGTCATCTACAGGCCAGGTACAAGACCACCCCAACCTCGGTCGTTGAGCTACAATATGCGGACGCCTGCGTCTGCGCACATACAGAGGCTGATTTCCAAGTCTTGGTCAACGTATTTACTGAGGCGTACGAAAGCATGGGCCTTACACTAAATAGCCGAAAGACAAAGGTCCTCTACCAGCCTGTTCTCGCCGCACAGCACTTCCCCCCAGTCATCAAGATTCATGGCCTGGCCCTGGACAACATGGACCATTTCCCATACCTTGGGAGCCTCTTATCAGCACGAGCAGACATTGACGATGAGATTCAACACCGCCTCCAGTGCACCAGTGCAACCTTCGGCCGCCTGAGGAAAAGAGTATTTGAAGACCAGGCCCTCAAATCTGCCACCAAGCTCATGGTCTACAGGGCTATAGTAATACCTGCCCTTCTGTATGGCTCAGAGACATGGACCATGTACAGCAGACACCTTAAGTCACTGGCAAAATACCACCAACGATGTCTCTGCAAGACAGACACACCAATATTAGCATCTTCAACCAGGCCAACATCCCCAGCATTGAAGCACTGACCACACTTGATCAGTTCCGCTGGGCAGGCCGCATTGTTCGTATGCCAGACACGAGACTCCCAAAGCAATCACTCTACTCGGAACTCCTTCACGGCAAATAATCCAAAAGTGGGCAGAGGAAACGTTACAAGGACACCCTCAAAGCCTTCCTGATAAAGTGCAACATCCCCACTGCCACCTGGGAGTCCCTGGCCAAAGACCGCCCTAAGTGGAGGAAGAGCATCCAGGAGGGCGCTGAATACCTCGAGTCTCATCGCCGAGAGCATGCAGAAAACAAGCGCAGGCAGCGGAAAGAGTGTGCGGCAAACCTGCCCCAACCACTCTTTCCCTCAACGACTATCTGCCCCACCTGTGACAGGGACTGTGGTTCTCATATTGGACTGTTCAACCACCTAAGGACTCATTTTTTTGGAGTGGAAGCAAGTCTTCCTCGATTCCGAGCGACTGCCTATGATGATGATGATTGATAATCACCCTAAATGAGGAATAATTAGCCATCAAGAGTTTACATTTGATGCTGCCATCATGTTAAATCTGTTTCAAGATTGCAATTTGATTTTTGGTATAAAGAAGAGCCATTTTCAAAGGAAAGCTGTACAGGAACAGAATCGAAACAGGAACAGAAGTCAGCGGTACACAAGCTGCAACCAAGAAAAGGGCCTACAGTCAACCTCAGAAGACAGCTGAGGAATTGGTGATTGTATGTTAGTTCCAGCCAAATCATAGAAGATTGACATCCAATTACAAACCTACCAACAGAAATAAGACTGGCATCTCGAGTTGTAAAACCGTCCACGGAAAAAAATCCGCACCTATTCTCTACGTGAACAGTTACAGCCTGCCTGCTGTAAGTAAAGTTGTAGCAACTTATTTCACTTGATTCACGGCATATGAGCCATGTGCCCATTCTTTTCCTGAAAGAATCCAGCTTTTTTTTTTAACAGCCTTTATGCTATTAAAGTCTATGTAGTTGTCACATGATATGTCAATTTAAAAGTCAAGACATCTAAAAAATCGAATCGGCACAAGATGTGATGTACGTTTTCCATGTACTGTATATTTGTCATTTTTAGTTTACCAAAATTTGAACAGTACTTTCTAGAGTATTCAGTACTGACTCTACAATGTGTATCACATCCAGTGTATGTCTTTCCACTTGAAAAAAATGGGGTTCAAAAGCAGGCAATAACTCCCTCGATAGTTCACTTTAGCTTGTCTGATGCACTTTAATCAAATTATAATCAACAAGAATAAGTGCATTGAAAATATTTTATTCCATACTTATATTGAATAACCACGGGAAATAAACCACAAACCAGTATGTCATAGCATATGTTTCTATTAGAACCAGGGGACACAGTCTTAGGATAAGGGGCAGGCCACTTAGGACTGAGATGAGGAGAAACTCCTTCACTCAGAGTTGTTAACCTGTGGAATTCCCTGCTGCAGAGAGTTGTTGATGCCAGTTCATTGGATATAGAAACATAGAAACATAGAAAATAGGTGCAGGAGTAGGCTATTCGGCCCTTCTAGCCTGCACCGCCATTCAATGAGTTCATGGCTGAACATGCAACTTCAATACCCCCTTCCTGCTTTCTCACCATACCCCTTGATCCCCCTAGTAGTAAGGACTTCATCTAACTCCCTTTTGAATATATTTAGTGAATTGGCCTCAACAACTTTCTGTGGTAGAGAATTCCACAGGTTCACCACTCTCTGGGTAAAGAAGTTTCTCCTCATCTCGGTCCTAAATGGCTTACCCCTTATCCTTAGACTGTGACCTCTGGTTCTGGACTTCCCCAACATCGGGAACATTCTTCCTGCATCTAACCTGTCTAAACCCATCAGAATTTTAAACGTTTCTATGAGGTCCCCTCTCATTCTTCTGAACTCCAGTGAATACAAGCTCTTGAATATATTCAAGAGGGAGTTAGATATGGCCCTTATGGCTAAGGGGATCAAGGGATATGGAGAGAAAGCAGGAAAGAGGTACTGAGGTGAATGATCAGCCATGATCTTATTGAATGGCGGTGCAGGCTCGAAGGGCCGAATGGCCTACTCCTGCACCTATTTTCTATGTTTCTATGTTTTTTTCTATGTTTTGTGATTGGGCCTGGGTAACTCAAATTGCGGACAGGTTTAACTGTGTCAAGTTGTGCCGATGCAAATGAACCTTTATAGGGATTTGTATTCTAGGGTCTGTTAGTCCCATATAAATCCTGAAGTATTTATACTGCCGAGGTAATTGTGTGTATGTTCAATAAATTAACATATCTTGGTTGAGCCAAAACCCTGTGCCATGTGTATTTTTTTGTTCATATTAATCCTAACGTCAAAGAACTGTGTAACGGGGGACTAGGTATTTAGAAACCCTTACAATATGGATTTATCCAGCTGTGGAGGAATTTTGATATCACTAAATCTGAAATGATAATTTCACCGCAAGAACATGTGAGAGAAAATTTGTTTTGAAAAAATGAAGTGGAGCAGAAACCACTGTATTTCCTCCAACTGGCACACTGCACAGCACTCAGACATCACCTCCTCACTTCAATTATAGCCTTGAGACAAACCAAGAATAGAAAGAAATGGTCAGTGAGTATATCACTCACATATGAAACCCCTCCAAACTTACTCTGTCGACACAATTAAAGCCCATGGATTAAAGGGACAGTGGCAGCGTGGATACAATTTGGCCAAGGGACAGAAAGCAGAGAGTAATGGTGATTGGTTGTTTTTCAATTGGAGAAGTGGTGTTCGCCAGGGGTCGGTATTAGAATCCACTGCTCTTTTTGATATGTATTAATGATCTTGCTGCCCCGGGGCACCAGGGATGACTTCACCATGGCCAGATTTACTTCACTTGACACTGTACACCCTGGCTGCCACATGAGGCACCAGGTTGGCACCACCCCACACCAGCACCATAAAGCATCCCTCCAATGCCCAAGCCATTTCTTTCACACTCATCACCATTTCATGGGGTCGCCTTATGTCTCACCATTCACTACAACTCACTAAGCCACTTCCAAAGGAGCACACAAATCTGTCCAAGGAGGCAAAGTGTTGAAAATAAAGATTTCAATGTTTGACACCACATTAACAGAAACTTGACATGAACATTGGCTAAAAGACCCAAGTGCCTACTCTTGTGTGTTATCCATTGGTATGATTGCACAAGGATGAGGGTGAGTATGAGGGGTGGCTAGTGAGATGGGGAAATGATAATGTAGATAGAGAGAGAGATGGGTGGAGGTGGTGTGAGCAAGATTATGCAGGAGTAGGATAGGGAAGGCAGAGTGATGGGGATGTGATGAGAGGCACAGCAGGATGAATGTGGTTTTGCAGTAACGTTTCATTATCTACTGAGATCATTGAAAGGTTTGCACCACCACAGCCAGGTCCTCCTGATGACATCCCTGCTTGTGCCCTCCTGTACAATGTGCAACCAGGCTGCTTTGGTGTCCCAGGGAGGTGTCTTCCACCCATTGGAAGGTAAGAGAACCTCCCTGAATACTGTGACTCCCATGGGAGAGCCTGGGTGCAGCGGTGCACCTTTGTGCAGTCATTGTCATAGTTTGCAGCACCTCAAAGCTGCAGAACACTGACAGCACAACTGTCAAAATGAATGTGGCCGTGGTCCCTTCAAGGAAACCGGCTGATGACACATCCTCAAATTATGTCATCTGACCCACTTCATTTCAATTGGCCGGGAACCTTGCAGGGCAGGCTTAACAAGCTCAATCACGGGAAAGTAGAGGGGGAAGCTGACATGAAGCCAGGAGTGGGGTTCGAATCCACACCCGTTGTCGCCCACCTCTTTCCTGACCCGGTAGGAAAAATCGAGCCCACAGAGAGGGTGCAAAGGAGATTTACCAGAATGGTACCAGGGACTTCAGTTACATGGAGAGACTAGAGGAGCTGGAATTGTTTCCCTTAGAGCAGAGGAGGTTAAGAGGAGATTTAATAGAGGTGTTCAACATCATGATCGGTCAGTAACTAAAGGTAATTGGCAAAAGAACCAGAGGCGAGATGAGGAGAATTTTTTTTACACAGCGATTTGTCATGATCTGGACTGCACTGCTGAAAGTGTGGTGGAAGCAGATTCAATAATAACTTTCAAAAGGAATTGGATAAATCAAAGCAGCCGCCTCTTTGATCACAGTACAGACTGTCATTGCCAGTAAATTGTGAGAAAGCCAAGATTGCAGATTTGGAAATCTATGGAGATTATCATAAGATCTACATTGAGCAGACTAAAAGCTGTTCTGTGGTTAGCACATATGACTTGAGGGAAAATTGGATTGATTGGATAGCTCTTTCAAAGATGGGTATGATGGGCCGATGGCCTCCTTCTGTGCTGTATCATTCTATGATTCTGTGCACAATAATCCCAGCAAAAGTACACCTACACCAGAAATAACTACATATAATATTTCATCTTTGTTTTAAAATGTTACAATGGTGTAGACTGCTCGATGGAAATGGGAGTGCCCGCATGTTTCTGAGGCAGGCCACATAACTCGCTCAAGACACTGAGTAACAGGCCCAGCCTCCCTCGTGACGTCCCTGTTTTTCATCAAATGCCTTTTATTTACTTTGCATGTTCATTCAAAAATATCCTCAAGGCAGTCAATGTTTCTTGATCTTAATCTAATTAAAGTGGCCCAGATACAAAATACACAGAAATGACGATTCACTTTTCCGGATTGAATATCCATTGACATTAAGGTCATTGCCAGCAAATTGTGAGATACCCAAGGTTGCAGATTTGTAAATCCATCAGATGTGGAGGTTATCGTAAGATCCATTTCGAGCTGAATAAAAGCTGTTCTGTGGTTAGCACATATGACTTAGACTTCTGCCAAATTTAACCGCAAGATATATTTAAGGATAATTTGGACTATGATCAGAGGGGAGGCAACTTTGATTCAGCATTTAACCACATAGCCTGCACAAATCGGAGATAAGAACTGGGAGTAGCCTACCAGGTCGGTGATTGGAGCGTGGGCATATTTAGCAGGGACAGTGAGGTCGGGTGAAGGAATGGCGAGAGACAGTGGAGGGATGTGATCGGGGCCCAGGGGAGGCGTGAGTTCGGGGCCAGGGGCCCAGAGGTAGCACGGGCCAGCCCACACTGCAATATGTGTACGCACTAGGTCCGTGCAGCAGAGCAGGTCTTCAGTCGTCTTGGTTAATCCTTGCTACTGGACCAAGACGTAGCTCTGTCAAGCCCGTGTGGTGGCTGGTGTGCAATGGTCACCACATGTTAAAAAAATCCACACACAGGCATCTTCCATCCTTCAGGATGTAGTTCAGGACCTGGAATTTTAGGTCCTTCATTGGAACACCTGAGAACATCCTTTTTTGGCGTGGAAGCAAGTTATCCTCATTTTGAGGGACCACCTATGATGATGATGATGATGATGACTGGCATCAAATATGATGACAAGGCAATAAACTATAACAGATAAATATAAATTCCCTTGAGTTCCAATACTTCCCTTCTGCAATGTTGAGCAATGTTTTTTGAGAAATGCTTTGACTGGTATTTGTGACATTCCAGTAACTGAGGAAAAAGTTGCAAACTCAGAACATTTTTTTATTCACTTTGATTTTCAGGGTGTAACCTCGAGACATGGTCCCAGTAGGCATTAAGGCTAACGTGTCATCTGACTGCTCCTATCCAATGATCCCTGCTAGACAGTGTCAGGTGAGGACAGGCTCAGGCTCAACAGAGGTGCTTGCCTTTGATCGAACTGCCTGCTGGCACTTGATGACTGCTCACACATGAAGTATAACCAATTCCTGGAGGTACCGGAGGGTTGCTGGCACCCATGAAACTTTAAGACAGTGTGATTAGGCAGCTATGTGAGAATTTGGAGGGAATAATAATGTTTGCCTCTTCATTCACTTTCCAAATATGCACTGATGACAGGGAATCTCATCCAGTAGCCAGTCCATAGCAGAAAATCACAGTTACACTTCAACTTTTGACCAAGTTTTGTTCACCTGTCCTAATATCTCCTTATGTGGCTCAGTGTCAAATTCTGTTTGATAACGCTCCTTTGAAGCGCCTTGGGATGTTTTACTATGTTAAAGGTGCTATATAAATGCAAGTTGTTGTTGTAATGCTACCTTGAGATTCCTCTTTTGAAGCTGTGTTCCTTTCAGAATTGCAAGTGTTGATCAGATTGAATGATTAGGCATTTGATTTACCCCCCAAGTGTCGGTTTGGCTTAGCTGATAGCATTCTCATCTCTGAGTAGGTAGGATGTGGGTTCCAGCCCCACTATGGATTAGACCAAAAAGAAATGGACTGATTCTTCAGTGCTTTGTCAGAGTTGCTGTCTTTCAGATGGGATGTTTAACTGAGGCCCAGCTTACGTGGCTGGGTGGATGTAAAAGATTGCATGGCACTATTCACAGAACAGTAGGGAGTTCTCCCAGTGTCCCGGCTATCATTCCTCCCTCAACCAACACCATCACAAACTGGTTATCTGATTATTTTTTATTGGCCGCACCTTTCTGTGTGTAAATTGACTGCATCATATGACTACAGTGACTGAACTTGAAAAGATAATCCATTGGTTGTAAAGTGCTTTGGGATGTTATAAGGATGCTATATACATGCAAGTTCTTTCTTTCTTTGCTGTCCTCTTGGCAACTTTCCAGAAGTTGGGAGCATACTGTGTGAGGAGCAGGAGACACAAACTCATTTCCTACCAACCAGTGACACAGGGCACTGGGGCTCCAACCCTCTGCACCACTGTCCTGTAATATATCCACAGTTAATAGCCCATATTTTCACCGTTTTTTGGCGTCAAATCCTCAGTTTCCAATTTTCGCCAACGTTTGTATGCCGTCGCGGACCATGTGCACCAGTGTAAACATTTTTGGCAAAGAAACGAGTGAAAACGGGCTTGGGTGCTGTTTTTCTGCCGTTAGGCGATTTTGGCCATCCACGATTTTTTTCAGCGCGGCACTGTGAACTTAAGGAAATCGGCGCAGCGCACAAAAGGACACTGGGGCCAGGCAAAAGAAGACAAAATAAAGTACAAATGCATGGATTTATTTGGACAGGGTACTCAGAAAATAACTCTGAAAGCAATTTCTGAGTTTTTGGAGCGAGACAATTTAATAAACAAATGTGTAAGTTTTTCGGAGGGAGGGAGCTGAAATAACTTTGCTGGGTTAGGGTTAGAGTGGTTCTTTTTCATCCAAATCGCGACTGTCCACCCCAACACAATCGTTGCTGGCCGGGCTCCAGGCACGGGTCGGGGGAGTGACAGCCGGACAGGGTCGCGGGCTCGGCCGGACACAAGCACCAGAGCCCGGGAGAATCACTGTGGTCAGCATCCAAAACTGGACGCTTTGTGCACAGGACGGCAGCAAGCTAGAAATCAGCATTTGTCACAGGTGACCCAAGAGAATCACTGTACAAACAAATAAACAAACGCATGCGCAGATCAGGGTGTGGCCCGATCTAGGGCATCACCCAGCCTTGTGGAGCAAAACAGAGAGGAGAGGTGTCAGTGATTTAAGTATTTATCTGCATAGTAACAATAATAATGGGTGCAATTTTTAGCATACCTGATGTGATAAGGGCGTTGGCCATACATGGCATGCACATGCAGAGGCCACGAATAATTCGACGCGGATATCGGGAAGACAGATTGATGGGGAGGAGGCCTTATCCTCAGCGACTCTATAGTGAGAGGCGCTCATACCTGCAACTGAGTGAGGCAGACTGCATTCACATGCTGCGATTCAGAAAGAAGGTCAGACATACGGCCAAGAAGCGGAAGGAGGACTGCCCTACCTGTAGAAGTAAAGGTATTTGCGGTACTTGCCTTCTATGCTACAGGATCATTTCAAGCTTCAACTGGGGACGTATGCTCGGTCTCTCAGCATGGCACCCATTGCTGCATTAGCCAGGTGACTGCTGCACTGCATGCCAAAAGGGACCAGCTCATCACTTTCCCAATGACAATGCAGTTAATGAGAGACAGGGCTGTAGGGTTCTCCAGAATTGCTGGCTTCCCCAGGGTACAGGGTGCCACTGACTGTACCCACATTACCTTGAGAGCACCCTTGCAATATTCCGAAGTTTAGCGCACAGGAAAGGGTTCCACTCCCTAAATGTGCAGCTGGTGTACGACGATCTACAGCAGATCATGGCAGTGAATGCCAAATATCCCGGTAGCATTCATGATGCTTTCATCCTACGTGAGAGCATTATATTTGCGATGTTTCAGGCTCTGCCAGAAGGGCAGAGCCAGTTACTCGGGGGACAAAGGTTACGGGCTCGCCACCCGGCTTATGACCTCCCTACGCAAATCCCGCACGGAGGCAGAGCGTCAGTACAATATGTCCCACATAATGACACGGAACATCATAGAGAGGAAAATTGGCGGTTTAAAGCAGTGTTTCCGATGCCTGGACCACTCTGGAGCTACCTGCAATACTACCCTCACCACATTGCTCAGTCACTGTCGTGTACTATAGAACCAGTGGGAACCTGTTCAACCTTCGTTGCCTCCAGGCCAGATCCAAGGCCGTCCCATCCTCTGTTATTGAAGTACAGTACGAGGACGATGCTTGCATCTGTGCACATTGAGAGGCTGAACTCCAAGCCATCGTCAACATCCTCATCGAGGCATACGGAAGCATGGGCCTTACACTAAACATCTGTAAGACAAAGGTCCTCCACCAACCTGACCCCACCACACAGCACTGCCCCCAGTCATCAAAATCCATGGCGTGGCCTTGGACAATGTGGACCACTTTCCATACCTTGGGAGCCTACTATCAGCAAGGGGAAACATTGATGACGAGGTCCAACACTGCCTCTAGTGCGCCAGCGCAGCCTTCGGTCGCCTGAGGAAGAGAGTGTTTGAAGACCAGGACTTCAAATCTGGCACCAAGCTTATGGTCTACAGGGCTGGGGCGACCATGGAAACCTCTAGCCATTGCTAGAGACTTGCGCCAGTGGCTAATCCATGAAAGTTTTTCTGCCTGAAGGCTAAACGGTGGCAGGTTGATTATAGTGTCGCACCATGTTGACTGTTTACACCTGTTTTCACTTTTAATAATGTTGTGTTGGTTTATGTTGGTTAAATTCACAAAATAATGCACTGATTCTGGTTAAATTAAAAGAATAGGTTTATTAGACAGTTGTACATTTGTACTTAACTTTAATAAAACATTTAACTTTTCAATGAAGAAACATTAAACTTTAACATTTTCAATTAACAGGTATCAATCTTGAAACTTCTTGCAAATTTTAACATTTTCAATTAGCAAAACTTTATTGTATCAAACTTATCTATTAACAAAGCAAGTAACAGCAAGATACAAATATCTCTCCTCCCCCTTATTCAACAACCACGAACACATGGTACCCCCCTTGCCCGCCCTGGTGCCTCTACTCTTGTTAGCGCAGCAGACTTCCTCGGCCAAGGTTATATTGTTTTGTTTTTCGTTGGTGGTGGGGTTGGACGGGCAGACCTAGTAGACACCTTTGTGGAAGTCCCGGGTTCATCATTGTCTTCTTTTTCGAGCTGTGGATCACCTTATGGCACAGATCCTGAGGGTGGTCTGGTGATGATTTGAGTGGCAGCAGTTGATGCCACCAATTGGTGTTGTTGAATGAACACCTGGGCGTGCTCCATTATTGCAGCAGCTACCTGCAAATTTCTATCACATATGCCAGACAATTTCCCCATCAGCTGTCCCGACAGTGCATCAAGTGCATCCACAATTTCCTCCCTAATCTGCCCCACCAGTGGTGGTCCTATTCCTCCAGACAGTGTTGCTACTTCTCCTGACAATCCCACAATTTCTACCCTCACCTCACCCATGGTGTCCAGGAGCGACCTGGGTAGCTGCATACTCTCCCCACTCATCTCGATGAGCTGCACCATGTCTACCTGTGCTTGTGGTTCAGCTATCCTTTCCACCCTCCTTCGCCGTCTCCCACCTGTGCCTTGCTCCTCGACCCTTTTGGGCATCCCTTTCACAGGTGTGCGTTGCTGGACCACACTGGGACACGCATCCTGAATCATGGGCTCCACCGGCTGCAAGTCCAATATGACCATCTTCATGCTGGCCTTCATCCAGATCGTCCTGCTCAAAATCAGGAAACAATTCTGGACTCTTCTGGATGTCCTTTGGGTGCTACTTCTGCTGGTACCTCTGCTTGTCCTTCTGCTTGTCCTTCTGGATCACCTTCTGCCTCTTCCTGACGCGCAGCTGCTGTAAAACATATCAAAAACATCCATTAAAGCCGAGCTAGCCCATGCAGTATTTAGCCAACCCACAGTGCAAATTGCAAGGCTTATCCCATCTCTTTGACCTGGGCCCAGCGTCCACATTGGTGGTAGATCTTCTGCCGTAAAGTGTGGCTATCCTTTGCAACGGCATAGCAACATTCGATTCCCATGATGCAGGAGGTCAAGGGTCATCATGATATGTGCAGAAGAGGAGACAGAGAGAGAGGGAGCTCAGAGGCACTGAAAGTGTGTATGGCTGTGGTGTGTGCTTGTCTGGCTGTTGTGGGAGGCATAACGGAGATTCACCAGTAGCAAAAAGCCTACTAAGCACCAAGAACATAGTTGACACTGAGTTTTTGTCCAACAAATAAGATATAACCTGGAAGGAATGGAGGAGGCCCTGGAGCTGGTAGCCAGAAACACTGGAGGCAGAGGACTCCCAGTGGTCCCGGAGCGCAGCACTACACCCCAAGGTGATGCACCCCCATTGCCAACCACACATGAGAGCCAGCTGCAACATTTTGCTTCTGGCTCGGAGCACGTTCCCACTGCGGGACCATCCTCTCCCGTATCCACCCAAGCAGCACTTCGGCCATCACCCCCTCCCCACCCCCAATGAAACATCGCCTGAGGACCTCCTCGGCCAGGCGGCTTGGTGTCAGGAGGGGAAGGGGAAAGGGTAGAGGTGCGGAGGAGAAGCGGGGGGGTGGGGAAAGGGTTGCTTTGTACAGAAATATTGATGACTTCAGACTAATGTTAGGTTTAAATGTTTTTTATTTAAAAAAACCTTGTAGCATATTGGCTCAGTTGGCTGCACCATTACACGCTGGTGAATCCTTAACATCAAAGGGTATAATCACACTTAACTTCAATCAACTTAAACTTTAACTGTCACCAAGGTGATGCCCACCATTGATGTATGACCTGCACACCCAGCAGTGTGTCAGCCTTGTAAATAACACCAATGATCCTTAGGGCAAAGGGATCATTGATGAGCTCCTGACATAAGGCTCTTGCAGCTATCATGCCACCGTGGGCCCTTTCATGCAGTCTACAGGGGGGCGGAGGCATGGCTTCAGCGTCAGCCTGATTGTCTGGGCCGATGTCAGCGTCCGCCTCCTCGTCCTCCTCTTCCTCTCTCTGGTGAGGTGGACTGTCAGACTCATCAGGCAATTCTTGTCCCCTCCTGATAGCCAATTTGTGTAGCATGGAGCATACCACCACGAATTGAGCTACCTGCACAGGGTGGTATTAGAGCTCATAAAAACATAAGAACATAAGAAATAGGAGCAGGAGTAGGCCATTTGGCCCCTCGAGCCTGCTCCGCCATTCAATAAGATCATGGCTGATCTGATCATGGACTCAGCTCCACCTGCCTGCCCACTCCCAGTAACCCCTTATCCCCTTATTGTTTAAGAAACTGTCTATTTCTGTCTTAAATTTATTCTATGTCCCAGCTTCCGCAGCTCTCTGTGGCAGCAAATTCCACAGATTTACAACCCTCTGAGAGAAGAAATTTCTCCTCATCTCTGTTTTAAATGGGCGGTCCCTTATTCTAAGATCATGCCCTCTAGTTCTAGTATCCCCCATTAGTGGAAACATCCTCTCTGCATCCACCTTGTCAAACCCCCCTCGTAATCTTACATGTTTCGATAAGACCACCTCTCATTCTTCTGAATTCCAATCAGTAGAGGCCCAGCCTACTCAACCTTTCCTCATAAGTCAATCCCCTCATCCCCGGAATCAACCGAGTGAACCTTCTCCGAACTGCCTCCAAAACAAGTATATCCTTTCGTAAATATGGAAACCAAAACTGCACGCAGTATTCCAGGTGTGGCCCCACCAATACCTTATATAGCTGTAGCAAGACTTCCCTACTTTTATACCCCATCCCCTTTGCAATAAAGGCCAAGATACCATTGGCCTTCCTGATCACTTGCTGTAGCTGCATACTATCCTTTTGTGTTTCATGCACAAGTACCCCCAGGTCCCGCTGTATTGCGGCACTTTGCAATTTTTCTCATTTAAATAATAACTTACTCTTTGATTTTTTCTGCCAAAGTGCATAACCTCACACTTTCCAACATTATACTCCATCTGCCAAATTTTTGCCCACTCACTTAGCCTGTCGATGTCCTTTTCCAGATTTTTTGTGTTCTCCTCACACATTGCTTTTCCTCCCATCTTTGTATCATCAGGAAACTTGGCTACGTTACACTCAGTCCCTTCTTCCAAGTCGTTAACATAGATTGTAAATAGTTGGAGTCCCAGCACTGATCCCTGCGGCACCCCACTAGTTACTGGTTGCCAACCAGAGAATGAACCATTTATCCCGACTCTCTGTTCTCTGTTAGTTAGCCAATCCTCTATCCATGCTAATATATTACCCAAACCCCGTGAACTTTTATCTTGTGCAGTAACCTTTTATGTGGCACCTTGTCAAATGCTTTCTTTAAGTCCAAATACACCACATCCACTGGTTCCCCTTTATCTACCCTGTTCATTACATCCTCAAAGAATTCCAGCAAATTTATCAAACATGACTTTCCCTTCATAAATCCATGCTGACTCTGCCTGACCGTCTTCTGAGTTGTCCAGGCATCTAAAGCGCTGCTTCAGCATTCTAATGGTTTTCTCCATGATATTGTGAGTTGCTCTGTGGCTCTCATTGTATCACCTCTCGGCCTCGGTGTGGGTGTCACACGGGGGGTCATCTGCCAGGTGGCGAGGCCATATCCTTTGTCACCAAGCATCCAGCATTGACCTTGTGGCTCATTGTTAAACAAGTCAGATACAGTGCTCTCACGCAGGATGTGAGCATCATGGATGCTGCCCGGAAATTGAGCATTCACTGCCAGTATAATTTGCTGGTGGTCAACAACCAGTTGGACATTCAGGGAGTGGAATCCCTTGTGGTTCCTGAAAACCTCAACATCCTGAAAAGGTGCCTGCATCGCAATGTGCATACAGTCTATTGCTCCCTGCACCTTGGGGAAGTTTGCAATTCTGGAGAATCCTCTCAGTCTGTGCCTCCCTCGTCATAGGGAAGCTGATCAAGTCCATCCTGCGTGCGTACAGGAATTCAATGACCTGTCTAATGCGGCGATGTGTGGCATGCTGAGAATGTCTGCAAATGTCGCCAACTGTAGCCTGAAAAGAACCCGAGGCGTAGAACGACAGTGCTGCGGTGACTTTGACCTTGATGGACAGTGCAGTACTGATGGTGCTGGCAAGCTGCATATCTGCCCTTATCAGCTGGCATACCTCAGTGATAACCTCTTTGTGGAAGCGCAGTCTCCGAAGACAGGTGGTGTCGGGCAAGTCGAGATAAGAATGCTTCTCCTTGTACTTGCGGTGGGTGTAATGTCTGGTCCTCCTCATCTGTCTGTCACATCTTACATTGAACACATAATGCAATGCAGCGTTCCTTCAGTGATGTCGAGTCTGCTGCATGTATTTGGTCACTAAGAGAGGGTAAGAAAGGACAGGCCCCATTGCAGTAGCTCTCTGTTTTCCACCGATTGGTCACAAACAAGGAATGTCCCAATGAAGACACCTATTCAATTCCAATCGGTCACAATATGGTCAAGATGTTTTTACAGATGTTCACATCAACTTTAATGACCTCCAGAGTACATCTGAACTCCGCTGAGGTTGAAGCACAGCAGCCTTTTAAAGGACGTGACATGTGATCTACAACATGGCGTCCATAACGCTGTGATTCGTTCTGGTTAATTCCACTTTTTTGGGCAGTTTGTTGGGCGAGCGATATTGTGGGCGATATGTGTGCGAGGTGGTGAAATTGACGATGGGGGATCTCCATGGCCACTAGTTTAGGTAAATATGCTCTTTACGACAAAAAACAGTGGGCGGGTGTTAATATTGAATCTCGGCGTTAAATCCGTGCGGAAAGTAATGCTGGGCGATATTATGGGCGTTGAATTCGCCCATTCTGCTGATTCTGCCCCCAAAAAAGTGGGTGGGTGGTAATATTTTTTTTATCAGCGTTAAGCACATGGGGTAAGTAACGCTCGGTGATAAGTTTCTGAAAAATGCCCGCCAGTTTCCATTTTGTGCCAAAATGGGCAATATATGGGCATTATACGTCATTTCAGCAGTAAAATGGGCGTTAAATGGGCATTAAGCATGCAAAAAAAGTGGCGGCTCTAGCCCCATAAGAACATAAGAAATAGGAGCAGGATTAGGCCATTTGACTCCTTGAGCCTGCTCCGCCATTCAATAAGATCATGGCTGATCTGATCATGGACTCAGCTCCCCTTTCCTACCTGCTCCTCATAACCCTTTACTCCCTGATCACTCAAAAATCTGTGTATCTCCGCCTTAAATATATTCAATGATCCAGCCCCCGCAGCTCTCTGTGGCAGAGAATTTCATAGATTTACAACCCTCTGAGAGAAGAAATTCCTCCTCATCTCAGTTTTAAATGGGCGGCCCCTTATTCTGAGACTATGTCCCCTAGTTTTAGTTTCCCTTGAGTGGAAATATCCTCTGCATCCACCTTGTCGAGCCGCCTCATTATCTTATATGTTTCGATAAGATCACCTCCCATTCTTCTGAACTCCAATGTGTATAAGCCCAACCTACTCAACCTATCTTCATATATCAACCCCCTCATCTCCAGAATCAACCTAGTGAACCTTCTCGGAACAGCCTCCAATGCAAGTATATCCCTCCTTAAATAAGGAGACCAAAACTGTACGCAGTACTCTTGGTGTGGTCTCACCAATACCCTGTACAGTTGTAACAGGACTTCTCTGCTTTTATACTCCATCCCTCTTGCAATAAAGGCCAACATTCCATGTGCCTTCCTGATTACTTGCTGTACCTGCATACTAACTTTTTGTGTTTCATGCACAAGGACCCCCAGGTCCATCTGTAATGCAACACTTTGCAATTTTTCTCCATTTAAATTGTAATTTGTTTTTCTATTTTTTCTGCCAAAGTGGATAATCTCACATTTTCCCACATTATACTCCATCTGCCAGATTTTTGCCCACTCACTTAGCCTGTCCATAGCCCTTTGCAGATTTTTTATGTACTGCTCACAATTTGCTTTCCCAACCATCTTTGTATCATCAGCAAACTTGGCTATTTTGGTTACTTCGGTTATTTTGTTGATGTCTATGATAAATTAGTGACTAATCCCAGGACTTTGGTAATTTAAGTTGCCGTGAGCAAATACAGAAATAAAACTGCTGTGGGCATCTGCAGCCCTGAAATGTGACTCCGTTTCATTACAGTGCTATGTGCGAGGACACAGCCCCGAACACAAATCATTCCTGAGGGAGTCTCATACTTCACCCAGTGCTCACATTGTAGTTTACATTGTCTTATATTTCGACTTTGAAACTCAAGATTTACATTTCATGAAAGATTTTTATTACATAATATCTTGTATATTAGTAATGCCATTTGTATCTTACAAAGTCACTAACTGAGGAGTAATGGTTGCAACTTGTGTTATGTTTTTCAGCTAAAAGTAGAATAAGTACTTTACAGTAATTATTCACTGCGTAATGCACACCATCCATAATGTTCACTGATACATAACACACATTTTCCTGATTCTGTAAAGGCTTTCTATATAAGATGAGCTTTCACATAACACTGATCTTGGTTTCAGGCTGAGTAAAAGTAGTGTTATACACACAAATTATTCAATTGGGTGCAGTTTTTTTAAAACGGTACTTGTTATGAGAAGCACTATCTTAAGTGCTGAAGGTCTCCCTTAGCAGGTTTGATACTCTGTTGAAATGTGAAGTGAGATGCTTTGAGGCCCTCCCTATATGATATCGTTGATGCAAAGATCAGTTTTCACAGTTTTCTGCTCTGTAACTTTAACTCCAATTTAAGAGTCATTTTGATAGAGGGTCACTTCTTGCAACTCTGAGAAGCAGCCATCTCTGAAAACTCATTTTCATAGCTGGCCGTGTAACACACTGGGAAAGTTCATAGTGGGAAAGATGCTGCACTTGCTGTGATACTTTTGTTACTGTGCACTTCAAGACCTTCATTATGCATTCAAATACAAATCATTGGTCAGGCTGTAGTTGGAATATTGCATCCAGTCTTGGACATCCTACTTGGGGAACGATAGCAAGCGAGTATGGGCAAGATTTATTAAGATGATACCATAGATAAGAAACAAGATAAACAGGGGTGCTTTTCACTAGAATGGAAAGGTTAAGAGATCTTCAAAAGGTTCCTAAATATGACACCAAATTGGAAGGTTTAGTTGATACTGAGGAGGACTATGACAAAATACAAGAAGACATTATCATCATCACCATAGGCAGTCCCTCGAAACGAGGATGACTTACTTCTATGCCAAAAAAAGGATGAGTTCACAGGTGTTTCAATGAAGGATCTGAACTACATCCTCAAGGGTGGAAGATGCCTGTGCGCGGATTTTTTTAACGTGGGGTGGCCGTTGCACACCAGCCACCACCCGGGCTCGACAGAGCTAGGTCTTGGTCCAGTGGCAAGGATTACCCAAGACAACTGGAGACCAGCTCTGCTGCACGGACCAAGTGTGCACACATATCGTGCTGCCCCTGGGCCCCGTGCCCCAAACTCACGTCTCCCCTGGGCCCCGATCATGTCCCTCTACTGTCTCTCACCGTTCCTTCGCCCCAACCTCGCTGTTCCTGCTGTATCTGCCCACGCTCCAATCACCGACCTGGACCTTGATGACGTCACTCTTCGCTGCCGTCGCCCTCCTGCACCAGCTCACGCTGCTCCCTGGAGTAGTATGCCTCCACGCTGCTCCCCGAGGCTCCACGTCGCTCCTTTTATGGCCCCGACCTGCCGCTGGTTTCTCACGCAGGCCGGAGCCTCCACGCTGCTGTAAGAAGACATTAATAAAGTTGCAGAATGGGCATGTAATTGCCAAATTAATTTCATTCCAGATAAATGTGAGGTGGTGCATTTTGGTAGGAAGAATAAGGAGACCATATACTGCTTGGATAATAAGGCTAGACTTTCCACTTCACATCGCCCATATATCGCCCATATATCGCCAAAAACGGACCTCTATCGCCCATTTTGACCAAAAAGTGCATACTAGGCCAGAAACATCGCCGGAAAATTAAACCCCCAAGTTTTGGCTCACATCGCCGAACTGATCGCTGAGGTGATCGCCCGCACATCGCCCATCTCAACGTTCGGCACATCGCCGGCACTTTGCTGGGCTGATCGCTCGCCGAGAACATCGCTGGATAATAGTTGCTTTTTCCGGGCCCTCCTCATCGAAATGGGCACTATGGACGCCATTTTGAATTTCGGAGGAAGGGAGGTGGCAGGAAAAAAATTGCAGCTGAGATATTTGTTAGTTTTTTAAGGCTATTTTACAGATAGATCGACTCAGATTTATATTTATATTTAATTGTACAATTGTAGCTTAGTACAGTAGGCATTTTTTAACTGAAAAGTGCATTTATAACAAGTGAAAAAAATTATTGTTCGTGATGGGGCCTATGCTTTCTGTGCCATTACTCGTAACTGCTCACACGCTGGTTTCTGAAAGGATCAATT
Organism: Pristiophorus japonicus; assembly: GCF_044704955.1. Taxonomy (NCBI): domain Eukaryota; kingdom Metazoa; phylum Chordata; class Chondrichthyes; family Pristiophoridae; genus Pristiophorus; species Pristiophorus japonicus. The sequence continues at coordinate 247,203,232 of NC_091981.1, read as the reverse complement.
GAAGAGGTGGCAAAGTAATGTGTAGACAAAGACAAAGGAGCATACAGCCAATGAAGGTACTTGGAAAAGCAATCTTACCTCAACTTGTCTGAAAACACGTGTCTTAGGAGGCTGCGCTTCTGGAAGGAGCTCATCGATGAGATTTGTGAGCTCGTCAAGGGGGATTTGCAACCTTGCAGCACCATCAGAACTGCACTGTCCGTTGAGGTAAAGGTTACTGCAGCACTAGCCTTCTACGCATCGGGATCCTTTCAGACTTCAGCTGGTGAACTGTCGTATCTCTCAGCACGCCACTCACTGCTGCATTCGGCAGGTGACTGCAGCCCTTTATGCTCACAGGGTGGGCTTTATAAGCTTCCCTATGACCAGGGAGGCACAGACCCAGAGGGCTTTGGGTTTCTCCAGAATAGCAAACTTCCCCAAAGTGCAGGGAGCAATAGACTGCACGCACATAGCCTTGAAAGTGCCTTTACAAAACGCAGAGGTGTTTCGTACAGAAAGGGATTCCATTCCCTAAATGTGCAGCTTGTTGTTGACCACAGCCAACTCATTCTGACAGTTAATGCTACATTTCCTGGCAGCATCCATGATGCGCACATTCTATGTGAGAGTGCTATCCCTGACCTGTTTATCAATCAGCCAGAAGGTCACGGTTGGATGCTGGGGGATAAGGGATATGGCCTTGCCAGCTGACTGATGACCTCACTGCGTAATCCCATCACTGAAGCAGAGAAATGTTACAACGAAAGCCACATTGCGACACGGAACATCATCGAGAAGACAATTGGAGTCTTAAAGCAGTGCTTCAGATGCCTGGATCACTCTGGTGACAGCCTACAGTACCACCCTGACCAGGTTGCTGAATTTAATGTAGTGTGTTGCATGCTACATAACCTAGCTATAAGGAGAGGACAACTAATGCCAGATCAGGCTGCAGGTCCACCTCCAGAAGGAGGGGAGATGGAAGAGCCAGCCGGCAAGGAGCAAGAGGAGGAGGAGGAAGGGGAAGGGGAGCAGGATGAAGAGGAGGCTGGTGAGGACCTCAGGGAGGACCAGCCTGGTGATGTAGCCATGGTCCTACCACCCGCGCCCCCCCCCACCCCCACCAGAAGAACAGTACCCCGTGTGAGTTACGCGGCCACAAAGCTGTTGCGTCAGCAGCTGATAAAGGAACACTTTGCATGAACTTACATTGGGGATCGTCACATTTATATTTAGATTAACAATTATGTTTATACAAAATTTCCATTTGCGTTGAATTACGTTGAGTTACGTTTTAGCCTTGCTTGCACTGGCCTGGCCTTTGTAGTGCAGCATTTGCATTAATGCTTAACTTAAGTAATGTTATTACAAGAGAATAAAGATGTTAAATTATTCAAAATGCCTAAGTTAACTAACCTTATCAGAGAATGCACATCAGTTGTTAAAATCATTAACAAAATTTATTGCAAACAGAATTCTTTTCAAACACCCTTCTCCCCACCCAACCCCCTAACTATGAAGGAACATTTTAAGCAATTTAACATACAATGAACAATAATCTATCCTCTCTCCTCTCTGTCTCTGCCTTCCTCATCTCTCTCTATCCTCTCTCTCTCTCTGCCCCTCCCTGTGCCATCTGCGCATGTGTGGATGACCCCTGACCTCCCACACATGCGTTGCTAGGGAAGCTTTTGCCTTCCACATCGCTGGCCGTTTGCTGGGGGAATGTCACATCGCCGACATTTTGGATCGCCCATTTCACATCGCTGGCCTATCGCCAAGTGGAAAATCGCTCAAAAAAAATGGGCAATGTTCCAGCGATCAGTAAGGCTGAGACGTCGTACATCACTGGAACATTGCCCATTTTTTGGGCGATGGCCAGCAAAGTGGAAAGTCTAGCCCTAAGAGTCTACATGGGGTGGAGGAGCAAAGGAATCTAGTGGTACAGATACACAAATCACCAAAAGTAATGACACAGGTTAATAAGGCCATAAAAAAAGCAAACCAAGCACTGGGGTTCATTTCTTAGGGATAGAATTGAAAAGCAGAGAGATTATGTTAAACCTACATAGAACCTTGGTCAGCCAATGGCTCAGTTGGTAGCACCCTCACCTCTGAGTCAGAAGGTTGTGGGTTCAAGCACAAAAATCTAGGCTGACGCTTCAGTGCAATACTGAGGGAGTGCTGCACTGTCAGAGGAACCGTCTTTCAGATGAGACATTAAACCGAGGCCCTGTCTACTCTCTTAGGTGGATGTAAAAGATCCCATGGCATTATTTCAAAGAAGAGCAGGGGAATTATCGCCCGTGTCCTGGCCAATATTTATCCCTCAATCAACATCCCTAAAGCAGATTATCTCGTCAATATCACATTGTTATTTGTGGGAGTTTGCTGTGTGAAAATTGACTGCCGTTTTCCCTGCACTACAACAGTGACTACACTTCAAAAAGTACTTCATTGGCTGTAAAGCGCTTTGGGACATCCTGAGGTTGTGAAAGGCACTATATAAATGCACGTCTTTCTTTGGTTCGACCACACTTGGAGTACTGTGAACAGTTCTGGTCTCCATATTATAAAAAGTATATAGAGACACTGGAGAAGGTGCAAAAAAGATTTACAAGGATGATACCAGAACTGAGAGGTTATACCTATCAGGAAAGATTAAACAGACTGAAGCTCTTTTGTCCAGAAAAGAAAAGGTTGAGGGGTGACCTGATAGACGTCTTTAAGATTATGAAAGGGTTTGATAGGGTAGATGATCGGGGCCGAAATTCAGGGTCCAAATAAGGCCCGTTAACGCCATGCGGTGGCCATGCGGTGCAATTGAGTGGCTACCGCATTGCAGTCGATGGGCTGCCCCGACCCAAATTTAGCTTGGGGATTTTTCGGCCTGAGCCCACGTCCGCCCCGTTGCTGCTGACCGCTGCAAGCGCGTCATCAAAGCGCGCATCGTCAGTCTCCCGCTTCTTCAGAACACTCCGACCCAAATTCAAATCAAAAAATCGTTGCCCTGCCGCGCGGTGCCCCCGACAGCTTTCTCTGTCGGTGCACCTTCTCCTGACTGTGTGCGGCCCGGCAGCGTGGTGGTCCTTCAAGGGGAGGACCTACTGCTGCAGCCGCCATGTTTTTATTTTTGCCGACCGACTTCCCGATCGGCCGGCAAATTATTGCCCCGGGTTTGGCCGGGCCACCAAAAGGCAGCCTTGCACCCCCTCTTGGGTGCCAGGCTGATGGCCTGGCTGAAACCCTCCCTGGTGGCCCAGTGGCCGAAGCTAAAAGATCCCTAATTCTCTCCCCTTTAAGGGAGGGGAAAGAGCGTATTGACAGCGGTGGAGACTTGATCCCGCCCCTCAGCAGGGCTTACTGCCGCAGTTCCACCTCCACTATAACCGACTTCCGGTCCCGACATCCAACAAGGTGCTGAAAATCGATCCGAAGGCGGCCTCATCGCTCCCAGCGGAAAAACCAGGTAAAAAATCGTTGCTGCGCCAGCTTTCTGGCATGCCTGAATTTCGGCCCCGTGATGTTTCCATTTGTCATTAATCCAAAACTAGGGACCATAAATAGAAGAAGTCACTAATAAAACCAATAGGGGACTCAGGAGAAACCTCTTTATCGGGTGAGTGGTCGGAACTGTTATTGAGGTGACTAGCATAGATATATTTAAGGAGAAGCTAAATAAACACATGAGGGAGAAAGGAATAGAAGGTTACGCTGATAAGATTCGATGAAGAGGGTGAGAGGAGGCTCCTCTGGAGCATAAACAACAGCATTGACCAGTTGGGCCGAATGGACTGTTTCTGTGCTGGACATTCTATGTAAATGTATGTAAATAACCTTCTCTTCAAACATGTCTTTACCCTTTTTTTCTCCTAGCTGTCTACTTTTCTTCAGTGTTTAGAGAGAATTCCTTTAACTGAGGAGCACTATAGAATTGTAAGTTGTTGTTATGACTCGCTTGGGTGGAGGTGACATTGTAATAGAACACAGCACTGTGAGCAGAAATTAGTCCTGGTCTCCTGATGGCCTACTCTGGCTTCCAGCCCTCAAACAGCTCAAATTTAAAATCTTCATCTTAGCGTCTATGGCTTCGGCCTATCCTATTCCACAATCTTATCCCAGCTCTATACCCCTGCTTCAAAAACTCTGTTAGCCTTGGCTCTGTGGTACCACTCTCGCCTCTGTTGCAGGTTGAAGCCTTACTCCAGAGACTTGAGCACATAATCCAGGCTGACACGTCAGTGGTGTACTGTTGAAGGTGACATCGTTTGGATGAGATGTTAAAATTGAGGCACCGTCTGCTCTCTCAGGTGGATGTAAAAGATCCCATGACATTATTTGAAGAGCAGGCCGGTGTCCAGGCCAATATTTATCCCTCAACAAGTGTCACTAAAACAGATTATTTTGTCATTATCTCATTTCTGTTTTTTGGGATCTTGCTGTGTGCAAATTATCTGCCCTTTTTTTTACATTATAGCATTACAACATTCACTACACTTCAAAAATACTTCATTGGCTGTAAACTTTGGGATGTCCTGAGGTCTGAAAAGCATTATATAAATGTAAGTTCTTTATTTTCTTTTTTGTGCACTGTCTCTCCCTTTGGCCTAGTGTTGATGGCAGAGCATTCAGCTGCCTGGGTCCTACTCTCTGAAACTCCCAGAAGACATTTGACAAGGTGCCACATAAAAGGTTACAGCACAAGATAAAAGTTCAAGGGGTTGGGGGTAATATATTAGCATGGATAGAGGATTGGCTAACGAACAGAAAACAGAGAGTCGGGATAAATGGTTCATTCTCTGGTTGGCAACCAGTAACTAGTGGGGTGCCACAGGGATCAGTGCTGGGACTCCAACTATTTACAATCTATATTAATGACTTGGAAGACGGGACTGAGTGTAACGTAGCCAAGTTTGCTGACGATACAAAGATGGGAGGAAAAGCAATCCGTGAGGAGGACATAAAAAATCTGGAAAAGGACATCGACAGGCTAAGTGAGTGGGCAAAAATTTGGCAGATGGAGTATAATGTTGGAAAGTGTGAGATCATGCACTTTGGCATAAAAAAATCAAGAGCAAGTTATTATTTAAATGGAGAAAGATTGTAAACTGCCGCAATACAGCGGGACCTGGCGGTACTTCTGCATGAGACACAAAAGGATAGTATGCAGGTACAGCAAGTGATCAGGAAGGCCAATGGTATCTTAGCCTTTATTGCCAAGGGGATGCAGTATAAAAGCAGGGAAGTCTTGCTACAGCTATACAGGGTATTGGTGGGGCCACACCTGGAATACTGCGTGCAGTTTTGGTTTCCATATTTATGAAAGGATATACTTGTTTTGCAGGCAGTTCAGAGAAGGTTCACTCGGTTGATTCCGGAGTTGAGGGGGTTGACTTATGAGGAAAGGTTGAGTAGGTTGGGCCTCTACTCATTGGAGTTCCAAAGAATGAGAGGAAACTTATCGAAATGTATAAGATTATGAGGGGGCTTGACAAGGTGGATGCAGAGAGGTTGTTTCCACTGATGGGGGAGACTAGAACTAGAGGGCATGATCTTAGAATAAGGGGCCGCCCATTTAAAATAGAGATGAGGAAGAATTTCTTCTCTCAGAGGGTTGTAAATCTGTGGAGTTTGCTGCCTCGGAGAGCTGTGAAAGCTGCAATATTGGATAAATTTAAAAACAGAAATAGACAGTTTCTTGAGCGATAAGGGGATAAGGGGTTACGGGGAGCGGGAAGGGAATTGGAGCTGAGTCCATGATCTGATCAGCCATGATCTTATTCAATGGCAGAGCAGACTTGAGGGACCGTATGGCCTACTCCTGCTCCTATTTCTTATGTTCTTATGTTCTTAAACTCCTCCACCTCTCTCACTCCTTTAACCCCCACCCCTCCCCCGCCACCCCCACCAAATTAAATTTTTTGACCAAATTTTTGTTCTCCTCTCTTAATCTCTCCTTGCTTGGCTCAGCATCTAGTCAACATGTGCCTATCTGTGAAATGTTGTTGTTTAGGCTGAGGTATATTTAGGAAGGCCGCCGCTCACCGCTCCTTTTATGGCCCCGATCTGCGAGAGGCCATCGACAGCAGGTCGGGGCCATAAAAGGAGCGGTGAGCGGCGGCTATGGGCAGCGTACCACTGCAAGGTACAGCGCGAGCTGGTGCAGGAGGGCGACGGCAGCGAAGAGGGATTTCATCAAGATCCAGGTCGGTGATTGGAGCGTGGGCAGGTACAGCAGGAGCAGCGAGGTCGGGGCGAAGGAAAGGCGAGAGATTATAGAGGCCCAGGGGAGGCGTGAGTTCGGGGCCCAGGAAAGGCGAGGGCCCAGGGGCAGCACGGGCCAGCCCACACTGCGATATATGTGCGCACTAGGCCCGTGCAGCAGAGCAGGTCTCCAGTCATCTTGGTTAATCCTTACCACTGAACCAAGTCCTAGCTCTGCAAAACCCATGTGGCAGCTGGTGTGCAACGGCCAACACACATTTAAAAAATCCACGCACAGGCATCTTCCACCCGACAATATGTAGTTCAGGACCTGGAATATTAGGGCCTTCATTGAAACACCTGTGAACTCATCCTTTTTTGGCGTGGAAGCGTCATCCTCGTTTCGAGGGACTGCCTATGACGATGATGATTTAGGAAGGATAGATGAAGTTTAACTTTGCATCTAACCGTGCTATACCTGACCTGGGAGCCCTTACTGCTGATACTGGGTACCTGAAAGAGGAGAGCATTCCACTCCCCAATCTTGAGAAACATAAAATTGACAAAAAGAATATTAAGAATTTAAAGCTAATGAAAATTATTCCATGATCCACGCCTCCAACGGAGAGCAGCGTTTGCAGGGAATACGCCTTGGAAAATCATAGGTGTGCAATCTGTGATTTTTTTTGCCCATGCATTTTACATGAGAACATAAGAAATAGGAGCAGGAATAGGCCATATGGCCCCTCGTGCCTGCTCCACCATTTAATAAGATCATGGCTGATCCGATTATGGACTCAGGTCCATTTCCCTGCCCGCTCCCCATAACCCCTTATTCCCTTTTCGTTGCCTATTTCTGTCTTAAATTTATTCAATGTCCCAGCTTCCACAGCTCACCGAGGCAGTAAATTTCACAGATTTACAACCCTCTGAGAGGAGAAATTTCTCCTCATCTCAGTCTTAAATGGGTGGCCCCTTATTCTAAGATTATGCCCTCCAGTAGGACTGACATATGAGTAGAGACTGGATCAACTGGGCCTGTATTCACTGGAGCTCAGAGGAATGAGGGAATCTCAGAGAAACATATAAAATTCTGACGGGACTGACAGGTTAGATGCAGGAAGAATGTTCCCGATGTTGGGGAAGTCCAGAACCAGGGGTCACAGTCTAAGGATAAGGGGTAAGCCATTTAGGACCGAGATGAGGAGAAACTTCTTCACTCAGAGAGTTGTTAACCTGTAGAATTCTCTACTGCAGAGAGTTGTTGATGCCAGTTCGTTAGATATATTCAAGAGGGAATTAGATACGGCCCTTACGGCTAAAGGGATCAAGGGGTGTGGAGAGAAAGCAGGAAAGGGGTACTGAGGTGAATGATCAGCCATGATCTTATTGAATGGTGGTGCAGGCTCAAAGGGCTGAATGGCCTACTTCTGTAACTATTTTCTTTGTTTCTATGTTTCTAGTCTCCCCCATCAGTGGAAACATCTTCTCTGCGTCCACCTTATCAAGCCCCCTCATAATCTTATACGTTTCGATAAGATCACCTCTCATTCTTCTAAATTCCAGTGAGTAGAGGCCCAACCTACTCAACTTTTCCTCATAAGTCAACCCCCTCATCTCCGGAATCAATCTAGTGAACTTTCTCTGAACTGCCTGCAAAGCAAGTATATCCTTTCACAAATATGGAAACCAAAACTGCATTCAGTATTCCAGGTGTGGCCTCACCAACACCCTGTATAGCTGTAGCAAGACGTCCCTGCTTTTATACTCCATCCCCTTTGCAATAAAGGCCAATATTCCATTGGCCTTCCTGATCACTCGCTGTACCTGCATACTATTCTTTTGTGTTTCATGCACAAGTACCCCCAGGTCCCACTGTACTGCAGCACTTTGCAATCTTTCTCCATTTAAATAATAACTTGCTCTTTGATTTCTTTTCTGCCAAAGTGCATGACCTCACACTTTCCAACATTATACTCCATCTGCCAAATTTTTACCCATTCACTTAACCTGTCTATGTCCTTTTCCAGATTTTTTGTGTCCTCCTCACACATTGCTTTTCCTCCCATCTTTGTATCGTCAGGAAACTTGGCTACGTTACACCAGTCTCTTCTTCCAAGTCGTTAATATAGATTGTAAATAGTTGGGGTCCCAGCACTGATCCCTGCGGCACCTCACTAGTTACTGGTTGCCAACCAGAGAATGAACCATTTATCCCGACTCTCTATTTTCTGTTAGTTAACCAATCCTCTATCCATGCTAATATTATACCCCCAACCCCATGAACTTTTATCTTGTGCAGTAACCTTTTATGTGGCACCTTGTCAAATGCTTTCTGGAATACACCACGTCCACTGGTTCCCCTTTATCCACCCTGTTCGTTACATCCTCAAAGAATACCAGCAAATTTGTCAAACATGACTTCCCCTTAATAAATCCATGCTGACACTGCCTGACCGAATTTTGCTTTTCCAAATGTCCTGCTACTGCTTCTTTAATAATGAACTCCAACATTTTCCCAACCGCAGATGTTAGGCTAACTGGTCTATATTTTCCTGCTTTTTGTCTGCCTCCTTTTTTAAATAGGGGGATTACATTTGCAGTTTTCCAATCTGCTGGGACCTCCTCAGAAACCAGGGAATTTTGGTAAATTACAACCAATGCATCCACAATCCCTGCCGCTACTTCTCTTAAGACCCTAGGATGCAAGCCATCAGGTCCAGGGGATTTATCTGCCTTTAGTCCCATTATCTTACTGAGTACCACTTCCTTAGTGATTGTGATTGTGTTAAGTTCCTCCCCCCCCACACATAGCCCCTTGACTATCCACTGTTGGAATATTAATAGTGTCCTCTACCGTAAAGACTGATACTTGTTCTGCCATCTCCATGTTCCCCATTACTAATTCCCCGGTCTTGTCCTCTAAGGGACCAACATTTACTTTAGGCACTCTTTTCCTTTTTATATATCGATAGAATCTCTTGCTATCTGTTTTTATATTTTGTGCTAGTTTACTCGGAACTCCTCTATTGTATTCCAAACACAGATGAGACTGCACATAGGGAGGTTAAAGTAACAGTGACCTCAGTCTTTATTAAGACACTCCAGAGTGAGGAACAGGCCTTAGGGGGCCGGCTTATATACAGTGCTCCAAAGGGATGCTGGGATCCCTTGGGACGTCAGGGGACGAGCTCCCTGGTGGCGGAACATGGGAGTGCATGCTTTACAGATACACAACATCACTCCCCTCCAAAGTCAAAGTGAAAACTATTTACAAGGTGAGGCGGTCAGGAGCCTTTCTTTCCCTGGTGGACCGCCTCGGTACAAATGTCTGTTCTGGTGTATTGGCTGTGCCCTCGCTGGGCTGGCATGTTGTTGGCCCTGCAGGGCTGCTGGGTGAGCCTGGCCTTGCAGGGCAGCTGGACGTGATGGGTTCAATTTCCTGGTCCGGGGTGGGGTCGTCGATCCTTTGGGTGTGTGTTGTGGGCTCGAAAAAGGTGGTGTCTGCTGTGGGTTGTTCAGGACAGTCTGTGAACCACAGCCTCGTTTGGTCCAGGTGCTTTCTGCAAATTTGTCCATTGTCTCGTTTGACGACTCCCTTCTTTAGCTATTACCCACGATCCACTTGGGACCATGTCCATAGTTTAGCACATACAAAGGGTCATTCAGATCAATTTCCCGTGACACAGTGGCGCGACCATCGTTTACATTTTGTTGCTGCCGTCTGCTTTCTACCTGATCATGCAGATTGGGGTGAACCAGCGAGAGTCTGGTTTTCAGTGTCCTTTTCATGAGTAGCTCAGCCGGGAGTACTCCTGTGAGTGAGTGGGGTCTCGTGCGGTAGCCGAGCAGAACTCGGGACAGGCGGGTTTGGAGTGAGCCTTCTGTGACTCGTTTAAGGCTCTGATTGATTGTTTTTACTGCTCGCTCTGCCTGCCTATTGGAGGCTGGTTTAAACGGGGCCGAGGTGATATGTTTGATACCATTGCGGGTCATGAATTCTTTAAATTCGGCACTGGTGAAACATGGCCCGTTGTCACTGACCAGTATGTCAGGCAGGCCGTGGGTGACAAACATGGCCCTCAGGCTTTCAATGATGGCAGTGGCGGTGCTTCCCGACATTATTTCACATTCAATCCATTTTGAAAAAGCATCCACCACCACCAGGTACACTTTACCGAGAAACGGGCCCACGTAGTCGACATGGATCCTTGACCATGGTCTGGAGGGCCAGGACCACAAACTTAGTGGTGCCTCTCTGGGCATATTGCTCAACTGAGCACACACGCGGCATTGTCGTACACAGGACTCTAAGTCAAAATCGATACTGGCCACCACATGGGGGATCTGGCTATCGCTTTCATCATTACCATACCCGGGTGTGTGCTGTGGAGATCCGAGATGAACGTCTCCCTGCCCTTTTTGGGTAGCACTACGCGGTTACCCCACAACAGGCAGTCTGCCTGAATGGACAGTTCGTCCTTTCGCCGCTGGAACAGCTTGATTAGCTCTTGCATTTCAACGGGGATGCTGGCCCAGCTCCCATGCAATACACAGTTTTTTATTCGGGACAGCAGAGGATCTTGGCTGGTCCAAGTCCTAATCGGGCGGGCCGTGACAGGTGATTTATAATTTTCAAACGCTTCCATGACCATCAACAAGTCTGCGGGCTGCGCCACCATCAACAAGTTTGCAGGCTGCGCCATTTCCACCCCCGAGGTAGGCAATGGTAGCCGATTGAGAGCATCCGCACAGTTCTCGGTGCCTGGCCTGTGGCGGATGGTATAGTTATACGCTGGTAGTGTGAGTGCCCACCTTTGTATGCAGGCTGAGGTATTAGTATTTATCCCCTTGTTTTCAGCGAACAGGGATATGAGGGGCTTGTGATTGGTTTCCAACTCAAATTTGAGGCCAAACAGGTACTGATGCATTTTCTTTAGCTGGAACACACACGCTAATGCCTCTTTCACAATCATGCTGTAGGCCCTCTCGGCCATAGACAAGCTCTTGGAGGTATAGGCGACAGGTTGCAACTTCCCCGCAATGTTGGCTTGTTGTAATACATACCAGACTCCGTACGATGATGCATCACATGCTAGCACAAGTTTTTTACACAGGTTATACAATACAAGCAGCTTGTTGGACGTTTCTGGCTTTCTCAAAAGCAATTACTTGTTTTTTTCCCCATACCCAGTTCTCACCTTTATGCAATAACACATGTAGGGGCTCTAAAAGGGTGCTTAACCCCGGTAGGAAGTTACCAAAATAGTTGAGGAGTCCCAGGAACGACCGCAGCTCCGTGACGTTTTGTGGCCTGGGCGCGTTCCTGATAGCCTCTGCCTTGGCGTCTGTGGGCCGAATGTCGTCCGCCGTGATCTTTCTCCCCAAAAGCTCCACTTCTGTTGCCGTGAAAACGCATTTCGACTTCTTCAGCCGCAGCCCAATGCGATCCAGTGGCTGGAGGACCTCCTCCAGGTTTTGTAGGTGCTCGACGGTGTCCCGACCCGTGACCAATATGTCGTCCTGAAAAACCACCATGCGTAGTACTGACTTGAGTCGGCTCTCCATGTTTCTCTGGAAGATCGCTGCAGCCGACCGAATTCCAAACGGGGAATCTGTTGCAAATGAACAGTCCCTTGTGCGTGTTGATGCAGGTGAGGCCCTTCGAAGACTCCTCCAGCACCGGCGTCATGTAGGCCGAAGTCAGGTCGAGCTTGACGAATGTCTTGCCTCCTGCCAGCGTCGCAAATAGGTCGTCTGCCTTAGATAGCGGGTATTGGTCCTGTAGCAAGAAACGATTAATAGTTACTTTATAATTGCCGCAAATCCTGACCGTGCCATCACTTTTGAGTACTTAAACAATTGGGCTGGCCCATTCGCTGAATTCCACTGGGGAGATGATGCCCTTGCGTTGCAGCCTGTCCAGCTCGATTTCCACTCTCTCCCTCATCATGTGAGGTACGGCTCACGCCTTGTGGTGAATGGGTCGTGCCTCTGGGACCAAGTGAATCCGCACCTTCACCCCGGAAAAGTTTCCGATGCCTGGCTCAAAAAGGGAAGGAAATTTGTTGAGAACCTGGGTACACGAGGCCTCAGCGACATGTAATAGCACTCGGATGTCATCCCAGTTCCAGCGGATTTTGCCCAGCCAGCTCCTTTCAAGCAGTGTGGGGCCATCGCCCGGGACAATCCCGAGTGGCAGTTCGTGCACCATGCCCTCGTAGGTGACTTTGACCATGGTGCTGCCCAGGACAGTGATGAGCTCTTTGGTGTACATTCTCAGTTTTGTGTGGATGGGGCTCAGGGCTGGTCTGAGTGCCTTGTTGCACCACAGTCTCTCAAACATCTTTTTACTCATGATGGATTGGCTAGTGCCAGTGTCCAGTTCCATGGCTACGGGTAAGCCATTCAATTTTACATTTAGCATTATAAGTGGACATTTCGTCGAAAATGTGTGCACCCAGTGTACTCCAGCGTCTGCCTCCTCTCTCTGAGGCTCGAAATTGCTTTGATCCACCATGGACCGATCTTCCTCTGCCACGTGGTGGTTAGCAGGTTTTGCAGAGCTTGCAGCTCGTTGGAGGTGCCCCATTGTTCCACAGCTCTTGCAAACATACCCTTTGAAGCAGCATGAATAGGCTGAATAGAAGCCTCCACAACACCAACTAGGTGTGAATTACCTTGCATTCATCCTTTGTTGCGGACTCTGAGTTATCTGGGTCACCTGAGGCCTGCTGGCAGTTGCAGACTCGTGGTTCCTGCCCTGTACATTTCTGCTCGCAAACACAGTTCCAGTTACTTTATGAACATTGCTAACACTTGTGTGCTGAGAGATTTGTTTGGTGTTATCACTGGTGGACATAAACGCCTGTGCTATCGCAATGGCCATACTGAGGGTCGTTGTCTCTACAGTCAAAAGTTTTCGTAGGATGGTCTCGTAGCCAATGCCCAGTACAAAAAAGTCTTTGAGCATCTGGTCCAGGTAGCCATCAAACTCACATTGTCCTGCAAGTCGCCTTAGCTCGGTGACGTAGCTTGCCACTTCCTGACCTTCAGATCGCTGGCATGTGTAGAACCGATACCTCGCCATCAGCATGCTCTCCCTCGGGTTAAGATGCTCCCGAACCAGTGTACACAGCTCCTCATACGATTTATCTGTAGGTTTCACTGGAGCCAGAAGATTCTTCATGAGGCTGTAGGTCGGTGCCCCGCACACCATGAGGGGGACCGCTCTCCTTTTTGCAGCACTTCCTTCTCTGTCCAGCTCATTGGCTACAAAGTACTGGTCTAGCCGTTCGACATAGGCTTCCCAGTCCTCACCCTCCGAGAACTTCTCCAGGATGCCCACAGTTTGCTCCATCTTTGCGTTGGATTCGTATTCTCGTCGTCAGTTACTGTGTTCCTAACACAGATGAGGCTGCACACAGGGAGGTTAAAGTAACAGTGACCTCAGTCTTTATTAAGACACTCCAGAGTGAGGAACAGGCCTTAGGGGCCGGCTTATATACAGTGCTCCTAAGGGATGCTGGGATCCCTTGGGACTTCAGGGGATGCGCTCCCTGGTGGCGGAACATAGAAGTGCATGCTTTACAGGTACACAACATCTTCCATTTTAATGGATGGAAAATCACTGGCTCCGTACTGGTGATTCTTCGAGATTCTCTCTGCTGGGAGTGTCGGATGGCAGAGTTACCCCTTATAACTCAGTTTTATTATTTTCATTTAATCGTATATAGCTAAAGTGTGAGATGTATTTATATCCCACTTATGGCACTGACCATGACTAACTTGGAACTTTATTACTTCTGAGCTCTCAGGTTCAATCCACTTGTAGAGTATAAATCACTTCCTCCGTCTTTCGATAAGCTGTTAAACCAAGGTGGATGTAAAAGATCCCATGGCACTATTGTGAGGCAGAGCAAGGGAGTTTCCTGATGTCCTGGCCAATATTTATCACTCCATCAACTTCACTAAAAATAGATTATCTGGTCATTATCACATTGCTGTTTAGGAGCTTGCTGTGTGCAAATTGGCTGCTGCGTTTCCTACATCACAACAGTGACTACACTTCAAAAAATTACTTCATTGGCTGTAAAATGCTTTGGGACTGAAAAGTTTTATATAAATGCAAGTCTTTCTTTGGTTCCATCTTGGGTCCTCCAATTATACCATTTGTGGTGAACAACTTTCTAGATTTCTATTCATTTATTTAATTACCACGAAGTAACATAATGAGCAGAGACCAAAGGTGACATGAGGAAAAACTTTTTCATGCAGCGAGTGGTTAGGATCTGGAATGCACTGCCTGAAAGTGGATGCAGATTTAATTGTGGCTTTCAAAAGGGAATTGGATAAGTACCTGAAGGAAAAATGTTGCAGGACTATGGGGAAAGGGCAGGAGCGGGGGGCGGGCGGGGGGCGGGGGGGTGGCGGGGAGAGTGGGATTAACTGAAGTGCTCTTGCAGAGAGCTGGCAAGGGCTCGATGGGCCCAAATGCCTCCTGAACCATTCTATGATTCTCTCTCTCCACACACTTGTGCACACAGACACATCTGCATATACATACACATATTTCTCTGGGCACCATCTGAAAACCTCTGCAGTGAGATGAAGAATGTGATTCTATTTGTCTTGGCCCAAAGTGGTATAGAATGCAGCAATGAGTCACTCAGCGAAGACCAGGCTTTAGCTTCTTGACATTTTACAGGCAAAACAGTAAAAAAAAACTTTTGAAATCATGGTTTGACATTAATATTTAACATCTTTAACAATTCAGCCCTGTACTGGCTGCACAACAACTTTTCTTTTTGTCTTGCCTTTTCTTCGTATCAAAGTCATCCAACGAAAACCTTTGTGATTCATTGCTCTAATTCCTTCTTGTCTGAGCTGAAACAGTCCGATTCCTAAACAGATCCTGGGAAAGCAATTGATAAGCATTTTTCTGTTTGGAAATGTCAAAGGGCTTTTGCCATATTCAGCAAGGTACCACCGCGTGTTTGAATCTATAAACAAACGGAAAAGAGGTTTGCGAAAGAAACTTTCTCGAACTTGCTGTCCGTTTCATTATTCATCCTTCTAAGAGGAGCTTCTCAAGATGCAGAGCATTTCCTTCTGGAGAGAGATATGCGAAGGCTCAAAGGACCTATTGCAAAATATTAAAGTACTGCCTGTGTTTTCTAACAGTTTGCATTGCAGGTAGATTTTATTCATTAATACAATCCCTGTTGCAATTTTAGGCCCTTTTTTCCCCAGGTTCAGTGGTGTCAATCGCTGTTGTAAGTGGATCCCATGTCACTTATATTCTGAGTTCTCTCGCACTGGCCAATATCTAATTAAATGATGTCAAAACCAAGGGATGTAACAATATTGTCCCTCCTGGCATACAAACTGGATACTGTAAACTCGCACATGCTTTTTGGACAGGTGGAACTGATGAACACCGTCAAGGCAAGGTTGGTGATAAATCAAGAAGCTGGTTTATTTTCCAGAACACAAATGATTGAACAAATGGTAGTCATTCCAGACTAGTTAAACTTTCTCCTCCAACACTTCATGTGACAACACAAAATAACAGGAACACTCTATGCTTTCCCAAATAGTGGATACAATATTTACGTTTTGTTTTATTTCCTTTTGGATCAGCTTCTATCTGGGAAAACCAACGTGCTAAATCTTACTTCCTAGCTCAGATCAAGTCCGTCCTCATAGACTCTGTTCGACTTAAATGGCCCTGAATATGTGTTTTTCTCTCCTTTTTTGTTAATTCTGACCCCAGGAACTAGAATCTCAGCAGATTACCCTGACAACTACCCCTGCTGAGCGCCGATGAATCGAGTCATCTCAATCGGAATAGGTTTGGACAGCTCTTGAAATGTCCAAACGAACTTGCATTGCCTGAAATATCTAAGTTTTAATTTACATCTCCCAGCTCAACTGTCTTGTGAATTTAACCCATTAAGAGACAAATTTTACACAAAGCAATATTTTACGCAAAGCAATATTTTCAACATATATTACATTGATGATAACCTTGGCGCCTGACCCGGCCACACAGCATTACAGCGTGGCCCTGGACAATGTGGACCACTTTCCATACCTCGGAAGCCTATTATCAGCCAGGGCAAACATCGACGACGAGGTTCAACACTGTCTCCAGTGCGCCAGCACAGCCTTTGGCCGCCTGAGGAAGAGAGTGTTCGAAGATCAGGCCCTCAAATCTGGCACCAAGCTTATGATCTACAGGGCTGCAGTGACACCCCCCCTCCTTTATGGCTCAGAGACATGGACCATATACAGTAGACACCTCAAATCACTGGAGAAATACCACCAATGATGTCTCCGCAAGATCCTGCAAATCCCCTGGGAGGACATACGCACCAACGTTAGTGTCCTCGATCAGGCCAACATCGAAGCACTGACCACACTCGACCTGCTCCGTTAAGCGGGCCACATCGTCCGCATGCCTGACACAAGACTCCCAAAGCAAGTGCTCTACTTGGAACTCCTGCACGGCAAGTGAGCCCCAGGTGGGCAGAGGAATTGTTTCAAGGACACCCTCAAGCCTCCTTGATAAAATGCAACATCCCTGTTATAATAATAAATGGTCAGACCGAGTACTGTGTGTAACGAGCAAGTGTGACCTTAGCTCCTTTATTGTAGTTCCAGAGTGCAGGTACCTCGTGGGTGGCCTGCTTATATACTGTGCTCTCAAGGGATGCTGGGATCCCTTGGGACTCCAACAGGTAGGCCTTCTGGTGGACAGGAGTGATGCAGGTTACAAGATTACAAGGGGTTAAATACATAACATAAGTCAACAATAAACTTATTTACAAGGTGAGATGATCTAGGGCTTTGCGCTCCCTTGTCGATCGTCTCGGTACAAATGCTGGGGTGGTTGGGTTGATCAGTTCTTCGTTGGGCTGTTGGGCAGCCAGCCTTGCCGGGCTGCTGGGGATGATGAGTTCTGTTTCGTGGTCAACTGTGATGTCAGTTGCCACTTGTGTGTGTGTTGGAAGGTCAAAGTTGGTGGTGTCCTTTCAGGTTGTACGTAGCTGTTGGTGAACCGCAATTTGATTTGGTCCAAGTGTTTTCTGTGCATTTGTCCATTGATCAATTTGACTTGAAACACCCTACTCCTCTCTTTGGCTGTGACTGTGCCAGCGAGTCATTTGGAACCATGTCCATAATTGAGCACAAACACAGGATCATTGATCTCAATATCGCATGACAAGTTTGCACGGTCACGGTACACACTCTGTTGATGCTGCTTGTCTGCCACATGATCATATAGATCAGAGTGGACCAGAGAGAGCCTTGTTTTAAGCGCCCTTTTCATGAGCAGCTCAGCTGGGGGAATCCCTGTGAGTGAGTGGGGTCTGGTGCGGTAGCTGAGCAGTACTCGGGACAACCGGGTCTGCAGAGAGCCTTCCGACATGCGTTTCAAGCTTTGCTTGATGGTCTGAACTGCCCGTTCTGCCTGGCCGTTGGATGCGGGCTTGTATGGCGCAGATGTGACATGTTTGATCCCGTTGCATGTCATGAACTCTTTGAATTCGGCACTGGTGAAGCACAGCCCATTGTCGCTGACTAGGACATCGGGCAGGCCGTGTGTGGCAAACATAGCTCGTAGACTTTCAATGGTGGCCGTGGATGTGCTTACAGACATTATTGCACATTCAATCCACTTTGAGTAAGCATCCACGACAACCAAAAACATTTTGCTTAGGAATGGGCCCGCATGGTCTACATGGATCCTCGACGGTTTGGATGGCCAGGACCATAAACACCCGCTCTGGGTGTATTGCTCAACTGAGAGCAAGTGTTGCACTGGCGTACACATGACTCTAAATCTGAGTTGATGCCTGTCCACCACACATGGGATCTGGCTATGGCTTTCATCATCACGATGCCTGGGTGGGTGCTGTGCAGTTCACAAATAAATGTATCTTTGCCTTTCTTGGGCAAGACCACACGATTGCCCCACAAGAGACCGTCCGCCTGCAGGGACAGCTCATCTTTGTGTCTGTGGAATGGCTTAATCACTTCCTGCATCTCCACTGGGACACTGGACCAGCTCACATGGAGGACACAGTTTTTTTACCAGGGACAGTAAAGGATCCTGGCTGGTCCAGGTCCTGATCTGGCGGGCCGTAACGGGGCATTTCTCGTTCTCAAATGCCTCCATGACCATAAGCAAGTCTGCTGGCTGTGCCATTTCCAACCCGGTGGTGGGCAATGGTAGCCGACTGAGAGCATCAGCGCAGTTCTCTGTTCCCGGTCTGTGGCGAATTACATAGTTGTATGCCGACAGCGTGAGCGCCCATCTTTGGATGCAAGCAGAGGCATTGGTATTGATTCCTTTGCTCTCCAAAAATAGCGATATGAGCGGCTTGTGGTCGGTTTCAAGCTCGAACTTGAGGCCAAACAAGCACTGGTGCATTTTTTTTACCCCGTAAATGCACGCCAGAGCCTCTTTTTCAACCATGCTGTCGGCCCTTTCGGCCTTGGACAAACTCCTGGATCCATACGCAACTGGTTGCAAAATTCCTGATTCATTAGCCTGTTGTAACACACATCCGACCCCGTATGTCGACGCATCGCAAGCTAACACTAATCATTTACATGGGTTATACAGAACAAGCAGTTTGTTAGAACACAGTAAATTTCTGGTTTTCTTAAAGGCAGTCTCTTGTGAATTCCCCCATACCCAGTCATCTCCCTTGCGCAGTAGCACATGCAGGGGTTCTAGAAGGGTGCTTAACCCAGGTAGGAAATTACCGAAGTAGTTAAAGAGTCCCAGGAACGACCGCAGCTCCATCATATTTCATGATCGCGGCACGTTCTTGATGGCCTCCGTCTTGGCGTCGGTGGGTCTGATGCCATCCTGCTGCGATCCTCCTTCCTAAGAATTCGACGTCCTATGCCAGGAAAACACACTTCGAGCGTTTCAATCTGAGCCCCGCGCGATCCAACCGACTAAGAACCTCCTCCAGATTCTTCAAGTACTCCATGGTGTTCCAACCTGTAACCAATATGTCGTCCTGGAAGACCACTGTACAAGGAACCGACTTTAGCAGGCTTTCTATGTTCCCACTGGAAGATCGCTGCAGCCGACCGAATCCCGAACGGGCACCGGTTGTAAATAAACAGACCTGTGTGCGTGTTGATGCAGCTGAAGTCTTTCGAAAACTCCTCCAGTTCCTGCGTCATGTAGGCCGAGGTCAGGTCCAGCTTGGTGAATGTCTCCCCTCCAGCCAGGGTTGCAAATAGGTCGTCTGCCTTGGGTAGTGTGTACTGGTCATGGAGCGAAAAACAGTTCATCTTTACTTTATAGTCACCGCAAATTCTAACTGTACCGTCCTCCTTGAGTACCGGGACAATCGGACTGGCCCAGTCGTTGAACTCCACCGATGCAATGACGCCTTCACGCTGCAGCCTGTCCAGCTCGATTTCCACTTTTTCACGGATCATGTACGGTACCGCCCGAGCCTTGTGGTGAATGGGTCACGTACCGGGAACCAAATCGATCTGCACTTTCACCCTCGAGAAACTTCCAATGCCTGCTCAAATAAAGAAGTGAATTTGCTTAGTACATGCAGTGTCATCAACTGACGAGAGTGCTCGGATGTCGTCCCAGTTCCAGCGGATTTTCCCCTGCCAGCTTCTGCCAAACAACGTGGGGCCATCCCTTGGCACAATCCACAGCGGGAATTCGTGTACTGCTCCGTCATAGGAGACTTTGACTTCAGCGCTGCCAATTACAGGGATTAGTTCCTTTGTATAAGTCCTTAGTGTGGTGTGAATGAGGCTGAGCTTGGGCCTGTGTGCCTTCTTCCCCCACAGCCTGTCGAAGGCCGTTTTACTCATTATGGACTGACTTGCCCCCTGTGTCCAGCTCCATAGACACTGGAATACTGTTTAGTTTCAACATTATTGATGGGCATTTCGTCGTCAATGTGTGTATCCCGTACACCTCTGCCACCTCCGTACGAGTTTCCAATTCTATCTGATCCACTCTGGACCGATCTTCCTCTGCAACGTGGTGGTTTGCAGGATTTGCAGGGTTTGCAGCTCGCCTGCACATTCGTTGGAGGTGTCCCATTGTTCTGCAGCCATTGCACGCATAGCGCTTAAAGTGGCATTGATGGGGCCGATGATCACCCCCGCAGTACCAACAGGGTGTTAACTGCCTTGCATTAACAAATGATGGCGGACTCTGGGTCAATTGAGGTCGGGCCACAGCAGCCGGCGTGTACATTCTGCCCTGTACATTTCTGCTCAAAACCGACATTACTTTATGTACAGTACTGGCCGAAACTTCTTTGTTCTGCGAAATCTGCTTGGTGCTGTCGCTGGTGGACATAAATGCCTGGGCTATCGTTACAGCTTTACTTAGATTCGGAGTTTCTACCGTCAACAGTTTGCGAAGGATTGTCTCATGTCCGATGCCCAGTACAAAAAAGTCTCTGAGCATTTGTTCTAGGAATCCCTCAAACTCACAATGTCCTGCAAGGCGCCTTAGTTTGGCGATGTAGCTCACCACTTCCTGGCCCTCTGATCGTTGACACGTGTAGAACCAATATCTCGCCATCAAAACACTTTCCTTAGGATTTAGATGCTCCCAGAGCAGCGTACACAGTTCTTTGTAGGATTTCTCTGTTGGTTTAGCCGGGGCCAGGAGATTCTTCATGAGGCCACAGGTTGTTGCCCCACAGACAGTTAGGAGGATCGCCCTTTGTTTGGTCGCATTCTCATCCCCTTCCAGCTTGTTGGCTACGAAGTATTGGTCGAGTCTCTCCATGAAGGCCTCCCAATCGTCCCCCTCTGAGAACTTCTCCAGGATGCCGACTGTTCTTTGCATTTTTGCACGGTTTGTTACCTCGTCGCCAATTGTTATACTCATAATAAATGGTCAGACCGAATACTGTGTGTAATGAGCAAGTGTGGCCTTAGCTCCTTTATTATACTTCCAGAGCGCAGGTACCTCGTAGATGGCCTGCTTATATACTGTGCTCCCAAGGGATGTTGGGATCCCTTGGGACTCCAACAGGGAGGCCCTCTGGTGGACAGGAGTGATGCAGGTTACAAGGTTACAAGGGGTTAAATACATAACAATCCCCACCGACACCTGGGAGTCCCTGGCCAAAGACCACCCTAAGTGGAGGAAGAGCATCAGGGAGGGCGCTGCGCACCTCGAGTCTTGTCACCGAGAGCATACAGAAAGCAAGCGCAGGCAACGGAAGAAGCGTGCGGCAAACCAGACTCCCCACCCACACTTTCCTTCAACGACAGTCTGTCCTACCCGTGATAGAGACTATAATTCCCATATTGGACTGTACAGTCACCTGAGAACTCACTTTTACAGTGGAAGCAAGTCTTCCTCGATTTCGAGGGACTTGTCTATGATGAAGGTGATGATGATAGCGCCTAAAAAGTGACAATCCCCTTTCATGCTTCTCTTCATTTTGAGAAAACCAGGATGTAACAATTCAATTTTTGACTACAAGGCCGATGTATTCCATTTCCATCCTATGGACAATCTTGCTCAATGGTGGATATTGGTTGCTCAGGACATAAAGGTGCTGGGGTGACGTCATCCAGAACCATATTTGGGTCTACTAATAGTAAATAGTCCACTAATTCTCATCCTTGTTTACAAATTCTTCCATGACCTCGCTCCTCCTTATCTCTGTAATCTCCTTCAGCTTTACAACGCTCCAAGATATCTGTGCTCCGCAAATTCTGCCCTCTTGACCATCCCTGATTATAATGGCTCAACTAGCAGTGGCCATGCCTTCAGCTGCCTAGGCCCTAAACTCTGGAATTCCCTCCCGAAACCTCTCCAACTCTCTACCTTTCTTTCCTCATTTAAGACTCTCCTTAAAACCTACCTCTTTGACCAAGCTTTTGATGAACAGCCGTAATTTCTTTTTATGTGGCTCGGTGTCAAATCTTTGTCTTATAAAACTCCTGTGAAGCGCCTTGGGACATTTTACTACGTTAAGGCACTATATAAATACAAGTTGTTGTTGTTGTAATTTCTACTGCCTTTTTAAAAATGTGGCCAATTTTATTTCCTTTTCTCAGCTTTGGAAGTTATGGAGTCACCATGGGATATCGTTCCATAGGCAGCTTTCAGTACAGTGCCCGAGTGACTTTTCTTCATGTGTGAGTCCAGGTAAGAAATCTCAATAGGCAATTCCAATGTAGGGAACATCATAGCTGAGTCCAATTCTGTCCTCGCCTCACTATCCAAACACAAGAACTTTCCAGCATTGGATCCTGACTAGCAACAAGAATCCTTGCTGACTTTCACGTTCCTAGCACAAGGGTGCTGAGGGTAAGTGTCGCCCTGGCTAAATCAGCACAGATCAGGAACCAGGAAGCTGGAACCTCCTGGTCTGTATGGCTTAGCTACACTCTGCTTTTATCACTGAAGTCATTGGTGGATCTGTGCTCAGCAGGTCGGGGCCATTGTAGGGAGCAGCATGCGGCAGACTGGCCCAGAAATTGGCGCGGTCCCAGCCTGCAAGACCATCAGCAGGCCGCAGCCATTGGAGGGAGCAGCATGCGGCAGACCGGCCCAGAAATTGGCGCAGTCCCAGCCTGCAAGACCATCAGCAGGCCGCGGCCATTGGAGGGAGCAGCATGCGGCGGACCGGCCCAGAAATCGCTGCGATCCCGGCCTGCAAGACCATCAGCAGGCCAGGGCCATTGGAGGGAGCAGCATGCGGCGACATACCACTGCAGGGAACAGCGCGTGCTACTGCAGGAGGGCGACGGCTCTGAAGCCAGGTCGCTGATTGCAGTGCCGACAGGCACAGCAGGAGGGGCGAAGGAGCGGCAAGTGTCCGTAGAGTGAAGTGACCGGGGCCTAGGAGACACGGGAATCTGGGGCCCAGAAGAGGCAAGGGCCCAGGGGCAGCACGGGCCAGCTCACACTGCGATATGAGTGCGCGCTCGGTCTGTGCAGCAGAGCAGGTCTCCAGTTAGTCCAGGTAATCCTTGCCACTGGTCCAAGACCTAGCTCTGTCAAGCCCGTGTGGTGGCTGGTGTGCAATGGCCACCACACGTTAAAAAAATCCAAGATCAGGCATCTTCCAAACTTCAGGATGTAGTTCGGGATCTGGAATATTAGGTCCTTCATTGAAATACCTGTGAACTCATCCCTTTATGGTGTGGAAGCAAGTCATCCTCGCTTCGAGGGACTGCCTATGATGATGATGTGCTGCTATCTTTATTTGTTTTTTTAAGATTCAAACAAGAGGGTGAGAGTGAAATAGGGAAGTGTGGGTTTGTCCTGAAAACTTCTTTCTTGTATTAATATTAAGGGTAAGATTTTAAGGGTAAGATATTAAGATATTTTCTGCTAGATTTCGGCTGACTGCGTGGCCGGCTTTTCGCTGCGATTTGACCCTCCACGGCGAAAACCCAGTCGGCGGTATTTTCGAGATAGTCCTTCCTGCAGCGGTAAGTATGAAGTCCTGCAAAAAAGTAAGGAAAATTTTTTATTTTTAAATTATTTTGCAGCGATTTATTAGGTAAGTGTTTTTTGAATGTTTTTTGTTCTGTTTTTTGCAATTTTTTTTGTTTTCCCTCCTCCCAAGGCCTCTCTTGCAGTGCTACCGACCTCAGCCTAAAGTTGCTGAAACTCGCAGTTTTCGCCGCGAATCCACGCGCAATGCCGATTTTACCGAGTAAAGGCTGAAAGTTAGGCCTGAAAATGGTAGCGCAGCGAAAACAGTAATTTTGGTGTAAAATTACTTTTTTCGCTGCAAACCGAAAATCTAGTCCTAAGGTTATTAAGGGTATTGTGTATGTAAACATTGTGACTATGTAAGACTTGCCACCAGAGGGCGCAACTTTTGGAGGCCCAAGGGTCACCAGGTCGGGCGTGAATGCAAATCCATTAGCACCATGTTGGCGCTGCGGGGGTAATCATCGAGACCATCAATGCCGATTCAAGCACTACGTGTGCAAAGGCTGCGAAACAATGGGGCACCTCCAGTGAATGTGCAAGAGTGCTGCGACTCACCACGTGGCAGAGGATGATCGATCCGGTGCGGATCACGCAGAACAAACAAGAGAGGCAACTTAACCCGAGGAAGAAGTGTATGGGGTACACACCTTCACCACCAAGAGCCCTCCTATCATGCTGAAAGTCAAATTGAATGGCATTCCGGTATCAATGGAGTTGGACACGGGGGCGAGTCAATCAATTATGAGCCAGAAGGCTTTTGAGAAACTGTGGGGCAACAAGGCACAAAGGCCCAAATTGAGCCTGATTCAGATAAAGCTGTGCACCTACACCAAAGAGCTCATACCAGTCATTGGCAGTGTGGCAGTTAAGGTATTGTACGGTGGAGCGGTGCATGATTTATCACTGTGGATTGGACCAGGCGATGGCCCAACACTATTCGGCAGAAGCTGGCTGGGAAAGATTCGATGGAACTGGGACGACATCAAAGCACTATCTTCAGTGGATGATGCCTCGTGTGCCCAAATGCTGAGCAAGTTTCTGTCGCTATTTGAACCAAGCATCTGCAAATTCACAGGCGCCAAGGTGCAGATCCATCTAGTCCCCGATGCAAGGCCCGTTCATCACAAGGTTTGAACGGTTCCAAATATGATGAAGGAGAAAGTCGAGATCGAACTGGACAAACTTCAACGAAAGGGTATCATATTGCCAGTCGAGTTCAATGAGTGGGCCAGTCCGATTGTTCCGATGTTGAAAAGCGATGGCGTGGTCAGAATCTGTGGAGACTACAAGGTAACGATCAACCGAGTCTCGTTACAAGACCAGTACCCACTACCCAAGGCTGGCTGAATCTTCGAAAAGATTGACGTGCATCAACACACACAAAGGACTGTTTATATACCACAGGTGCCCTTTTGGGATTCGTTCGGTTGCTGCCATCTTCCAGATGAACATGGAGAGTCTGCTGAAATCGGTTCCACGCACCGTTGTGTTTCAAGACGACATTCTGATCACCGGTCGTGACACCACCAAACATCTGCACAACCTGGAAGAGATTCTGAGTCGACTAGACAGAGTGGGACTCAGGCTGAACCGTCCCCCAAATGTGTTTTCCTGGCCAAAGGTCGAATTTTTGGGGAGAAAGATTGCGGCAGACGGCATCAAACGACTCAAAGACAGAGGCCATCAAGAATGTCCCCAGACCACAGAATGTGACGGAGTTGCGTTCGTTCCTGGGACTCCTCAACTATTTTGGTAACTTTCTACCCGAGTTAAGCACTTTGCTGGAACCATTGCACATGTTGCTACATAAGGGTGACGACTGGGTTTGGGGTAAATCAAGAGACAGCCTTTGAGAAGGCCAGAAACCTACTTTATTCTAATAAGTTACTTGAACTATATGACCCATGTAAACGATTAGTGCTAGCTTGTGATGTATCTTCGTACGGGGTTGGCTGTGTGTTACAGCAAACCAATGTATCGGGCAAACTTCAACCGGTTGCATATGCGTATAGAAGAGCCTACAGTATGGTCAAGATAGAGGCGTTAGCATGTGTATATGGGGTTAAGAAAATGCACCAATACCTATTTGGACTTCGGTTTGAGCTTGAAACCGACCACAAACCGCTCATTTCGCTGTTTTCAGAGAGCAAAGGTATAAACACCAATGCTTCGTCCCGCATCCAAAGATGGGGACTAACATTATCCGCATATGACTATGTTATCCGCCACAGACCAGGCACGGAGAACTGTGCTGTTGCCCTCAGTCAGCTACCATTGCCCACTACCGGGGTGGAAATGGCGCAGCCCGCAGACTTGCTTCTGGTCATGGATGTTTTGAGAGTGAGGGATCACCCGTCACTGCTTGACAGATCAGGACCTGGACCAGCCAGGATCCTGTGCTATCACTTGTAAAAAGTTGTGTCCTCAATGGGAGCTGGTAGGCCATTTCCAGGGAAATGCAAGATGAAATTAAGCCGTTTCACCGACGCAAAGATTAAATGTCCATCCAATCGGATTGTCTCTTATGGGGTATAGAAACATAGAAAATAGGTGCAGGAGTAGGCCATTCGGCCCTTCTAGCCTGCACCGCCATTCAATGAGTTCATGGCTGAACATTCAACTTCAGTACCCCATTCCTGCTTTCTTGCCATACCCCTTGATCCCCCTAGTAGTAAGGACCTCATCTAACTCCTTTTTGAATATATTTAGTGAATTGGCCTCAACAACTTTCTGTGGTAGAGAATTCCACAGGTTCACCACTCTCTGGGTGAAGAAGTTCCTCCGCATCTCGGTCCTAAATGGCTTACCCCTTATCCTTAGACTGTGACCCCTGGTTCTGGACTTCCCCAACATTGAGAACATTCTTCCTGCATCTAACCTGTCTAACCCCGTCAGAATTTTAAATGTTTCTATGAGGTCCCCTCTCATTCTTCTGAACTCCAGTGAATACAAGCCCAGTTGATCCAGTCTTTCTTGATAGGTCAGTCCCGCCATCCCGGGAATCAGTCTGGTGAACCTTCGCTGCACTCCCTCAATAGCAAGAATGTCCTTCCTCAGGTTAGGAGACCAAAACTGTACACAATACTCCAGGTGTGGCCTCACCAATGCCCTGTACAACTGTAGCAACACCTCCCTGCCCCTGTACTCAAATCCCCTTGCTATGAAGGCCAACATGCCATTTGCTTTCTTAACCGCCTGCTGCACCTGCATGCCAACCTTCAATGACTGATGTACCATGACACCCAGGTCTCTTTGCACCTCCCCTTTTCCTAATCTGTCACCATTCAGATAATAGTCTGTCTCTCTGTTTTTACCACCAAAGTGGATAACCTCACATTTATCCACATTATACTTCATCTGCCATGCATTTGCCCACTCACCTAACCTATCCAAGTCGCTCTGCAGCCTCACAGCATCCTCCTCGCAGCTCACACTGCCACCCAACTTAGTGTCATCCGCAAATTTGGAGATACTACATTTAATCCCCTCATCTAAATCATTAATGTACAGTGTAAACAGCTGGGGCCCCAGCACAGGACCTTGCGGTACCCCACTAGTCACTGCCTGCCATTCTGAAAAGTACCCATTTACTCCTACTCTTTGCTTCCTGTCTGACAACCAGTTCTCAATCCATGTCAGTACACTACCCCCAATCCCATGTGCTCTAACTTTGCACATCAATCTCTTGTGTGGGACCTTGTCGAACGCCTTCTGAAAGTCCAAATATACCACATCAACTGGTTCTCCCTTATCCACTCTACTGGAAACATCCTTAAAAAATTCCAGAAGATTTGTCAAGCATGATTTCCCTTTCACAAATCCATGCTGACTTGGACCTATCATGTCACCTCTTTCCAAATGCACTGCTATGACATCCTTAATAATTGATTCCATCATTTTACCCACTACCGATGTCAGGCTGACTGGTCTATAATTCCCTGTTTTCTCTCTCCCTCCTTTTTTAAAAAGTGGGGTTACATTGGCTGCCCTCCACTCCATAGGAACTGATCCAGAGTCAATGGAATGTTGGAAAATGACTGTCAACGCATCCACTATTTCCAAGGCCACCTCCTTAAGTACTCTGGGATGCAGTCCATCAGGCCCTGGGGATTTATCGGCCTTCAATCCCATCAATTTCCCCAACACAATTTCCCGGCTAATAAGGATTTCCTTCAGTTCCTCCTCCTTACTAGACCCCCCGACCCCTTTTATAACCGGAAGGTTGTTCGTGTCCTCCTTCGTGAATACCGAACCAAAGTACTTGTTCAATTGGTCCGCCATTTCTTTGTTCCCCGTTATGACTTCCCCTGATTCTGACTGCAGCGGACCTACGTTTGTCTTTACTAACCTTTTTCTCTTTACATATCTATAGAAACTTTTGCAATCCGTCTTAATGTTCCCTGCAAGCTTCTTCTCATACTCCATTTTCCCTGCCCTAATCAAACCCTTTGTCCTCCTCTGCTGAGTTCTAAATTTCTCCCAGTCCCCAGGTTCGCTGCTATTTCTGGCCAATTTGTATGCCACTTCCTTGGCTTTAATACTATCCCTGATTTCCCTTGATAGCCACGGTTGAGCCACCTTCCCTTTTTTATTTTTATGCCAGACAGGAATGTACAATTGTTGTAGTTCATCCATGCGGTCTCTAAATGTCTGCTATTGCCCATCCACAGTCAACCCCTTAAGTATCATTCGCCAATCCATCCCAGCCAATTCACGCCTCATACCTTCAAAGTTAGCCTTCTTTAAGTTCTGGACCATGGTCTCTGAATTAACTGTTTCATTCTCCATCCCAATGCAGAATTCCACCATATTATGGTCACTCTTCCCCAAGGGGCCTCGCACAATGAGATTGCTAATTAATCCTCTCTCATTACATAACACCCAGTCTAAGATGGGTAATCGTGTAGTTTTGCCAAAAAAAGACAGGGAAAGCTTTCTACGCGACCTACACACCCAGGCATAGTCATGATGAAGGCTACAGCCAGGTTCCATGTTTGTTGGCACGGCATTGACTCGCACTTAGAGTCATTTGTACACCAGTGCAACACGTGCTCACAATTGAACAATGCACCAAGGGAGGCTCCATTGAGTCTGTGGTCATGGCCCTCCAAACCATGGTCCAGGATCCATGTAGATTTTGCTGGCCCCTTTCTCGGAAAGATGTTCTTGGTTGTAATGGATGCTTACTCTAAATGGATTGAATGCATAATCATGTCATCCAGCACGTCCACTTCCACCATTGAAAGCCTCCGGGCTATGTTCGCCACCCATGGCTTGCCCAATGTCCTTGTCAATGACAATGGACCGTGGTTCACCAGCTCGGAATTCAACGAGTTTATGACCTGCAATGGCATCAAGCATGTCAGGTCTGCCCCATTTAAGCCCGCATCCAATGGTCAAGCGGAATGGGCAGTCCAAACAATCAAGCAGAGCTTGAAACACATGACAGAAGACTCCTTGCAGACCCGCTTATCTCGGGTTCTGCTCAGCTACCGGACGCGACCCCACTCGCTCACTGGGGCTCCCCCTGCTGAATTGTTAATGAAGAGAGCACTCAAAACCAGTCTCTCTCTAGTCCACTCGGATCTAAATGACCATGTGGAAACCCGGCGTCACCGGCAAAACATGTACCACGATCGCACGCTGTATCGCATGACATTGATGTTAACAACCCTGTGTTTGTCCTTAATTACGGTCATGGTCCTAAATGGGTCGCTGGCACTGTCTTGGCCAAGGAGGGGAATAGAGTGTTTATAGTCAAACTATTGAATGGACAAACTTGCAGAAAGCATTTGGATCAGACCAAACTGAGGTTCACCGCCAACCAGGAACAACCTGAAGAGGACACCACCATCATCGATCCACCAACACACACACAACCAGCAATCGACCTCGTTGTCAATCAAGAGGATGAACCCACCATTCCCAACAGACCTGTCAGACCAGCCGCTCCGCAGTGCAGCAATGGTCCGACCAACTCACCCATACCAGAGTTTGAACTCAGACGATCAACCAGGGAGTGTAGGGTCACGGATCGTCTCAACTTGTAAATAATTTGTATCAAAGACTTTGGGGGGGGAGGGGAATGATGTTATGTATTTAAACATTGTAACTGTGTAAGACTTGCCACTAGAGGGTGTAACTGTTGGAGGCCCAAGGGTCACCTGCACACTTCGTGCAAGGGAGTATAAAAGGTTGTCTGCCATGCTGCTTAGGCACTCTGGAGTTGTATTAAAGAGACTAAGGTCACGTCAGTTTTAGCTCACAGTACTCAGTCTTGTGGAGTTCTTCCATACTTAATAAAGGGAATCCAGGGGATATAGAGATAGTGCAGGCAAGTGGAGTTGAGGTAGATGATCAGCCATGATCTCATTGAATGGTGAAGCAGGCTAGAGGGGCCGAATGGCCTACTCCTGCTTCTATTTCTTATTGTTCTTATGTTTCTATTTCTCCATTTTCACTCATTTTCACTCATTCAGCATGCTCACCAGCACACCTCTGACTTTAGCCAGGAAAGCAGGATGATCTAAGCCTTTGACCTCCTCATAAGTGTCATCAGTGCTGTGCTGTAATGCCGCAGTGTTTAACGTCATCCTGTGCCAAGACGGAACATCCTGGAAGAAACCTGACAGCACTCACCCAGCTGTGACAGGCAGGTCAGACTGATAGGGACCCACGAGACTCAATCTGTGACCTTCTCCTCAAATCTCATCAACTCCTGGGTCAGCCTGCATTATTTGGAAAAAATACTTCATTTGGCAGAATTGACTTGGGCCCAATCGGCCTCTGTAGTCGCAGCCTTATTCAAAGCTTATGCTTGATAAATGAAACAGTTCAGATGATGGAGCTGGTCTGGAGATCAGTACATGAATACTGATTTCATTAAATTAAATTAATGGTAACTTAATCATCATTTAGAGTTCATTCATTTTCATTGTTCATGAGCATATGTGCTGTGATTCCCTTGAGCAAGTGCTTGTATCCTGGAGGGACATAAAGAAAGCAAGGGCAAGTCTAGAATAATACTACCCTGACAGTGGCCCTCTGATTACAGCTGTCGGACCAAATCAAAACAAAGGATTCTGTTGTCAAAACAAACTAAATTGGTACAAGAACTGTAATGTGAACCTGAGATCAGCTAGCAATGGCAACGTTATAGAAAGAATCAGAAAGCTTCAGAGCTTATGAGATACGTTCGTAGGAAATATTTCCGGCAGATAAATGATTTCATTTAATATATACTTATACCTACTGTCAGGCTTTGAAGGGAAACACTGAAGTGTGTTTCCTGCTTTTGATTTTTTTTTTCCAATTTATTTTCTTGACTTCAATCACATTTAATTGTTTTATTGTTGCAGGAATGGTTCCTATTTCCACACAGAACAATATCTTTCCCCACTGGAGTTGAGGTTAATGCTGGAAGTCTGGCCAATCCAGAGTCACCTGTCATTGTGCCGCTCGGTATCCCACTTCTCAAATAGATTAACAGCCATTTAACTTGTTTAAGTAGCAGCTGCAGAGTACATTTCTGCCGAAAACCTAGCACAGCGGGATCGGTGCAAAGCAAAAAGCAAAATACTGCCAGACGCTGGGAATCGGAAAGGAAAACAGAAAATGCTGGAAACGCTCAGCAGGCCAGGCGGCATCTTCCGAGAGAACAGACAAGTTTATATGTTGGGATGTTTACCCAGTTCTGGTTTTGTTTCAGGCTGGAAGACAAGCCTGCTCTGCTGGCAGAGCTCCTTCAGAGAGAGTGTTGGAGAGACAGGCTGACCTTTCTGCATCCGCTGTATTGCCACCACAACTTGGCTGGATCGACCACTAAACGCTGTATCCTTGACCCTCTCAACAACCTCTGGAAAACCACCAAGTTAACTGTTACTGTGAAAGGAAATATAAAAGGACTGATACGATTTGGCAGCCCATATATGGTAAGCTGCTTGTAAAGTAAGCATGCTGTTGGATCACGGCATGAGGCACGCGGGTGTAAAGTTTAAGTTAATGTATTAATGGTCTACAAGCAGTGTGCCATATTTACAGGGCAAATCAACCTAGCCATCTTAGTAAAGACATATATTTGTTCTCTAAAGGGAGGGGTCTCTCAGTAAATAGAGAGGGATGCTCCATATCGGTACACTATATGTGTGCCTTTATTTGAAATACTGTGAATTTGCAGATATGCCCAATAGCTAAT
This sequence comes from Pristiophorus japonicus, assembly GCF_044704955.1. NCBI lineage: Eukaryota > Metazoa > Chordata > Chondrichthyes > Pristiophoridae > Pristiophorus > Pristiophorus japonicus. The sequence goes on along the minus strand of NC_091981.1, from coordinate 247,171,373 downwards.
TTTCCTACATTACGACAGGGACTACACTTCAAAAGTACTTAATTGGCTGTAAAGTGCTTTGGGACGTGCGGTGGCCATGAAAGGCGCTATATAAATGCAAGCCTTTCTTTCTTTATGAATGTTTTGGCACAGCAGGACAAAAAATGGCTTGTAGTCCTGTGAATATAAAGTATTGTCTCTCACTCACATATGCACATAAAGAGCTACACCTGTGTGACTGTGTCAGCCCCCGCTCGTCAGTGACGGTATATGAATGAGATGGCCGTTTTGTGTGAGTCCTCTTTGCCTTGAGGCCTCATGCATTGCAAGATGTTGCAACCAAAATAACGATGCCCCCTCCTACTTGCCTTCCTGCCCCCTCCTCAGATGATAACCACACTTCTGTTACTTTGTGCTTACAGATGCTGAACCAGTAGAGTGCCAGCCTGCCCATCAGCCGACGTCTTCAGACGATGGGAAAGATGAGGAGGAGGAGGAGGAGGGGGAGAGCAGTATACCAGGACAAGGCGAGACGTCCACATTTGGATCGAGTGGGGAAAGTACCTTGGTCGAAGAGGCCATCTTCCCAGGGTTGACTGAACCTGAGGCTCCTGGCCCCAGTGGCCTGCAGCATTTCCCAGGATGAGGGGAAGCTCGGGGGCCGGCTCTCCGGAGGGTAAGTCGACCCATGAGTCCTGCTGACAGACAGGCAGATGAGCACCTAGACTTGGAGGCTATGCCCAGGGGGTCAATGCAGATGGACCACAAGCTCATGGGTGCATTGACGAGGATCCCGCCGAGTGTCGATGCACTTGCGTTGAATGTGGTGGAGGCCACTTCAACCTTGGCATTTGTGGTTTGGGAGCCCGTCGAGCCCATCCTTGGTCGATTATACCAAATGCTCGATGCCACAAGTGACCATGAGGTCCAAGACATGATGGCGTGAGCCATGGCTGACGTGGCAGTAGCCCTTGAATGGCAGGCCAAGACCACACAACACCTGCATTCTTCCATGTCATCAGTGCGTGCTGGCATCAATGTGCTGTCTGCTCTGATGCAGAGTCAAATTGATGCCACGAAAGCACTGACTACTGCCATCGTGTCTTGGGCCCTATCAGTCCAACAGGGAGGTAACAGTGCTGAAGTAGGCCTGTAATCTGCGCTCCACTAGATTGCTCCCGATGCTGAGGCTCTGCCCCGGGGGAGTGGCAGTCAGTCGTGTTATGTTTTCGCACCAACAAAAATTTCAGCTAGGTTATCCGATTATTCCATTCTCAGTCGCCAATGTTATGTTTTTCGGTATGACCTCACAAACACACACACGCTTTAAGATGATTGATAACTTCAGGAAACCAGTCAGGTGACTCCCTCTTAACTGTTGTAAACAGCAATGGCTGCAATGTCACAGTAGTCCACTGGGTGGAGCTATATATATTACAAGTCGACCCAGATGGAACGTGATGTCCTCTCTCAGGAGGACATTATTCGGTCTCCCAACACTGCCATTCCGCCTTTGCACCTGCCGCGGTCTGCACCCCAGCCGTCCCACTGCTGCCGCCTATTCTCAGGTGGGGCTGTCAGCAGCCAGGGCTGTCAGCAGCCGGGCCTTCCAAGGCCAGAGCTGGTCCAGGGCATTGTGCTAGGCCATCTGTCCTGCCTCCCTCACACACACAGCAGCCCTCAAGCGACCTTGCTGCAGGCACTGAGGACCTATTGAGGAGGAGTAGTAGGTGAAGTAGGGGGTGTGGCAGAGGGGTGGGAAATGTCTAAGCAAGACCCAGCGATGAAAGGTGTGGCCATGGGGCCTATGTAGAAAAGGTATAAATGTTATTCATCCGTTGTATTATTTGAAGGGGTGGGTGCCCCATTGTGTTTTCTCTGAGGGAGTGGAATTTTTGGGGCTGTTTGAGGGATGTGTTTGCAATAAAATGTAACGTTGAACGTTTCCTTCAGCCTCTGGTGAATACGCGCTCATTATTAGCTGCATCCCTCAGCACACACCATTTAAGCGAAGTGTTTGCTTATGAGCTGCCGCCGAATAGCCCCGCCACCACCAACATTGGCACGCTGCCTCCTCTGTGGATGCTGCTGGTCCTCGTCGTGTTGCTGTTCATTCGGGGTGCTGGCACGCTCCTGTTCCTCCTCCTCGTCCTCCTGAGGTGGTGTTGCAATCCCCACTGGCAAGACCTGGACCCTCATGATGGCCAAGTTGTGCAGCATGCAGCACACCACAATGAATAGTGAGACTTGTTGAGGGGAGTATTGAAGGCTGCCTCCAGAACGGTCCAGGCATCTGAATCGCTGCTTCAGGACCCCTATAGCCTGCTCTATGACGTTGCAGGTGGCGGCGTGGCTCTCCTTGTAACGTTCCTCCGGCTCTGTGGTGGGGTTGCGGAGGGGGGTCATTAGCCAGGCAGTATCCCTTGTCCCCGAGCAGCCAGCCTCAGCCTTGCCGTGGGGGCTGAAACAGTGGAGGCACAGTGCTCTCCCACAGGATAAAGGCATCACGTACACTTCCAGGATAGCGAGCTTTGACTGCGAGGATGTGCTGCGTGTGGTTACACATCAGTTGTACATTTAGGGAGTGGTATCCCTTTCTGTTTCTGAAGACCTCTGCGTTCTGGAATGGTGCTCGAAAGGCCACGTGCGTGCAGTCAATTGCTCCTTGGACACTCGGGAAGCTCACTATCCTGGCAAATCCACATGCGCCCTCATCCTGTTTCTCCCTGGTCATCGGGAAGGTAATGAAGCCCATTCTGTGTGTGTAGAGAACCTGTGTGACATCATGGGTGCAGCTATGTGCTGCAAATTATGAGATGCTGCATTTGTCCCCTGATGCAGCCTGGAAGGAGCCAGAGGCATAGAAGATGAGTGCCACCATGACCTTCACTGCGACGGGCAGCGCAGTCCTGGTGCCGTTGTGAGGTTGCAGGTCTTCCTGCGGGAGATGGCATATCTCTGTAATGATCTCCTTTCGGAAATGCTGCCTTCTGACACACTGCTCCTCGGACAGGCCCAGGTATGAACGTTGCTGCCGATAAAGCCGTGGGGTATGACCTCCTGCCTCGACCTTTAGGAGCTCTGCTCCTTCGGCCGCCAACATGGCCAACAGCCTTTTTCTCTTCATGACGCCTTGCTAGAGCATGTAGAATGCGACACTGGCAAACAAATAATGCCCCTATTAAAGTTTTAGAAATAAGTTTCTCTCAAGCTGAACTGGTATGTCTGTCTGCCGCTGCAAACTCAGGGGCTCAGGCACCATGCTGTGTGTAAATGTTGCACTGACTGTGACCTCCAAGGGAAGCGCTCCCTCATCACTTTAAGTAGACACTAGTTAACGAGTCTGCAAGCCTGTACCGACTGCTTTTCCAGATGTTGTTCCTGGGGGCCGCTAAATGAGGCGGCTGCAACTAATTTACCGACCGGGTTTTAACCGTGGGCATTGTACCAGGACTGACGGCATAATCGCACTGATTGTCAGCAGCCAGGCGCTACTGGTTTACGCCCCTGGTAAACCTGTAATGAATTTTCAGTTGGGGCACGATAAGCTGCGCTCTCGGTCGGTAACCTCTTATGTTCCCATTAACGCCCCCTCTTGCTGCTAACTGAGGCTTTAGCCAACCGGAAATCCAGCCCATGGAATTTAAGTGGAGCTTGGCAGAACTAAGGCTCCAGGACATCCACGTGTTCACAAAGGTATTACTGGGGTTTTAGCTGAAGCCTTCAGTTTGCTAGTCACATTTTCAGATAATCTCTCTGATAACTGCTACAGTACAAGTTGCAGCTAACAAGGTTAGGAGGATGGGAATCCCTTTGGGTGTTCTCACTGCTCCATAAATTGGATGAGGAGGGCCAACTCATGCAGAAACAAGACTTTCAGGTCCAATGACACTTCAGGCATTATGTTTCCTTCTACCTGGAAATATCAGGGTGACCTGTGCGTCAATGCAGTCAGTGATTGAGCTCTGCCATCTGCTGCGGCCTGACTTACTGACAACTTCACAAACTGAGATGGCTCTTCCCAAGGTCAAAATGGCAATGAACTTCTAGGAACCCTCCCCCAAGGTCTTATTGTCTTCATAGGTTCAGTCTCTCAGGTGGTCTGTGCTCTCGCGTGGAGCGTCTGAGTTGTGGTTCAGTTGTTTGCCTTGGTGTCTGTTTTTCTTTGGGTGTGGTTGCTGGTATCTCGCCTGGGCTGTCTGTTTCGATTGGTGTGATTGTTGTTGACTAGCCTGGGCTGTCTGTTGGGATTGCCCTTTCCTCAGGTTGTTCCCTCTGTCTGTCCACCAGGTGTGGTGCGAGTTCCACATTGTAGTCTGCCTCTGGTTCCGCAGTGTTGTTGGTAAATCTGCTTTTGACTTGGTCTACATGCCTCCGGCAGGTTTTGCCATTGTCCATTTGTACTACCAGTAGCCTGTTTCCTTCCTTGCCCATTACTGTCCCTGCAAGCCATTTGGGACCCTGCCATAGTTTAGTACAAACACGTTGTCCCCTATCTCATTCCATCTCCCCCTCGAATTTCTGTCATGGTACTCAGTCAGCTTACGGCACTTTGCCTCAATGATTTCGTGCATGTCTGGGAGGATTAATGAGAGCCTTGTTTTTAAAATCCTTTTCATCAACAGTTGCGCGGGGGCGATCCCAGTCAATGAGTGCGGACGAGATCTGTATGCCAGCAGCAGTCACGACAGGCGACCCTGCAGCGTGGGACCTTTGATTTTAAGCATGCCTTGTTTAATGATTTGCACTGCTCTCCCCACCTGGCCATTGGAGGCCAGCTTGAACGGTGCCGTCTTGACGTGTTTTATGCTGTGGTCAATTATAAAGTCTTGGAATTCTGCGCTGGTGAAGCACAGACCATTGTCACTGACCAATATGTCAGGGATTCCGTGCATTGCAAACATGGTTGCGAGGCTCTCCACAGTGGTGGAGGTTGTGCTCGAGTTTAAAATGGTGCATTCGATCCACTTTGAAAATGCATCTACAACTACGAGGAACATTTTGCCCATGAATGGGCCCGCATAGTCTACGTGCACCCGCGGTTTGGTAGGCCAGGGCCAGGGGCTCAGTGGAGCCTCCCTGGGGGCATTGCTGAGTTGGGCACAAATGGTGCACCTTCGGATGCAGAGCTCCAAGTCCGCGTCAATGCCAGGCCACCAGACGTGGGATCTGGCTATGGCCTTCATGGGAACGATCCCCGGGTGCTCGCGGTGGAGCTCGCGGACAAATGCCTCTCTGCCTCGCAGAGGCATGACTACTCGGCTGCCCCACATCAGGCAGTCTGCTTGTAGTGATAGCTCATTCATGCGCCTGTGAAAGGGTTTTAATTCCTCGGGGCAGGCATCGCGAGCCTCTGCCCAGTCACCGGTTAGGACACATCTTTTTACTAAGGATAACGTGGGGTCGCTGGCCGTCCAGGCTCTGATTTGGCGAGCCGTCTTGGGCGAACCTGTGGACTCAAAGGCATTGATTGCCATGACTATCTCACAGACCTGTTTGTCAGACCCTTCCGTGGTCGCCAGGGGTAGCCTGCTGAGCGCGTCGGCACAGTTGTCTGTGCCTGGTCTGTGCCTTATGGTATAGTCGTAGGACGCCAGCATGAGTGCCCACCGTTGAATTCGCGCCGATGCGTTGCCGTTTATTGCCTTGCTTTGGATAGGAGGGACGTGAGGGGCTTGTGGTCGCTTTCTAATGCGAACATGGCCCCGAAAAGGTATTGGTGCATCTTTTTGACACCGTACACGCACGCGAGCACCTCCTTCTCTACCATTCCGTACCCACGCTCCGCCCGCGAGAGTGACCTGGAGGCATAAGCTATGGGTTGTAATTTGCCCGCACTATTGACATGTTGCAAAATGCACCCGACCCCATACGCTGACTTATCGCATGTGAGAACTAGCTTTTTACCTGGGTCAAAGAAAGTCAAAACACTGTTGGAACACAGAAGGTTGCGTGCCTTATTGAAGACGCGTTCCTGGGCGTCCCCCCAAAAGCAATCGCACCCCTTCCTGAGTAGCACGTGGAGAGGCTCCAGCAGCGTGCTTAAGTTCTGCATAAAGTTCCCAAAGTAATTGAGTAGCCCGAGAAAGGCGCGCAGTTCTGAGACATTCCGGGGCCTGGGTGCCAGGCGAATTGCTTCTGTTTTGGACTCTGTTGGGCGGATTCCATCAGCGGCAATCCTTCTGCCCAAAAATTCAATCTCGGGTCCGAGAAACAGGCACTTGGATTTCTTGACTCGTAGGCCTACCCGATCCAACCGCTTTAGTACTTCCTCCAAATTACGGAGATGGGAGTCGGTGTCCCTGCCTGTGATAAGTATGAAATACAACCGTCCCCGGGATGGACTTGAGCAGACTCTCCATGTTGCGCTGGAATATGGCAGCTGCCGACCTGATGCCGAATGGGCATCGAATGTACATGAAAAGGCCTCGATGTGTGTTGATGGTGGTGAGTAGCTTGGATTCCTTGGTCAATTCTTGCGTCATATACACAGATGTGAGGTCTAATTTTGAAAAATGTTTACCTCCAGCCAATGTGGAAATAAGTCCTCCGCTCTGGGCAGCGGGTACTGGTCCTGTAGGGAGATTCTGTTTATGGTAGATTTGTAGTCCCCACAGATTCGTACGGATCCATCAGGCTTCATGACTGGGACAATGGGACTTGCCCAGTCGCTAAATTCCACAGGTCATATAATGCCTTCCCACAGAAGCCTGTCTAGTTCGTGTTCAATCTTTTCCCTCATCACATAGGGTACAGCTCTGGCCTTGTGATGGACCGGTCTACCATCCTGTGTGATGTAGATTTTGACTTTGGCCCCTTTGAAAGTGCCCACACCTGGCTGAAAGAGATGTTCAAATCGCTTTATAACTGTTGAGCAGGAGGTCCATTCCTCTAATGACATGGCATGGACATCATCCCATTTCCAGTTTAGTTTTGCCAGCCAGCTTCTCCCCAGCAGTGCTGGGGGGTCTCCGGGGACAATCCACAGGGGAAGTCGGTTCACTGCCCCTTTGTGTGTGACAGAGAGCATGACTCTGCCGAGGACTGGTCCGATTTCTTTGGTATAGGTCCTTAGTTTGGTGTCGACCCTTGCGAATTTTGGTCTGTCTCTTTTATGCGGCCACAGTTGTTCAAATTGTTGAGCGCCCATGAGAGATTGGCTCGCTCCCGTATCCAGCTCCATGTTGACAGATATCCCGTTGAGTAGGACCCTCATCATTACAGGAGGCGTCCTGTTGTAGGAGCAGCGGCCATTCATCGTGTTGACCCGCTGTACATCGGTGTCCTGGGTACTGTCCCCACCAACTTCTGGTCCGCTTTCCAACCCATCCGATTCGTATATCAGCCGAGCTGCTGTTTTTTTGCACATGCGGGCCAAATGCCCTGTATTTTCACAATTTCTGCAAACAGCCTGCTGAAATCGACATCCCCTTGACGAGTGCCCACCCCCACATCTCCAGCACCGACTTGTTCAAAGAGTTTCCAAAGAATGAGCTGCATCTGGCTGATCTCTCTTGAGCTTCTCTCAGTTTGGAGTCGGTTGCTCGCATTGTGGGTTGATGAGGTGTGAACGGCCGTTCCTGTGGCCCTTGATGGCTTCTGCCTGCTGTCGAGAGCCTGTTCTCCCGGTTTTGTCTGTGTGTGGGGGTAGCAGCTTGTTTTGTGCTGTGAACTTCTTGTTCTTATATTTCATTAGTTGTCGTACCTGCATTGTAAATCAACCTCGTTTCTTCTTCCCCTACCAAGAATGTCTGTGCAACCAGTGCTGCTGCCTCTAAGGTCAGGTTCTTGGTCTCTGAGCTTTCGGAATATGCCTGCGTGGCCTATTCCTTCAATGAAAAAGTCTCTCAGCATTTCTCTCCTCAGTTCATCGGAGAACTCACATAAACTAGCCAAACTCCGAAGTTCCGCCACGAAGTCGGGTATGCTCTGGCCCACACAGCGTCTGTAGTTGTAGAACCTGTGTCTGGCCATGTGTAGGCTGCTCGCTGGCTTCAGGTGGTCTCTTACCATTGTGCTCAATTCTTCAAACGACTTGCTTGCTGGTTTCTCGGGTGCCAACAGATCCTTCATTAAAGCATATGTTTTCGAGCCACAGCTGGTCAAGAGATGGGCTCTTCTCTTGTCTGCCTTATCGTCGCCGAACCAGTCTTTGGTTACAAAGCTTTGCTGGAGCCTTTCTATAAAGTCCTCCCAATTGTCTCCTGCATTGTACTTTTCATCTGATCATCTGATCCGTTGTTCGCCATTCTGTGGATTCTGTAATCCCGTAACTCGTCGCCACTGTAAAGTCCTGTCCCCTCAGTACAGATTCACACGAGGCATGTAGTGAAGTCAAGGTCACTCTGGACCTGCACCTTTATTTCACAGCTCTGGAATGCTGCACTTGCCTGAGACCTCTCCTTATATACCTCTCTTGCAAGTGCACCCTGGTGGTAAGGTATGCTGGTGGTTACAGGTCATATCTTATTACAGTCATGTATAGCATGTTAAGATACAGCTATATATAATAATGTAAGATACATGACACATAGGAACAGGAGTAGCCCATTCAGCCCCTGGAGTCTGTTCCCCATTCAATGAGATCATAGCTGATCTACATCCTAACTCTATCCACCTGCCTTGGCTCCATATCTCTTAATACTCTTGGCTAGCAACATTGTTATCCATTCTGTGTAACAGGAAACTACCGGGCTACGGCAGAGAACATCTTCAAATAAATTAACCGGCACCTTGTACCGATATAAAATAAGGAACTGATCCTATGTTTACCAGAGAAAGCACCAGTTGGAGAGATCACAGAACTTCCACTGCATGGCAGACTTCCCCAAACACCCCGGCATTATAGATAGAACCCATGTGACCATAGGGCTGATTTTCTATGTTTTGATTGCTGGTAAGCCTTGCTTACAGAATGCATATCAGAAAATCGCAGGCATGTGATCAATGGATCAAAAACCAGGGGCAGTAAGCTTCAGATTTTCTGATATTTATGACTATTTGGTGAGGCACCCCGCGGGCAGCATTCGCTGAGAATTTTGGGCCTCACGTGTCAACGCGGATGCCTACATGAAAGGAAGGGATGCTCAATTTTCTCTTGCTGCATGTAGGAAAGCATTTGCTCTGCACGCTGCAGCCAGCATAACTGAGATTGAAATGTTAAGAGCGGTGGGAATGAACAGAACAAACTTGCCTCCCCTTCTCCGGCAGAGCCCGATGCACCACATTGGAACACATTTCCTAACTGGCCAGAATTTGACACTAGTTAAGATTATTTAGGCAGTCTTTCTTAGAGAGGCCTGGTGAGTGAGGAAGTGTGGGAAGTATTATAAAATTGTGCCATAAAATGGTAGGTCAGGAGACCACAGCAATATCGGGAAGGAGGCATTGTGTAGAAGCCAGCATCTTCACTCAGAAAGAGATAGCAATCAGAGCGACAGTTACCCTAGGATGCTCTCATACACCTCTTAGTGGCTGGTTACACAGTACTGTACCACTGGCAAGGGGCCTAGCTGAGAAATTGTGTATCGTGTGGGAGAGGGAGATCTAAAGAGGGGAAGGGAACACATTAAACATTTATTCTTTAATAAAAATCCACGTATAATGGGCTGTGTAGTTAAATCTGGTGTCAGCTGTGGCTCAGTGGGTAGCACAATTGCCTCTGAGTCACAGGTTGTGGGTTCACGTCCCATTCCAGGAACTTGAGCACATAAATCTAGGCTGACACTCCAGTGCAGTGCTGAGGGAGTGCTGCACTGTCAGAGGTGCCGTCTTTCATATGAGACGTTAAACCGAGGCCCCGTCTGCTTTCTCAGGTGGACGTAAAAGATCCCATGGAACTATTTTGAAGAAGAGCAGGGGAGTTATTCCCAGTGTCTTGGTCAATATTTATCCCTCAATCAATATAACAAAAACAGATTAGCTGGTCATTATAACATTGCTGTTTGAGGGAGCTTGCTGTGCAAAAATTGGCTGCTATGTTTGCCACATTACAACAGTGACTACACTCCAAAAGTAGTTCATTGGTTGTAAAGCGCTTTGAGACGTCTGGTGGCCGTAAAAGGCACGATAGCAATGCAAGTCTTTCTTTGGTGCTGTGTTTAGATCTGCTGCAGAGGTTCAGTTATTAACTCTGGTGCTTTGTTAGGGTTTGATGTTCTAATGATTGCTTGAGCTTCACTCTGATTATTTATAATGTAATCACAATTGTGCAAGCTTATTACAACCTCGTAACACATTCTCACCATGATTATAATTCCCTATTTCAGTGATAATAATGGATCTTCCTGGTCTCATTTTTGAAATTCTGGAATACACATATTGGACCAGATCTTGCTGGAGTAGGGCGTATCGCAGTGAATGCTGTCAGTGAGACATTTTCTGGCACACGTCCGCTGAAAAACTTTGTACCATAACATGTTGGAAATGCGAGCTGATGATCTTATTGAATGGCGGAACAGGCTTGAGGACCAAATGGCCGACTCCTGATCCTATTTCTTATGTTCTTGTAACAAGCGAGAGCAACGGGGCAACTGGGACCTTCACAAACATAAGGACCAACATTGTATCTCTTAACCGCTGAGATTTAAGGATTGAGAAAGAAACAGAAGAACGGCAGAGAAGGAGGAGGCTATCTTAGATCTGGTACTGTGTAATGAGACAGGATTAATAAATGATCTCCCAGTAAAGGATCCTAAAAGAATGAGTGACCATAACATGGTTGAATTTCAAATTCAATTGGAGGGTGAGAAAGTTGGATCTCCAACCAGTGTCCTAAGCTTAAATAAAGGAGACTACAAAGGTATGAGGGCAGAGTTGGCTAAAGTGGAATGGGAAAATAGATTAAAGTATGGGATGGTTGATGAGCAGTGGCAGACAATTAAGGTGATATTTCATAACTCGCAACAAAAATATATTCCAATGAGAAGGAAAGAATGTAAGGGACGGGATAACCATCCGTGGCTAACTAAGGAAATAAGGGAGGGTATCAAATTGAAAACAAGGGCATACAATGTGGCCAAGACTAGTGGGATGCCAGAGATTGGGAAACTTTTAAAAGCCAGCAAAGAACGACTAAAAAATGATAAAGAGAGGGAAGATAGATTAGGATAGTAAACTAGCACGAAATATAAAAACAGATAGTAAGAGTTTCTACAGGTACATAAAAAGGAAAAGAGTGGCTAAAGTAAATGAGTGGCTCGAGGATGAGACTGGGGAATTGATAATGGAGAACAGGGAAATGACAGAGACATTGAAGAAATATTTTGTATCGGTCTTCACGGTAGAAGACACTAAAAACATCCCAATAGTAGATAATCAAGGGACTATAGGGAGGGAGGAAACAATCACTATTACTAATGAAGTAGCACTCGGTAAAATAGTAGGACTAAAGGCGGACAAGTCCCCTGGACCTGATGGCTTACATCCTATTGTCTTAAAAGAAGTGGCTGCAGAGATAGTGGATGCATTGGTTATAATCTACCAAAATTCCCTGGATTCTGGGGCTGTGCCAGCGGATTGGAAAACCGCGAATGTAACGCCCCTATTTAAAAAAGGAGGCAGACAAAAAGCAGGAAACTATAGACCAGTTAGCCTAACATCTGTCGTTAAGAAAATGTTGGAGTCAATTATTAAGAAAGCAGTAGCAGGACATTTGGAAAAGCATAATTCAATCAAGCAGAGTCAGCATAGTTTTATGAAAGGGAAATCATGTTTGACAAATTTGCTGGAGTTCTTTGAGGATGTAACGAGTAGGGTGGATAAGGGGGAACCAGTGGATGTAGTGTATTTGGATTTTCAGAAGGCATTCGATAAGGTGCCACATAAAAGGTTACTGCACAAGATAAAAGTGCACGGGTTGAATATTGTGTACAGTTTTAGTCTCCTAATCTGAGGAAGGACGTGCTTGCTATTGAGGGAGTGCAGCGAAGGTTCACCAGACTGATTCCCGGGATGGCAGGACTGACATATGAGGAAAGACTGGATTGGCTAGACTTATACTCACTGGAATTTAGAAGAATGAGAGGGGATCTCATAGAAACGTATGCAATTCTGACGGGATTGGACAGGTTAGATGCAGAAAGAATGTTCCCGATGTTGGGGAAGTCCAGAACCAGGGGTCACAGTCTAAGGATAAGGGTAAGCCATATAGTACCGAGATGAGGAGAAACTTTTTCACCCAGAGAGTTGTGAACCTGTGGAATTCTCTGCCACAGAAAGTTGTGGAATCCAGTTTATTGAACATATTCAAAAGGGAGTTAGATGTGACCCTTACGTCTAAAGGGATCAGGGGGTATGGAGAGATGGAAGGGGTGGGGTACTGAGATTGCATGATCAGCCATGATCATATTGAATGGTGGTGCAGGTTCGAAGGGCCGAATGGCCTGCTCCTGCACCTATTTTCTATGTTTCTATGTTTCTATGATCATGATACCACCACTGATTTGGCGTCTGTTTTCAACATGATCATTCAAGTCAGGATGGACGAGAGAGAGCTTGGTCTTGAGATCTCTCTTCATCAGGGGAGATCCCGGTAAGCGTTTGGGGTCTTGTCCTGTAACTAAGCAATATGCATGACAAGCGAGTCTGCAGTGAACCCTGAGTTACACATTTCATACTCTGCTTGATTGTTTGGACAGCACGCCCTGCTTGACCATTAGAAGCAGGTTTGAATTGTGCTGATCTCACATGTTTAATACCATTGAGTTTCATGAACTCTTGAAACTCCAGACATGTGAAGCAATATCCGTTGTCGCTCACAATGATGTCAGACAGACCATGAGTAGCAAACATGACACGAAGGCTCTCAATTGTAGCTGTGGATGTACTGGATGACATGATTATACACTCTATCCACTTGGAATATGCATCCACCACAACAAAAAACATCTTACCCAGGAAAGGACCTGCAAAGTCGATGTGGATCCTCGACCATCGTTTGGATGGCCACGACCACAGACTCAGCGGAGATTCCTCTGGTACTTTGCTTAGCTGCATGCAAGTGATGCACACATGATTCCAGATCAGAGTCAATTCCAGGCCACCATATGTGAGACCTGGCGATGGCTTTCATCATGACAATACCAGCATGAGTGCTGTGTAGATCATGTACAAATTTCTCTCTGCCTTTCTTAGGCATAACAACATGATTGCCCCACAGTAAACAATCTGACTAAATGGATAGTTCGTCTTTGCAACAGTTGTAAGGTTTGGTCTCATCACACATTTCCATAGGTATAGCAGACCAATCACCACTAAAGACACAATATTTTACAACTGATAAAATCAGATCCTGTCTGGTCCAGGTCCTAACCTGTTGAACAGTGACAGGTGTTCCTTCACTTTCAAAAGCATCCATAGCTAACAGTAGATCTGGAGGTTGTGGCGTCTTCACCTCCGGCATGGGCAAAGGCAGACGGCTTAATGCATCGGCACAATTCTCGGTGCCAGATCTATGGCGAATGACATAATCATAGGCAGATAATGTCAGTGCCCACCTCTGGATGTGGGACGATGCATTGGTATTGATACCTTTGTTTTCCGAAAACAATGAAATGAGTGCCTTGCGATCCGTTTCGAGTTCAAAACGAAGACCAAACAGTTACTGATGCATCTTTTTAATCCCATCCACGCAGGCTAAAGCTTCTTTTTCTACCATGCTGTAGGCTCTTTCCGCCTTTGACAAACTTTTCGAAACATATGCAATAGGTTGTAGTTTACCCGACTCATTAGCTTGTGGGAGCATGCAGCAAACCCCATATGATGAAGCATCAAAGGCCATACTAGACGCTTACACGGATCATAATGTACCAGCAACTTGTTACAGCAAAGCAGATTTGTAGCTTTCTCGAAAGCTCTATCTTGAGACACATCCCAAACCCAGTTGTCGCCTTTTCTGAGCAGCATGTGCAGTGGCTCTAATAAAGTGCTCAATCTAGGTAAGAAATTACCGAAGTAGTTGAGTAGACCAAGGAACGAATGCAGCTTCGTCACATTCTGAGGCCTGGGTGCATATTAGATGGCCTTGGTTTTCGAGTTCGTAGGCTTGGTGCCATCAGCAGCAATCTTCCTCCTCAGAAATTCGACTTCTGGTACCATGAAGACGCACTTCGAATGTTTCAGCCTGAGTCCCACTTTGTCCTGACGATGTAAAACCACTTCAAGATTGTTCAGGTGTTCAGCAGTGTCATGACCCGTGGCCAGAATATCATCTTGAAACACGACAGTTCTAGGGACGAATTCAGTAGACTCTCCATGTTCCTCTGAAATATGGCTGCAGCCGAGCGAATTCCAAAAGGACACCTGTTGTAGATAAGCAGTCCTTTATGAGTGTTGATGCACGTAATTTTCTTCGACCTGTCGACGAGCTCCTGTGTCATATAGGCCGACATCAGATCCACTTTGATGAACGACTTTTCATCGGCTAACGTTGCAAACAGGTCATCAGCCTTCTGTAACGGGTACTGATCCTGTTTTGAAAATCAGTTGATTGTAACCTTGTAGTCTCCACAAATCCTGACAGTGCTATCACTCTTCAACACAGGAACAATGGGACTGGCCCATTCGTTAAATTCGACCGGTGATATGACTCCTTTACATTGGAGTCTGTCCAGCTCAATTTTGACCTTCTCCCTCATCATGTACGGAACAGCCCGAGCTTTGTGATGGACGGGTCTTGCACCCAAGTCCACGTGGATCTCCACCTTGGCTCCCGATAAATTGCCGATGCCTGATTCAAACAGCAAGGGAAACTTGCTCAGTACTTGAGCACACGAAGTGTCATCCACCGATGACAATGCTTTGATATCACTCCAATTCCATTTGATTTTTTCGAGCCAATTCCTGCTGAACAGCGTTGGACCATTTCCTGGAATGATGCATAATGGCAAATCGTGAACCACACTATCATACGACACATTGACTACTGCACTGCCAACCGGCATGAGTTATTTGGTGTAAGTACGCAACTTGGCATTGACTGGACTCAGCTTAGGCTTCACAGTGTCCCACAGCTTGTCGAATGTCCTTTGGCTCATTATCGACTGACTCACACCCGTGTCCAATTCCATCGATACCGACACGCCATTTAGTTTCACATTAACGATTATCGGTTGGCTCTTTGTCAGGAACGAATACAGTCCATACACTTGCTCCTCAGGTATCTTGGGTTGCATATCCAGGTCCGCGCTGGACTGGTCATCATCATGCACGTGGTAAGTCGCAGCACGCTTGCTCAGTTGTGGAAGCATTCCCTGAAGATGCCTCACTTTTGAACAGCCTTTACAGATGTATTGTTTAAAAAGACACTGATGATGCCGATGATTGCCCCCACAACGCCATCTGGGTGAAATCGAATTCGTACCCATTGGAGGACTTTGAGCAGCTACAGGTTTCGCATACGCTGTCGAGTAGGCCCTGCCATAAGCAGCTCTGCCACACGATGACACAATCTTGTTTACAGTACTTGACATGGAGCTCTAACTCTTTGATGATATCTGCCTTAAATTATCATCAGTCGTCATGCATGCCTGGGCAATCATAGAAACATAGAAAATAGGTACAGGAGTAGGCCATTCGGCCCTTCGAGTCTGCACCACCATTCAATAAGATCATGGCTGATCATTCACCTCAGTACCCTTTCCTGCTTTCTCTCCATACCCTTGATCCCTTTAGCCATAAGAGCCACATCTAACTCCCTCTTGAATATATCCAACAAACTGGCATCAACAACTCTCTGCGGTAGGGAATTCCACAGATTAACAACTCTCTGAGTGAAGAAGTTTCTCCTCATCTCAGTCCTAAATGACTTACCCCTTATCCTTAGACTGTATCTCCTGGTTCTGGATTTCCCCAACATCAGGAACATTCTTCCTGCATCTAACCTGTCCAGTCCCGTCAGAATCTTATATGTTTGTATGAGATCCCCTCATCTTTCTAAACTCCAGTGAATAAAGGCCCAGTTGATCCAGTCTCTCCTCATATGTCAGTCCAACCTTCCCGGGAATCAGTCTAGTGAACCTTCGCTGCACTCCCTCAATAGCAAGAACATTCTTCCTCAGATTAGGAGACCAAAACTGAACACAATATTCCAGGTGAGGCCTCACCAAGGCCCTGTGCAGCTGCAGTAAGACCTCCCTGCTCCTATACTCAAAACCCCTAGCTATGAAGGCCAACATACCATTTGCCTTCTTCATCGCCTGCTGTACTTGCATGCTAACTTTCAGTGACTGATGAACCATGACACCCAGGTCTCGTTGCACCTCTCCTTTTCCCAATCTGCCGTCATTCAGATAATATTCTGCCTTCGTGTTTTTGCCCACAAAGTGGATAACCTCACATTTATCCACATTATACTGCATCTGCCATGCATTTGCCCACTTACCTAACCTGTCCAAGTCACCCTGCAGCCTCTTAGCGTCCTCCTCACAGCTCACATCGCCAGCCAGTTTAGTGTCATCTGCAAACTTGGAGATATTACACTCAATTCCTTCATCTAAATCATTAATGTATATTGTAAATAGCTGGGGTCCCAGCACTGAGCCCTGCGGTACTCCACTAGTCACTGCCTGCCATTCTGAAAAGGACCCGTTTATCCCGACTCTCTGCTTCCTGTCAGCCAACCACGTCAGTAAATTACCCCCAATAACATGTGCTTTGATTTTGCACACCAATCTCTTGTGTGGGACCTTGTCAAAAGCCTTTTGAAAGTCCAAATACACCACATCCACTGGTTCTTCCTTGTCCACTCTACTAGTTACATTCTCAAAAAATTCCAGAAGATTTGTCAAGCATGATTTCACTTTCATAAATCCATGTTGACTTGGACCAATCCTGTCACTGCTTTCCAAATGTGCTGTTATTTCATCTTTAATAATTGATTCCAACATTTTCCCCACTACTGATGTCAGGCCAACCGGTCTATAATTAACCGTTTGCTCTCTCCCTCCTTTTTAAAAAAGTGGTGTGACATAAGCTACCCTCCAGTCCAGTCGATAGACTGTTGGAAAATGATCACCAATGCACCCATTATTTCTAGGGCCACTTCCTGAAGTACTCTGGGATGCAGACTATCAGGCCCCGGGGATTTATCGGCCTTCAATCCCATCAATTTCCCGAACACAATTTCCCGCCTAATAAGGATATCCTTCAATTCCTCCTTCTCCTTGACCCTCGGTCCCCGAGTACTTCCGGAAAGTTATTTGTGTCTTCCTTCGTGAAGACAGAACCAAAGTATTTGTTCAACTGGTCTGCCATTTCTTTGTTCCCCATTATAAATTCATCTGAATCTGACTGCAAGGAACCTACGTTTGTCTTCACTAATCTTTTTCTGTTCACATATCTATAGAATCTTTTGCAGTCGGTTTTTATGTTCCCGGCAAGATTCCTCTCATACTCTATTCTCCCCCTCCTAATTAAACTCTTTTTCCTCCTCTGCTGAATTCTAAATTTCTCCCAATCCTCAGATTTGCTGCTTTTTCTGGCCAATTTATATGCCTCTTCCTTGGATTTAACAGTATCCCTAATTTCTCTTGTTAGCCACGGTTAAGCCACCTTCCCCGTTTTATTTTTACTCCAGATAGGGATGTACAATTGTTGAAGTTCGTCCATGTGATCTTTAAATGTTTGCCATTGCCTATCCACCGTCAACCCTCTAAGTATCATTTTCCAGTCTAGTCCAGCCAATTCACGTCTCATACCATCGAAGTTACCCTTCTTTAAGTTCAGGACCCTAGTCTCTGAATTAACTGTATCACTCTCCATCTTAATAAAGAATTCTACCATATTATGGTCACTCTTTCCCAAGGGACCTCGCACAACAAGATTGCTAATTAGTCCTTTCCCTTGGGGAAGAGTGACCATAATATGGTGGAATTCTGCATTAGGATGGAGAATGAAACAGTTAATTCAGAGACCATGGTCCAGAAGTTAAAGAAGGGTAACTTTGAAGGTATGAGGCGTGAATTGGCTAGGATAGATTGGCGAATGATACTTAAGGGGTTGACTGTGGATGGGCAATGGCAGACATTTAGAGACCGCATGGATGAACTACAACAATTGTACATTCCTGTCTGGCGTAAAAATAAAAAAGGGAAGGTGGCTCAACCGTGGCTATCAAGGGAAATCAGGGATAGTATTAAAGCCAAGGAAGTGGCATACAAATTGGCTAGAAATAGCAGCGAACCCGGGGACTGGGAGAAATTTAGAACTCAGCAGAGGAGGAAAAAGGATTTGATTAGGGCAGGGAAAATGGAGTACGAGAAGAAGCTTGCAGGGAACATTAAGGCAGATTGCAAAAGTTTCTATAGATATGTAAAGAGAAAAAGGTTAGTAAAGACAAACGTAGGTCCCCTGCAGTCAGAATTAGGGGAAGTCATAACGGGGAACAAAGAAATGGCAGACCAATTGAACAAGTACTTTGGTTCGGTATTCACTAAGGAGGACACAAGCAACCTTCCGGATATAAAAGGGGTCAGAGGGTCTTGTAAGGAGGAGGAACTGAGGGAAATCCTTATTAGTCGGGAAATTGTGTTGGGGAAATTGATGGGATTGAAGGCCGATAAATCCCCAGGGCCTGATGGACTGCATCCCAAAGTACTTAAGGAGGTGGCCTTGGAAATAGCGGATGCATTGACAGTCATTTTCCAACATTCCATTGACTCTGGATCAGTTCCTATCGAGTGGAGGGTAGCCAATGTAACCCCACTTTTTAAAAAAGGAGCGAGAGAGAAAACAGGGAATTATAGACCGGTCAGCCTGACCTCAGTAGTGGGTAAAATGATGGAATCAATTATTAAGGATGTCATAGCAGCGCATTTGGAAAGAGGTGACATGATAGGTCCAAGTCAGCATGGATTTGTGAAAGGGAAATCATGCTTGACAAATCTTCTGGATTTTTTGAGGATGTTTCCAGTAGCGTGGACAAGGGAGAACCAGTTGATGTGGTGTATTTGGACTTTCAGAAGGCTTTCGACAAGGTCCCACACAAGAGATTAATGTGCAAAGTCAAAGCACATGGGATTGGGGGTAGTGTGCTGACGTGGATTGAGAACTGGGTGTCAGACAGGAAGCAAAGAGTAGGAGTAAATGGGTACTTTTCAGAATGGCAGGCAGTGACTAGTGGGGTACCACAAGGTTCTGTGCTGGGGCCCCAGCTGTTTACACTGTACATTAATGATTTAGACGAGGGGATTAAATGTAGTATCTCCAAATTTGCGGATGACACTAAGTTGGGTGGCAGTGTGAGCTGCGAGGAGGATGCTATGAAGCTGCAGAGTGACTTGGATAGGTTAGGTGAGTGGGCAAATGCATGGCAGATGAAGTATAATGTGGATAAATGTGAGGTTATCCACTTTGGTGGTAAAAACAGAGAAACAGACTATTATCTGAATGGTGACAGATTAGGAAAAGGGGAGGTGCAACGACACCTGGGTGTCATGGTACATCAGTCATTGAAGGTTGGCATGCAGGTACAGCAGGCAGTTAAGAAAGCAAATGGCATGTTGGCCTTCATAGCGAGGGGATTTGAGTACAGGGGCAGGGAGGTGTTGCTACAGTTGTACAGGGCCTTGGTGAGACCACACCTGGACTATTGTGTACAGTTTTGGTCTCCTAAATTGAGGAAGGACATTCTTGCTATTGAGGGAGTGCAGCAAAGATTCACCAGACTGATTCCCGGGATGGCGGGACTGACCTATCAAGAAAGACTGGATCAACTGGGCTTGTATTCTCTGGAGTTCAGAAGAATGAGAGGGGACCTCATAGAAACGTTTAAAATTCTGATAGGTTTAGACAGGTTAGATGCAGGAAGAATGTTCCCAATGTTGGGGAAGTCCAGAACCAGGGGTCACAGTCTAAGGATAAGGGGTAAGCCATTTAGGACTGAGATGAGGAGAAACTTCTTCACCCAGAGAGTGGTGAACCTGTGGAATTCTCTACCACAGAAAGTAGTTGAGGCCAATTCACTAAATATATTCAAAAGGGAGTTAGATGAAGTCCTTACTACTGAGGGATCAAGGGGTATGGCGAGAAAGCAGGAAGGGGGTACTGAAGTTGCATGTTCAGCCATGAACTCATTGAATGGCGGTGCAGGCTAGAAGGGCTGAATGGCCTACTCCTGCACCTATTTTCTACGTTTCTATGTTTCTATTACACATACCCAGTCTAGGATGCCCAGCTCTCTAGTTGGTTCCTCGACATATTGGTCTAGAAAACCATCCCTAATACACTCCAGGAAATCCTCCGCCATTGTATTGCTACCAGTTTGGTTAGCCCAATCTATATGTAGATTAAAGTCGCCCATGATAACTGCTGTACCTTTATTGCATGCATCCCCAATTTCTTGTTTGATGCTGTCCACAACCTCACTACTACTGTTTGGTGATCTGTACACAACTCCCACTAGCGGTTTGTGCCCTTTGGTATTCCACAGCTCCACCCATACAGATTCCACATCATCCAAACTAATGTCCTTCCTTAGTATTGTGTTAATTTCCTCTTTAACCAGCAACGCTACCCCACCTCCTTTTCCTTTCTGTCTATCCTTACTGAATGTTGAATCCCCTCGATGTTGAGTTTAAAGCCTTGGTCACCCTGGAGCCATGTCTCCGTGATGCCAATTATATCATCTTCATTAATTGCTGCCTGTGCAGTTAATTTGTCCACCTTATTACGAATTCTCCTCGCATTGGCCTTGCTCAAATCCAGCATCTCCGCAGCCAATAACTTCCGGAGGATCACCTCGTAGTTGATTCCTATTACAAAGAAATCTCGCAGCATGTCTCCCAATGCGTCCTCGAACTTACATGGCACAGCAAGACGTCTTAGGTAGGCAATAAATTCCGACACATCCTGGCCCTCAGAACGAACATGCGTGTAGCATCAATAATGTGAGATGATGATGCCTTCTTTTGGTTTAAGATGGTCATGTACCAGAGTACACAATTCCTCATAGGCCTTGTCCGCTGGACGTGCAGGCGAGAGGAGATTCTTTATGAGGCCATAGATTTTCAGACCGAAAACAGTGAGGAAAACCGCCCTGTGCCTAAATGCATCCTCCATTTTGTTGGCCACGAAGTACTGGTCCAGGTGATCGATAAAATCCAACGAGTCCTCTCCCTCCATGAATCTCTCCAGAATTGCAATGGTGCTCATTTTGCATGTGAAGGTTCTTGAGTTACCTCATTGCCAAATGTCCAAATGTTAAGTATGTAATAACTCGATAGACTGAATGCTGTAAACTCACTCAGGTGCAAACCTGGCTCAAAGTGCCCACAAAATAAATGGTGGCTTGCTTTATATACCTGGCCCACACACGTGCTCAATGACCTCTGACAGTGGCGCTCCCTGGTGGCTAGTAACCCCAAGCATACATACATGACAATAATGAGAGGGCTCGACAAAGTGGATGCGGAGAGGATATTTCCACATAGGGACACTAAAACTCGAGGACAATGGGCTAGAATCTCCACTTTTTTTGCATGCTTAACGCCCACTTAATGCCCATTTTACTGCTGAACTGACGTATAACGCCCATACATCGCCCATTTTGGCACAAAATGGAAACTGGCGGGCATTTTTCGAAAACTTATCACAGAGCGTTACTTTCCCCATGTGCTTAACGATGGGAAAAAATATTGCTGCCCACCCATTTTTGGAGGCGGAATCTGCAGAACGGGTGTATTCATCGCCCATAATATCATCCAGCGTTACTTTCCGCACAGAATTAACGCCGAGATTCAATATTAACACCCGCCCACTGTTTGTTGTCGTAAAGAGCATATTTACCCAAACTAGCGGCCATTGAGATCACCATCGTCAATTTTACCACCTCGTACACATATCGCCCACAATATCGCTCGCCCAAAAACCCGCCCACAAAAAGTAGAACTAATTGGAATGAATCACAGCATTATGGACGCCATGTTCTAGATCACATGTTGCGTCCTTTAAAAGGCTGCTGTGCTTCAACCTCGGTGGAGTTCGGATGTACTCTGCAGGTCGTTGGAGTTGATGTGAACATCTCTAAAAACATCTTGACCACACTGTGACCGATTGGAATTGAAGAGGTGTTTTCATCGGGGCATTCCTTGTTTGTGAGCAATCGGTGGAAAACAGAGAGCTACTGCAATGGGACCTGTCCTTTCTCATCCTCTCTTGGTGACCAAATACATGCAGCAGACTCGTCATCGCCGAAGGAACGCTCCACTGCATTATGTGCCCAATGTAAGAAGTGACAGACAGATGAGGAGGACTAGACGCAGGCACCTGCCTTCGGTAACTGCGCTTCCACAAAGAGGTTATCACTGAGGTATGCCAGCTGATAAGGGCAGATCTGCAGCCTGCCAGCACCATCAGTACTGCACTGTCCATCGAGGTCAAAGTCACCGCGTCACTGTCGTTCTACGCCTCGGGTTCTTTTCAGGCCACAGCTGGCGATATTTGCGGACTTTCTCAGCATGCCACACATCGCTGCATTAGGCAGGTCACTGAAGCCCTGTACGCAGGCAGGAGGTACTTGATCAGCTTCCCTATGACCAGGGAGGCACAGAGTGAGAGGGCTCTAGAATTCTCCAGAATTGCAAATTCCCCAAGGTGCAGGGAGCAATAGACTGTACGCACATCACGATGCGGGCATCTTTTCAGGATGCTGAGGATTTTGAGGAACCGCAAGGGATTCCACTCCCTGAATGTCCAACTGGTTGTCGACCACCAGCAAATTATACTGGCAGTGAATGCTCAATTTCCGGGCAGCATCCATGACGCTCATATCCTGCGTGAGAGCACTATATCTGACTTGTTTAACAATCAGCCACAAGGTCAATGCTGGATGCTTGGTGACAAAGGATATGGCCTCGCCACCTGGCTGATGACCCCAACGCATGACACCCACACCGAGGCCGAGAGGCGATACAACAAGAGCCACAGAGCAACTCGCAATATCGTTGAGAAAACTATTGGAGTACTGAAGCAGCGCTTCAGATGCCTGGACCACTTAGGAGGCGAGCTCCAATACCACCCTGAGCAGGTAGCTAAATTGTGGTGGTGTGCTCCATGCTACACAACTTGGCTATCAGGAGCGGACAAGAATTACCTGATGAGTCTGACAGTCCACCTCACCAGAGAGAAGATGAGGAGGCGGATGCTGACTTTGGGCCAGAGAATCAGGCTGACAATGAAACCATGCCCCCGCCCCCCCCCTGTAGACCGCATTGAAGGGCCCATGGTGACATAATAGCTGCAAGAGCCTTACGTCAGGAGATCATCAATGATCACTTTGCCTGAAAGAACGTTGGTGTTATTTACAAGGCTGACACACTGCTGGGAGTGCAGGTCATACATCAATGGTGGGCATCACATTGGTGACAGTTAAAGTTTAAGTCGATTGAAGTTAAGTGTGATTATACCCTTTGATGTTAAGGAATCACCAGCGTGTAGTGGTGCAGTCAATTAAGCCAATGTGCTACAAGGTTTTGTTAAATAAAAAACAGTTAAGCTGAACATTAGTCTGAAATCATCAGTATTTCTGTTCAACCAACCCTTCCTCCCGCGCCCTCCCTTCCCCACCTCCCACTTCTCCTCCCCACTTCTACCCCTTCCACTTCCCCTCCTGACTCCAAGCCACCTGACCGAGGAGGTCCTCAGGCGATGCCTCATTGTCGGGCAGGGGGCAGGGGGGGGGGGGGAATTATGGCTGAAGCGCTGCTTGGATGGATACGGGAGAGGACATTCCTGAGGTGGGAGCGTGCTCCGAGCCAGAAGCAAGATGTTGCTCCTGGCTCTCATGTGCGGTTGGCAATGGGTGTGCGTCACCTTGGGGTGTAGTGTCGCGCTCCGGGACCACTGGGAGCCCTCTGCCACCAGTGTTTCTGGCTACCAGCTCCAGGGCCTCCTCCATCCCTTCCATGTTATATCTTATTTGTTGGACGAAAACTCGGTGCCAACTATATTCTTGATGCTTAGTAGGCTTTTTACTACTGGTGAATCTCTGTTGTTCCTCCCACAACAGCCAGACAAGCACACACCACAGCCACACACCCTTTCAGTGCCTCTGAGCTCCCTCTCTCTCTGTCTCCTCTTCTGCACATGTCATGATGATCCTTGACCTCCTGAATTGCGGGAATCGAGCGTTGCCATGCCATTGCTAAGGACGGCCACACTTTACAGCAGAAGGTCAAAAAAATGTAACGCTACTGCCCATTTGATATTGCTCGCGGTAATGCCCATTTTCAAAAATGGAAACTTGGTGTTTTGAGAATTGGCGCGAAGCCAGCGATCAGAAAACTCCTTTTTTACCGCCCACGCCGGAAATAACGCCCATTTTTGGGCAATAAGCACAAAAGTGGAGGTTCCAGCCCCTAGTCTCAGAATAAGAGACCGCCCATTTAAAACTGAGATGAGGAGGAATTTCTTCTCTCAGAGGGTTGTAATTGTATGGAATTCACTGCCCCAGAGAGCTGTGGAGGCTGGGTCATTTAAGACGGAGATAGACAGATCTTTGAGCGTTAAGGGAATAAAGGGTTATGGGTGAGCAGGCAGGGAAGTGGACCTGAGTCCATGATCAGTTCAGCCAAGATCTTATTAAATGGCGGAGCAGCTCGATGGCCCAGATGGCCTACTCCTACTCCTATTTCTTATGTTCTTATGAGGGTGTATTATAATAGGTGAATCAGGTAAAGAAAGAGATATATACTGATTGGAATATGAGAGTGAGAAAAAAGGGACAAATAGAAAAAGTAAGGGCTGGATTTTCCACTGCTGTTTTTGCCCTGGAGGGGTGGTAATGGCAGCAGTAAGATTTTCTGGGTGGACGGCCAGCTTCCAGCACCCCGGTTTCAGGGCCGGTTTCGGCGGGGAGCGGAGCATTACCGCCCAGAAGAGGCGAGCTGGTATACAATGCCCAGGTTGGGACACTGGCTAGACTTTTGACTCCTGCCCGACCCATAGTGCCTCGCAACACGCCCTGGTGGGACCGCCTGTCGAAGCAAGCTATCCAAGCTGTAGCGGCTCCAATGAGGTAAGTAATGGTGACCTCAGGTAAGTGTGATTGTTTCTGCTTTCATTTTTTTTTTCGATTTATGTTGTGGTGGCATAGACTATGTATTGGGAATGTTTTTGGTGTTTTCTTTCCAGTTTTTTCTTCTTCCCCATACCTCTCTTAGAGTGCTCCCAGGCCGGCTCTTTAGCTCAGGATTTTCGGGTGCTCAGCCGGCCTAGCGCCCTTAGATTGGTGTGCAACGCTTCCCTTACCACTCTGCCCCACACTCGGGACCCAGCTGGCCAATGTTGCTGAATGAGGCACAAAGTGGTATCAGGACTGCCCTGCCACCATTAAAGCCCCAAAATCCTAAAAGCCGAAAATCCAGCCCTAAGATTTTTTTTGTAATTAATTAAAATTTGTCA
The DNA here is from genome assembly GCF_044704955.1 of Pristiophorus japonicus. Taxonomy (NCBI): domain Eukaryota; kingdom Metazoa; phylum Chordata; class Chondrichthyes; family Pristiophoridae; genus Pristiophorus; species Pristiophorus japonicus. The sequence goes on along the minus strand of NC_091981.1, from coordinate 247,145,996 downwards.
TTTTTAAAATCGATAAAAATGATTTACTACATACAGGAATGAGACTGAACAATTTAAGTTTATGGCCCAGAGAGATTGATTGGCATTGCATTAACAATGATCACGTTGTTAAGAAGGTACTTACGCTCATAATTACCATCCCTAACTTTCTGCGTCACGTTTAATGGGCAATTAATGTGCAAATCCAGCCAGTTTTTAAAACTAACCGGAGGCTAATGATGAGATGCCCGTTTGTGCAAAGCAAATGGTGGAGTGGAGTAAATCGCCAGCAAGTTTTGGAGATTGGCAACTCATGCTGTATCTCTTAATCCCCTGAAGGGTAGCCAATGTAACCCCACTTTTTAAAAAAGGAGGGAGAGAGAAAACAGGGAATTATAGACCGGTCAGCCTGACATCGGTAATGGGTAAAATGATGGAATCAATTATTAAGGATGTCATAGCAGTGCATTTGGAAAGAGGTGACATGATAGGTCCAAGTCAGCATGGATTTGTGAAAGGGAAATCATGCTTGACAAATCTTCTGGAATTTTTTGAGGATGTTTCCAGTAGAGTGGACAAGGGAGAACCAGTTGATGTGGTATATTTGGACTTTCAGAAGGCTTTCGACAAGGTCCCACACAAGAGATTAATGTGCAAAGTTAAAGCACATGGGATTGGGGGTAGTGTGCTGACATGGATTGAGAACTGGTTGTCAGACTGCCTGCCATACTTTTCAGAATGGCAGGCAGTGACTAGTGGGGTACCGCAAGGTTCTGTACTGGGGCCCCAGCTGTTTACATTGTACATTAATGATTTAGACGAGGGGATTAAATGTAGTATCTCCAAATTTGCGGATGACACGAAGTTGGGTGGCAGTGTGAGCTGCGAGGAGGATGCTATGAGGCTGCAGAGTGACTTGGATAGGTTAGGTGAGTGGGCAAATGCATGGCAGATGAAGTATAATGTGGATAAACAGAGAGACAGACTATTATCTGAATGGTGACAGATTAGGAAAAGGGGAGGTGCAACGAGACCTGGGTGTCATGGTACATCAGTCATTGAAGGTTGGCATGCAGGTACAGCAAGCGGTTAGGAAAGCAAATGGCATGTTGGCCTTCATAGCGAGGGGATTTGAGTACAGGGGCAGGGAGGTATTGCTACAGTTGTACAGGGCCTAGGTGAGGCCACACCTGGAGTATTGTGTACAGTTTTGGTCTCCTAACCTGAGGAAGGACATTCTTGCTATTGAGGGAGTGCAGCGAAGGTTCACCAGACTGATTCCCGGGATGGCGGGACTGACATGTCAAGAAAGACTGGATCAACTGGGCTTGTATTCACTGGAGTTCAGAAGAATGAGAGGGGACCTCATAGAAACGTTTAAAATTCTGATGGGTTTAGACAGGTTAGATGCAGGAAGAATGTTCCCAATGTTGGGGATGTCCAGAACCAGGGGTCACAGTCTAAGGATAAGGGGTAAGCCATTTAGGACCGAGATGAGGAGAAACTTCTTCACCCAGAGAGTGGTGAACCTGTGGAATTCTCTACCACAGAAAGTTGTTGAGGCCAATTCACTAAATATATTCAAAAAGGAGTTAGATGAAGTCCTTACTACTAGGGGGATCAAGGGATATGGCGAGAAAGCAGGAATAGGGTACTGAAGTTGCATGTTCAGCCATGAACTCATTGAATGGCGGTGCAGGCTAGAAGGGCCGAATGGCCTACTCCTGCACCTATTTTCTATGTTTCTATGTTTCTATGAATTTGCTGGCCAATTAATAATGGCCTGCGTCGTTAACACAGTTATTTTTCCAGCAGGATCTGGCCCATTCTATGTAAAAGCTTTTGTTGATTTTATCCTACTCACTTCCAATGATTATCCAAAGTAGACTGCCAGGCTCTGCTTTAGTAATTTATTATTCCAAAAATAATAATGCTGAAAAGGAACTCAGACTAGTACAAAAACCTGAAAGAACATATTAGAAGATACAGATAATTAATTAAAATTAGTGTAAAAATAATGTTGTGGTGGCCATGAGCAGTTATTTTGTTCTATTTCTTTATTATAAATATGTTATTTACAACAGCTAACTATCGCTCCAACACAAGTTAATTAGTTCTGGTTCGAGAGTGTAAGCATATACATACTGTAACATCAATGGCGCTACTCGGCGCCGAGCATGCGGCCAACATCTCGCCGTAGGCAATTAGGCTTATACAGCAGTGCCTGGTCTCCAGTCGTCTTGGATCCTCTTACCACTGGACTAAGACCTTGCTCAGCTCAGCCCGTGTGGTTACCGGTGTGCAGCGGCCACCCCACATTAAAAGAACTCACGCACAGGCATCATCCACTTCACTAATATGAAGTTCGGGACCTGGAATGTCAGGACACTCATGGACAATTCCAACAGCAACAGGCCGGAAAGTCGCACCGCCATAGTTGCCCGGGAACTTCGATGTTTTGACATTGACATCGCCGCCCTAAGTGAGACCCGGTGGGCACGGGAAGGCCAGCTCAAGGAACATGGTGGAGGTTACACCTTTTTCTGGAAAGGAAAACCAGAGGAAGAATGCTGTCTTCATAGAATCGGCTTTGCCGTCAAAAATGAACTGGTCGACCGCCTCAAAGACTTTCCCTGCTGGGTTAACGAATGCCTCATGACTCTTTACCTTACCCTATCCCAGAACCAGTACGCCCCAACACTCGACGCAACGAATGAGGCTAATGAGGGTTTTTATTCCAACCTCAAGACATCCCTGTCCCGCGTTCCCACAGGCAGCAAATTGATCCTCCTAGGTGACTTTAATGCTAGGTCAGCAAAGACACAGCCCTCTAGGGAGGCATGATTGGCAGAGAGGGGGTAGGGAAAGCCAACTCCAGCGGTACCCTACTCCTGAAAAATGTCTAGAACACGAACTCCGCATCACCAACAACCTGTTTCACCAGAGGGACAAATACAAGGCATCGTGGCAACACCCTCCCTCCAAATACTGGCACCTGCTCGACTATGTCATTGTCCGAGCCAGGGATCGCAAGGATGTGCGCATTACCCGCGCCATTACAGGAGTTGACGACTGCTGGACGGATCATCGCCTAATCCGATCTATCATCAATATAAACATAGCCCCAAAGCAGAGGGGACAGCAGAATCAGTGCCGCAAAAAACTTAATGCCGGGGCACTTAAAGACCCAGCTAAGAGAACCCTATACAGCCAGTGCCTCACAGCTAATCTGGTGTGCATTAATGACCCTGAGGTGCTGAATGCCCATCGCGCTTGGTCTGCCCTCCAGGTCTCCATAACCAGTGCCTGTGAAGAGATACTTGATTACTCAACTTGAAAACACCAGGACTGATTTGATGAGCATGATCAGGAGATCCAAGAACTAATAGGTCGTAAGCACAGAGCATTTCTGAACTTCAAGTAACAAAGCAACTCGGGAGTTGCAAAGCAACGTTACAGATGGCTCAAGGCTGAGGTCCAACAGAAAACCCGGCACCTAAAGAACAGGTGGTGGATGGAGAAAGCACAGGAGATACAACAACTAGCCAACAGCCATGATATGCGAGGATTCTTCATTGCAGTCAAGGCCACCTACGGTCCAAACTCCCAAGGCCCCACCCCACTCCTGGCCAAGAACAGGGAAACACTCATCAAGGACACCGAGGCTGTCAGGGCCCGATGGAAGGAGCCCATTGAAGATCTCCTCAATCGAGACTCTGCCTTTGACTCGAGTGTTCTCAACTCCATCCCGCAGCATGCGACCTGCCACCACATCAGTGAAACCCCAACGCTGCACGAGGTATGCAAAGCCATAAAACAGCTCAAGAATAAAAGGCGACGGTTGCGGATGGAATTCCTGCTTAGGTGCTAAAGTATGGCGGAGAGTCGCTGTTGGCGCGGATACATGACCTCATCTCTCTCATTTGGAGGGATGAGAGCATGCCGGGAGATCTCAGAGATGCAGTGATCGTCACCATCTTTAAAAAGGGAGACAAGTCTGACTGCAGCAACTACAGGGGAATCTCCCTGCTATCAGCCACTGGGAAGGTTGTGGCTAGAATTCTCCTCAACCGTCTTTTCTCTGTGGCCGAGGAGCTCCTCCTGGAATCACAGTGCAGATTTCGTCTCCTACGGTACAAAACAGACATGATCTTTGCAGCACGACAGCTGTTGGAAAAATGCAGGGAGCAGCGCCAGCCCTTATACATGGCCTTTTTCGATCTTAAAAAGGCCTTTGACACTGTCAACCGTGAGGGCTTATGGAGCGTCCTCCTCCATTTTGGATGCCCCCAAAAGTTTGTCAACATCCTTCGCCTGCTCCACGATAACATGCAGGCCATGATCCTTACCAGCGGTTCCATTACAGGCCCAATCCACATCCGGACCGAGGTCAAACAAGGTTGCGTCATCGCTCAAACCCTCGTCTCAATCTTCCTCGCTGCCATGCTCCACCTCACAGTCAACAAGCTCCTTGCTGGAGTAGAATTAAACTACAGAACCATACCTCGGGAGCCTTTTATCAACGAAAGCAGATATTGATGAAGAGGTCAGGCGCAGGCAGTGGAAGGAGCAAATCAGTCCCACCACCCCCTTCGCCCGACGAATGTCTGTCCAACCTGTGAAAGGGTCTGTGGCTCGCACATTGTAATGTTCAGCCACCAAAGGACTCACTTTATGAGTGGAAGCAAGTTTTCCTCGATTCCGAGCGATTGCCTATGATGATGATGATGACTGTAATATATATAGCTCCACCTGTGGACTCCTGTGCTGCTGCAGCCAGTGCTGTTTATAATAAAGGGAACAGGTCACCTGACTCTACATAAGAACATAAGAAATAGGAACAGGAGTAGGCCATATGGCCCCTCGAGCCTGCTCCGCCATTCAATAATTCGACTCAGCTCCACTTCCCTGCTCACTCCCCATAACCCCTTATCCCCTTATCGATTAAGAAACCGTCTATTTCTGTCTTAAATTTATTCAATGTCCCAGCTTCCACAGCTCTCTGAGGCAGCGAATTCCACTGATTTACAACCCTTTGAGAGAAGAAATTTCTCCTCATCTCTGTTTTAAATGGGCAGCTCATTATTCTAAGATCATGCCCTCTAGTTCTAGTCTCCCCCATCAGTGGAAACATCCTCTCTGCATCCACCTTGTCAACCCCCCCTCATAATCTTATACGTTTCGATAAGATCACCTCTCATTCTTCTGAACTCCATTGAGTAGAGGCCCAACCTACTCAACCTTCCCTTATAAGTTAACCCCTCATCCCCAGAATCAACCTAGTGAACCTTCTCTGAACTGCCTCCAAAGCAAGTATATCCTTTCGTAAATATGGAAACCAAAACTGCATGCAGTATTCCAGGTGTGGCCTCACCAATGCCTTATAGAGCTGTAGCAAGACTTCCCTGCTATTATACTCCATCCCCTTTGCAATTAAGACCAAGATACCATTGGCCTTCCTGATCACTTGCTATACCTGCATACATAGAAACATGGAAACATAGGAAATAGGTGCAGGATCAGGCCATTCGGCCCTTCGAGCCTGCACCACCATTCAATAAGATCATGGCTGATCATTCAGCTCAGTACCTTTTTCCTGCTTTCTCTCCATACCCTTTGATCCCTTTAGCCGTAAGGGCCATATCTAACTCCCTCTTGAATATATCCAATGAACTGGCATCAACAACTCTCTGTGGCAGGGAATTCCACAGGTTAACAACTCCCTGAGTGAAGAAGTTTCTCCTCATCTCAGTCCTAAATGGCCTACCCCTTATCCTAAGACTGTGTCCCCTGATTCTGGACTTCCCAAACAACGGGAACATTCTTCCCGCATCTAACCTGTCCCGTCCAGTCAGAATCTTATACCTTTCTATAAGATCCCCTCTCATCCTTCTAAACTCCAATGCATAAAGGCCCAGTCAATCCAATCTCTCCTCATATGTCAGTCCAGCCATCCCTGGAATCAGTCTGGTGAACCTTCGCTGCACTCCCTCAATAGCAAGAATGTCCTTCCTCAGATTAGGAGACCAAAACTGAACACAATATTCCAGGTGAGGCCTCACCAAGGTCCTGGACAACTGCAATAAGACCTCCTTGCTCCTATACTCAAATCCCCTAGCTATGAAGGCCAACATACCATTTACCTTCTTCACCGCCTGCTGTACCTGTATGCCAACTTTCAATGACTGATGAACCATGACACCCAGGTCTTGTTGCACCACCCTTTTTCCTAATCTGCTGCCATTCAGATAATATTCTGTCTTTGGCGTTTTTGCCCCCAAAGTGGATAACCTCACATTTATCCACATTATACTGCATCTGCCATGCATTTGCCCACTCGCCTAACCTGTCCAAGTCATCCTGCAGCCTCTTAGCTTCCCCCTCACTGCTCACACCACCAGTTTAGTGTCATCTGCAAACTTGGAGATACTGCACTCAATTCCTTCATCTAAATCATTGATAAATATTGGAAAGAGCTGGGGTCCCAGCACTGAGCCCTGCGGCAATCCACTAATCACTGCCTGCCATTCTGAAAAGGACCCATTTATCCCGACTCTCTGCTTCCTGTCTGCCAACCAGTTCTCGATCCACATCAGTATATTAACCCCAATACCATGTGCTATGATTTTGCCCACAAATCTCTTGTGTGGGACCTTGTCAAAAGCATTTTGAAAGTCCAAATACACCACATCCACTGGTTCTCCCTTGTCCACTCTACTAGTTGCATCCTCAAAAAATTCTAGAAGATTTGTCAAGCATGATTTCCCCTTTATAAATCCATGCTGACTTGGACCGATCCTGTCACTGCTTTCCAAATGTTCTGCTATTTCATCCTTAATAATTGATTTTAACATTTTCCCCACTACTGATGTCAGGCTAACCGATCTATAATTACCCGCTTTCTCTCTCCCTCCCTTTTTAAAAAGTGGTGTTACATTAGCTACCCTCCAGTCCATAGGAACTGATCCAGAATGATAGACTGTTGGAAAATGATCACCAATGCATCCACTATTTCTAGGGCCACTTCCTTAAGTACTCTGGGATGCAGACTATCAGGCCCCGGGGATTTATCGGCCTTCAATCCCATCAATTTCTCTAACACAATTTCCCGCCTAATAAGGATATCCTTCAGTTCCTCCTTCTCACTAGACCCTTAGTCCCCTAGTACTTCCGGAAGGTTATTTGTGTCTTCCTTCGTGAAGACAGAACCAAAGTATTTGTTCAATTGGTCTAACATTTCTTTGTTCCCCATTATAAATTCACCTGAATCCGACTGCAAGGGACCTACGTTTGTCTTCACTAATCTTTTTCTTTTCACATATCTATAGAAGTTTTTGCAATCAGTTTTTATGTTCCTGGCAAGCTTCTTCTCGTACTCTATTTTCCCCCTCTTAATTAAACCCTTTATCCTCCTCTGCTTAATTCTAAATTTCTCCCAGTCCTCAGGTTTGCTGCTTTTTCTGGCCAATTTATATGCCTCTTCCTTGGATTTAACATTATCCTTAATTTCCCTTGTTAGCCATAGTTTCCGAATTAACTGTGTCACTCTCCATCTTAATAAAGAATTCTACGATATTATGGTCACTCTTCCCCAAGGGGCCTCACACAACAAGATTGTTAATTAGTCTCTTCTCATTATACATCATCCAGTCTAGGATGGCCAGCTCCCTAGTTGGTTCCTCTACGTATTGGTCTCGAAAACCATCGCTAATATACTGCAGGAAATTCTCCTCTACTGCATTGCTACCACTTTAGTTAGCCCAATCAATATGTAGATTAAAGTCACTCATGATAACTGCTGTACCTTTATTGCATGCATCCCTAATTTCTTGTTTGATGCTGTTCTCAACCTTACTACTACTGTTTGGTGGTCTGTACACAACTCCCACGAGCGTTTTCTACCCTTTGTTATTCCGTAGCTCCACCCATACCGATTCCATATCATCCAAGCTAATGTCCTTTCTTACTATTGCATTAATTTCCTCTTTAACCAGCAATGCCACCCCGTCTCCTTTTCCTTTCTGTCTATTCTTCCTAAATGTTGAATACCCCGAGATGTTGAGTTCCCAGCCTTGTTCACCCTGGAGCCATGTCTCCGTGATGCCAATTACATCATACCCGTTAACTGCTATCTGCGCAGTTAATTCGTTCACCTTATTCCGAATACTCCTCGCATTGAGGCACAGAGCCTTCAGGCTTGTCTTTCTAACACACTTTGCCCCTTAGAATTTTGCTGCAATGTGGCCCTTTTTGCTTTTAGCCTTAGGCTTCGCTGCCCTCCACTTTTACTTTTCTTCTTTCTATTTTTTGCTTCTGCCCCTATTCTGCTTCCCTCTGTCTCCCTGCATAGGTTCCCATCCCCCTGCCATATTAGTTTTCTGTCAAGCCCGTGTGGTGGCTGGTGTGAAACGGCCACCACACGTTAAAAAAATCCACGCACAGGCATCTTCCACCCTCCAAGATGTAGCTTGGGATCTGGAATATTAGGTCCTTCATTGAAACACCTGTGAACTCATCCTTTTTTGTCGTTGGAGCAAGTCATCCTCGCTTCGAGGGACTGCCGATGATGATGAGAGTGTGAGAGTGTGTGAGTGTGAGAGAGTGTGAGTGTGAGTGTGAGAGTGCGTGAGAGTGCGTGAGAGTGAGACTGTATGTGTGTGTAGAAACTTAAAGACAGAAAGATCTTCAAAGGAGGCTGAGTCCCTTTAGTTACTGGACTAGTAATCCGTGAGATGCGAGTTCAAATCCCCACCATGGGGGAATTTAAATTCAGTTAATTAAATAAAATCTGGTAAAATAAAAAAATAATTAATTTAATTAAATTAAACTAGTATCAGGAATGGGAATGGGCAGAAATTCCAAAATTGAAATAAATGGTCACATTTTCTTCCTTTGTTATTCTGATTATGTGACCCACTTCCTGCTCCCTTAACCCTATTCCCATCAACTGCTGACCACCCAATTCCCTTCCAGGCCCCCATGCTACCTGATATTGTTAACAGTTCCCTTGCCTCAGGCACTGTCGCCCTCACCCTCAAATCTGCCGTCATCACCCTTCTCCTCAAAAATAACACCCTTGACCCCTCTGCCCTTGCAAACTAATGCCTCATCTCCAACCTCCTTTCCTCTCCAAAGTCCTTGAATGTGTTGCTGCCTCCATAATTCATGCCCACCTTTCCTGCAACTTCATGTTTGATCCCCCCGCCCCCAGTCAGATTTCTGCTCCTGCCACAACAAGCAAATGACTTGTGACTGTGACCATGGCAAACTCTCCCATCCCTTCCTTCTCGTGCTGTCTGCAGCTTTGACATAGTTGACCATATCATCCTCCTCCAACGTCTCTCCTCTGTCATCCAGCTGGGGCGGACTGCACTTGCCTTGTTCCATTCATATCTATATCATCATAGCCAGAGAATCACCTGCAATGGCTTCTCTTCCTGCTCCCAGACCATTACCTCTGGAGGGCCTAAGGATCTATCATTGTCCCCCCGCCCCCCCACTGTTTCTCATCTGCAGGCTATCCCTCAGTGACATCACCTGACAACACAGCGTCAGTTTCCACATGTACCCTGATGCCACCCAGCTCTACCTCACCATCATAGGCAGTCCCTCGGAGTCAAGGAACATAATAGAACATAAGAACATAAGAATTAGAAACAGGAGTAGGCCATCTAGCCCCTCGAGCCTGCTCCGCCATTCAACAAATCATGGCTGACCTGGCTGTGGACTCAGCTCCACTTACCCGTCCGCTCCCCGTAACCCTTAATTCCCTTATTGGTTAAAAATCTATCTATCTGTGATTTGAATACATTCAATGAGCTAGCCTCAACTGCTTCCTTGGGCAGAGAATTCCACAGATTCACAACCCTCTCGGAGAAGAAATTCCTTCTCAACTCAGTTTTAAATTGGCTCCCCCATATTTTGAGGCTGTGCCCCCTAGTTCTAGTCTCCCTGGCCAGTGGAAACAACCTCTCTGCCTCTATCTTGTCTATCCCTTTCATTATTTTAAATGTTTCTATAAGATCACCCCTCATCCTTCTGAACTCCAACGAGTAAAGACCCAGTCTACTCAATCTATCATCATAAGGTAACCCCCTCATCTCCGGAATCAGCCTAGTGAATCGTCTCTGTACCCCCTCCAAAGCTAGTATATCTATCCTTCAGTAAGGTGACCAAAACTGCACACAGTACTCCAGGTGCGGCCTCACCAATACCCTGTACAGTTGCAGCAGGACCTCTCTGCTTTTGTACTCCATCCCTCTCGCAATGAAGGCCAACATTCCATTCGCCTTCCTGATTACCTGCTTCACCTGCAAACTAGAGTCACGTGAGTAATGAGAACTGTGCATTGTGTAATGTGTGAATCAATAGTAAATATTTGTTACGCGGGTAATCCTATGCAATGATACTTTAATTTGATATTTAATTGAGTTATACTACTGAGATGTACTATTGATCTTCAAATGAGGTCATGTTAAGCCTGGTGCATATGGGCTAATGATAATGTTTTGAGTTCTTAATTGAGATGAATTGATTTGCATTGTTAAACGTTGTTTATAACTTCCATTTGTCTTTCAAAGGTCAAAAAGTACTGATGGAGTCGACGGACACGTCCACTGACCAGTCAGGACACTCTCAGGAGGACGAGTCAGAGGAGGAGCCAGTGCAGACTCCAGATGTGGCTGTGCGAGAGCAGGGGGAGGAGGAGGAGGAGGAGGAGGAGGAGGAGGAGGAAGAACAGGAGATTTTTTTTGTGGGGGGGAACAACCTGCGGCCAGGATCGTTCTTGTTCTGGAACAGCATATTTAGGGTTAAATATATTTGTATGCAGAATTGATGGCTTGTAAGCTAATGTTTCCTAGGGTGAAGAGTTTAGTAAGCTCTCCACTGGACAGATGCTTGCACAGCTTGTCTTTCATGTGTTGTAACTTGATGCAGTGGCACATGTGTTTATTCATCACTGCTCCACTGTGCTCGATATCGGTGTACTATTTGTGGGAACAAATTAACCACCACAAGCTGGGTTGCCTTTATTATTTATGTGTCAGGCCAATGCAAACACATTGGAAAGTTGCACTCTGTTTGATGTAGGGTTACCAACCCTCCAGGATTGTCCTGACGTCTCCAGGAATTAAAGGTTGTTCTCACTGCTGCAAGCAACCCGAGAGAAAAATCATCGGGTCATTCAAAATATTTCAGTATTTCTTTCATTTCTTTTTAACGCACTCTCACTTCATATTTTTCAGTTAAAAAAAATATTGGATGTGGGGAAAAAGGGCTGTTTGACCACAGTCAAGGATCATCCAATCAGGTAGTAAAGAGTCTGTTTGCTTTCCAATTGGTGTGAGCAGCTGGTTTGTCGCGAGATTGGATGCGTCAGGCGGACTAATGACGGGAACGTGGGTCAGGGCGGTTGGAGGTGGGATGAAATCTCCTGGAATATGTCCAACCCTAGTTTGATAGCATGAAGTTTTATTGAAGTGCATCCCTGTCGTAGTTTTGCGCTGTCTCTTCTTTTCTTAGGCAGTCCCCCAGAGTCGAGGATGTCATGTAACTTACATTATTATATATAACTGTATCCCAACATGCTATACATGACTGTAATAAGATATGACCTGTAACCACCAGCATACCTTACCACTGGGGGTGCACTTGCAAGAGACAGGTATGTAAGGACAGGTCTCAGACAAGTGCAGCATTCCAGAGCTGGAAATAAAGGTGCAGGTCCAGAGAGAACTTGACTTCACTACATGCCTCATGTGAATCTGTACTGAGGGGACAGGACTTTACAGAGGATGACTTGCTTCCACAGTAAAATGAGTTCTAAGTTGACTGATGAGACCAATGCAGGATCTACAGTCTCTGTCACAGGTGGGGCAGACGGTGGTTGGAGGGACGGATGCGTGGGATGCTTGATTTGTCGCACACTCCTTCCACTGTTTGTATTTGGCTTCCGCGTGTTCCTGGCGAAGAGATTCGAGGTGTTCGCCACCTTCTCGGATGCTTCTTCTCCACTTTGAGTGGTCTTGGGTCAGGGATTCCCAGGTGTTGGTGGAGATGTTGCATTTTTTCAAGGAGGCTTTGAGAGTGTCCTTGAAGCGTTGTCTCTGCCCTCCTTGGACTTGCCGGCTGTGATGTAGCTCGGAGTAGAGTGCTTGTTTTGGGAGTCCAGAATCAGGCATGTGGACAATGTAGCCCGTCCATCAGAGTTGATCGAGCATGGTCAATGCTTCAATGCTGCGGATGTCAGTTTTGCACTGTAAGTGCCAAATTAATCCGTGGTCTCTTAAAACCCAGGAAGATTAAAGTGATCAGTTGCTTCTCTGGTCATGAGGCAACGATAAAGACATCATCATCAAGGCAGTCCCTCGGAATCGAAGAAGACTTGCTTGCACTCCTGAAGTGAGTTCTTTGGTGGCTGAACAGTCCAAATCGGGTGGGACAGATAGTCGTCGAGGGAAGGAGTAGGTGGGACTGGTTTGCCGCACGCTCCTTCCACTGCCTGCGCTTGACCTCTTCATGCTCTCGGCGTTGAGATTCAAAGAGCACTTCCTCCACTTAGGGCGGTCTTTGGCCAGAGACTCCCAGGTGTCAGTGGGGATGTCGCACTTCACCATGGAGGCTTTCAGGGTGCCCTTGTAATGTTTCCGCTGCCCACCTTTGGCTCGTTTGCCGTGAAGGTGTTCCGCATAGAGCATTTGCTTAGGGAGTCTCTGTTGTGTCCTTAGATGCTCTAACAATGACTCCACGAGGCAATGTGTTGTGCTTGAACTGTAGTGACCTTAGTCCTTTATTAGTTAACTCCAGAGTGAGGAGCACACCTGGTGGCTTGCCTTTTATACTAGGCCAAGCACACCTGTACAGGTAACCTATGAGTCTCCCACTGCTGTGCCCTCTGGTGGCACACCTTTTGATAGTACTAACAGTAGTTATGTAGGATACATGACTTCACTCCCCCCTGAACCCTCAGTGCAAATCGCCCCTGCATTAACTGTGTTCTGGGCTTAGCTCTATATGGGTTTTGTCTGGTAGACCTCTGGTGGGCCAGCTCAACCTTGGTGGGTAGTGGGTGCAGTAGCGTGCTGGTGGTTGCTGTTTGTGTGTGTGTGTGTGTGTTCCTGACCACTCCATTTCCCCCCCCCCTTCCCATATTGGTGTGGAAGGGGCTCCTAACATTCATGTACATTCAAGTTCAGGTAAGTGGGTTTTGTGTTTTTTTTTGTGGTTCCGTGGTGCGACCTTGCCGATGTAGTGACCGGTGCGTGAGGACGAGCTAGTTCCGGGGCTGCTGGGTTGTGTCCCTGCAGTCTGGTGTGGCTCAGTGCCCGGTGCTGGCAGTGGGAACCCGGTTGGCTCGTGTAGCCTGCTCTCAGGGCTGTTGCCGTGATCCCTCACATCAGGCAGGTTCACAGATGTCTGTTACCTCCACCCGTCCTTCCTTTACGCCCTGGGTCCCAGCTGTTCCCTGAGGAGCTGTCGTCTAGCAGTGCACAGGGAACTGCTGACTTGCTGGCCTGAGCGCCGCTTGTTTTGAAATCCTGGCTGGTGCCTGTTTCCCCTGAGGGAGCAGTGGAGGGTGACCCTTCATCTAGGGGTATGGCCTTGGTGCAGTCTGCTCCTTCAGGCTCGTGGCCATTGGTGCCATCGGTTGCCTGAGAGATGGAGCCGACTCAGGGGCATGGTATCACTACCGTTGCCGTTGCCCTGCTGAGGTAATTTGCTTTGCAGCTCGTGTGTGTTAGCTGCTTGTGGCAACACTTCGTGGTGCATGACTCTCTGGTCCCCGGGATGCAGGCTACAGCATTTGGTAGCTCGCTGGACCTGTGTGCACCCAATGGGTGTCTGCCTGTTGCATTGGCTGCGTGCAGTGGTAATCCTGCATCGCACAGCTTTTCCTTACTTATGATGGACACTCTGGAAGTCCGATCACGATCGCGTGATTTTTCCTCAAAGGTTGCATATGCACAGTTCAGATCATCAATTACACATTGTATATAATTGCGCGACTTTTCCTTGCCGGTTGCATGTACACAATTCCGATTATCAGTTATACATTTTACATGGTCAGTTACATACTTTACATAATCCGTTACACCTTTAGTCTCTAACTTACAATTACTGTTACATTGCTTAAATGTGTGGAACTGACCCTTTAATTGTAATGGGTTACAGGCCTCCTTTAAGAGAGCCTTGATTGCTTTACCCTAATCCGCTTCTCCGTTTGGTGTCACGTGTTGCTCCATCAGTGCTGTAGCCATCTTTATCTTCAGCTCATCACTTCATGGTTCGGGCGCCATCTTTTCTTCATCCACGATGTCGACTGCGGCGATCCTCTTCTCCCTGGGTTCTGCCTCCGCAGTTGGGAGGTTGCTGTTGGATCTGATTTTCTCCCTCCTGAGTCCTGCCACTGGAGCCTGGAAGGTGCATTCGGGTCGTCTCAGCTGGATCATCTCCACGCAGTCGTGCTGAGCGGACTGTGTCTCGGGTGCTGTGCTGGTCAGCTCACCGGTGCTGGGTCCACCCTCAGGTGAGGGCTTGTTTTGCCTCTGAGTGCAGAGCGCTTCGATCGCTGGAGGAGTGACGTCCTCCCTCTTTCGGTGGATCTTCTCCATCCACCTTCTGCCGAGTAGCGTTGGTCCATCACCTGCAACAATCCACAGAGGTAACTTGTGCACCACGCCATCATGGAGTGCCTTTACATTCGCACTACCAACGACTGGGATGATTTCATTGGTGTAGGTGCGCAGCTTTGCCTGAACCGGGGCCAACTCGGGTCGTTCAGCCGGATTGTCCCATAGCCTCTCAAAGTCTCCTTGATTCATTACTGACCGGCTCGCCTCCGTATCCACTTCCATGAAGACTGGACTTCCCTTTGTCTCGACTTCCATCTTCAGCGGGGAGCACTCGGTGGTGCAGATAAACATGCTATGTACCTCCCCGTGGGACTGGGCTACCTCTCTGTCTAACAATTCATAATCCACGCTGGATTCATGGTCATCTGCAGACTCCTCATCGACACAGAGTCCTATTTCTCTTACACATTCGCTGGAGGTGGCCCTTTGTGCTGCAGCCTTTGCAAACATCGTCTTTAAAACAGCATTGGTGAGCCCTGTGATTCCCTCCGCAACGCCAGCATGTTACTACTCGATTAGCCCCCCTCGGTGGACTCTGAGTTAAGGGACTCGGGGGCCTGTTCTCTCTTCCCTGAGAAGATTCGTGCTCTACAGTCCAGCTCCTGAATGGCGTCACTCTGTGCACAGTACCTGCCGGGTTTGAGTCCTGAGGGTGAGACATCTGCCTAGAGCCGCAGGTCGAGGTCATGAATGACTGGCTCACAGAGATGGTCTTCTGCAGTGTGACTGTGGTATCCGCCGACAGTAGCTTGTGAAGGAGGCCCTCATGGCCAATTCCAATGACAAAAATGTCCCGCAGCACTTCGTTGAGGTGGGTGCCAAACTCGCACGGTGCCACCAGCCTCCTGAGGTCTGTGGCATACTTCCCGACTCCCTGGCCTTCGGGCCGTCGGTGGGTATAGAACCGGTGTCTGGCTGTGAGGATGCTCTCCTTGGGCTTGAGTTGCTCCTCGATCAGGGTTACAAGCTCCTTTTATGACTTGGTCGTTGTCTTCGCTGGTGCCAGCAAGTCCATGACGAGGCCATAGACGTTGGGCCCACAACTGGTTAGCAGGATAGCGCAGCGCTTATCAACCAGTGCGGCCGGGTCGTCTCCTGCCAGGTAGTTTGCCGTGAAGAAATGTTCTAGTCTCTCCACAAAGGCGTCCCAATCGGCGAACTGCTGCAACATACCAAGGGTAGCCATTTGCGCATGAAAGTTCGTAACCTCGTCGCCAGTTGTTGTGTCCTTAGATGCTCTAACAATGACTCCACCAGGTAGTGTGTTGTGCTTGAACTGTAGTGACCTTAGTCCTTTATTAGTTAACTCCAGAGGATCACACCTGGTGACCTGCCTTTTATACTCGGCCAGTCACATCTGTACAGGTAACCTACGAGTCTCCCACTGCTGTGCCCTCTGGTGGCACACCTTAAGATAGTACCAACTGTAGCTATGTAGGATACATGACAATCTTGTGTCTGGCATGCAAACTATGTGGCCTGCCCAATGAAATTGATCGAGTGTGGTCAGTGCTTTAATTCTGGGGATGTTAGCCTGGATGAGGAAACTACAGAAAATGGCACTCATGTTGTTGAGAAAGGTGACCAGCATTTGGGAGCTTTATATTTGGTTTATTTAATATAATTTGTAGAGAGAGTGGCCTATTTTAAAACAGTGGCTCTCAATGTCTTTCATAGTGTGACCCAAAGAAGAAATGGCAAGTTGTTGCCATGGCCCATAATGTGAGAAACTTGGTGACACAAGTCAAAGGTATTTGTCGAGGTGGAATAACGTCTGGGAGTTTGACAAATGTATTCTCGCTGTCATGAATTAGATAGTTAAACTTCACAATTAAATAGCTGAGATATTAACCAATTAGTGTTTACATCAGACAATCGGCCAACTCACTGGGTTATAAGTTACGATGAAACAATAAGGAGTGAATACATTCAGTCATAAAAGAGTCAACTGAGAGCAAATAAATGAATACTAAAAATGGAAAGAGGACAATAGGAGAGATTGCAGAAAGCATTAAGAGGGATCTAAGAAAGCTACCATTCAATAAGATCATGGCTGATCATTCACCTCAGTACCCCTTTCCTGCTTTCTCTCCATACCCCTTGATCCCTTTAGCCGTAAGGGCCATATCCAACTCCCCCTTGAATATATCCAATGAACTGGCATCAAAAGCCTTTTGAAAGTCCAAATACACCACATCTACTGGTTCTCCCTTGTCCACTCTACTAGTTACATCCTCAAAAAATTCTGGAAGATTTGTCAAGCATGATTTCCCTTTCATAAATCCATGCTGACTTGGACTGATCCTGTCACTGCTTTCCAAATGCGCTGCTATTTCATCTTTAATAATTGATTCCAACATTTTCCCCACTACTGATGTCAGGCTAACCGATCTATAATTACCCGTTTTCTCTCTCCCTCCTTTCTTAAAAAGTGGTGTTACATTAGCTACCCTCCAGTCCATAAGAACTGATCCAGAGTCGATAGACTGTTGGAAAATGATCACCAATGCATCCACTATTTCTAGGGCCACTTCCTTAAGTACTCTGGGATGCAGTCAATCAGACCCCGGGGATTTATTGGCCTTCAATCCCATCAATTTCCCTAACACAATTTCCCGCCTAATAAGGATATCCTTCAGTTCCTCCTTCTCACTAGACCCTCGGTCCCCTAGTATTTCCAGAAGGTTATTTGTGTCTTCCTTCGTGAAGACAGAACCAAAGTATTTGTTTAACTGGTATGCCATTTCTTTGTTCCCCATTATAAATTCACCTGAATCTGACTGCAAGGGACCTACGTTTGTCTTCACTAATCTTTTTCTAATGTTATCTGCCTTCTTAGCTCTGGGGCCATCTAGTTATGATATAAGGTTAAAAGTCAGTTATTAAATGCAGGACGAAGAATAAGTCTAAATGGGGTGGGCGGAGGGAGGGGTGCAGTGCAGACTGGTAGGGACTGGTTATCTCTATAACTTCCTCCTGCCCACAACCCTCCGAGATCTCTGCGCTCCTCCTATTCTGGCTGCTTGCGCATCCCCAATTTTCTACGCTTCAGCATTGGTGGCCGTGCGTTCAGCTGCCTAGACCCTAAACTCCAGAATTCCCTTCCTAAATCTCTCTGCCTCTCTACATCTCTCTCCTCCTTTAAGATGCTCCTTAAACCTACCACTTTGACCACTTTACCTAGCATCTATTAGATCAGCATTGGTGCCGCTTTATACTGTCTCACCTTGGACCTCAGAATCGAAGCAAGATGAGGCTCAGCACCAATAAAACCAGCCACACCAACAGCAGCAGCAACAACACCAGCAGCCATTTCCTCACTGACCTGATGCTCCACAGGAGAGAGGGGATCATTACAGGCATTTATGATCCCTGCAAGCTTACTCTCATACTCTATTTTCCCCCTCCTAATTAAACCCTTTGTCCTCGTCTGCTGAATTCTAAATTTCACCCAGTACTCAGGTTTGCTGCTTTTTCTGGCCAATTTATATGCCTCGTCCTTGGATTTAACACTATCCCTAATTTCCCTTGTTAGCCTCAGTTGAGCCACCTTCCCTGTTTTATTTTTACGCCAGACAGGGATGTATAATTGTTGAAGTTCATCCATGTGATCTTTAAATGTCTGCCGTTGTCTATCCACCGTCCACCCTTTAAGTATCATTCACCAGTCTATCCTAGCCAATTCACGTCTCATACCATCGAAGATACCTTTCTTTAAGTTCAGAATCCTAGTCTCTGAATTACCTGTGTCACTCTCCATCTTAATGAAGAATTCTACCATATTATGGTCACTCTTCCCCAAGGGGCCTCGCAGAACAAGATTGCTGATTAATCCTCTCTCATTACACAACACCCAGTCTAGGATGGCCAACTCTCTAGTTGGTTCCTCGACATATTGGTCTAGAAACCATTCCTTATACACTCCAGGAAATCCTCCTCCACCGTATTGCTACCAGTTTGGTTAGTCCAATCTATATGTAGATTAAAGTCGCCCATGATAACTGCTGTACCTTTATTGCACGCATCCCTAATTTCCTGTTTGATGCCATCCCCAACCTCACTACTATTGTTTGGTGGTCTGTACATAACTCCCACTGGTGTTTTCTGCCCTTTGGTGTACCGCAGCTCTATCCATACAGATTCCTCACCATCCAAGCTAATGTCCTTCCTTACTTTTGCGTTAATCTCCTCTTTAACCAGCAACGCTATCTCACCTTCTTTTCCTTTTTGTCTATCCTTCCTGAATATTGAACACCTCTGGATGTTGAGTTCCCAGTGTTGGTCACCCTGGAGCCATGTCTCCTTAATCCCAATTACATCATATCCGTTAACAGCTATCTGCGCAGTTAATTCATCCACCTTATTACGAATGCTCCTCGCATTGAGTCACAGAGCCTTCAGGCTTTTTTTTTAACATTCCTTGTGCTTTTAGAATTATGTTGTAATGTGGCCCTTTTTGATTTTTGCCTTTGATTTCTCTGCCCTCCATTTTTCCTTATCTTCTTTCTATCTTTTGCTTCTGCCCCCATTTTACTCCCCTCTGTCTCCCTGCATAGATTTCTATGCCCCTGCTATATAAGTTTAAACTCTCCCCAACAGCACCAGCAAACACTCCCCCTAGGACATCTGTTCCGGTCCAGCCCAGGTGCGGACACTCCGGTTTGTACTGGTCCCACCTCCCCCAGAACCGGTTCCAATGTTCCAGGAATTTGAATCCCTCCCTCTTGCACCATTCCTCAAGCCATGTATTCATCTTAACTATCCTGCTATTTCTACTCTGACTAGCACATGGCACTGGTATCAATCCTGAGATTACTATCTCTGAGGTCCTACTTTTTAATTTAACTCCTAGCTCCCTAAATTCAGCTTGTCGGACCTCATCCCATGTTTTACCTATATCGTTGGTACCTATATGCACCACGATAACTGGCTGTTCACCCTCCCCCTCCAAAATGCCCTGCAGCCGCTCTGAGACATCCTTAACCCTTGCACCAGGGAGGCAAAATACCATCCTGGAGTCTCAATTGCGGCTGCAGAAAAGCCTATCTATTCCCCTTACAATAGAATCCCCTACCACCATAGCTCTCCCACTCTTTTTCCTGCCCTCCTGTGCAGCAGAGCCACCCATGGTGCCATGAACTTGGCTGCTGCTGCCTTCCCCTGATGAGTCATCTCCCCCAACAGTATCCAAAGTTGTATATCTGTTTTGGAGGGAGATGACCCCAGGGAACCCCTGCACTACCTTCCTACTCCTGCTATGCCTGATGGTCACTCATTCCCTATCTCTCTTTGTAACCTTTACCTGCGGTGTGACCAACTCATTAAACGTGCTATTCACGACATCCTCAGCATCACGGATGCTCCAGAGTGAATCCATGTGTAGCTCCAGTGCCGCAATGCGGTCTGACAGGAGTGCAGCTGGATTCACTTCCCGCACACATAGCAGTCAGGGACACTTCTCTGGGGCAGAGAGTTCCACAGATTTACAACCCTCTGAGAGAAGAAATTCCTCCTCATCTGTTTTAAATGGGTGGCCCCTTGTTCTGGGATTATGTCCCCTAGTTTTAGTTTCCCCTATGAGTAGAAACATCCTCTCTGCATCCACCTTGTTGTGCACCCTCAGTATCTTACATGTTTCAATAAGATTACTTCTCATTCTTCTGAACTCCAACCTACTCAACCTATCTTCATAAGTCAACCCCCTCAGCTCTGGAATCAACCTAGTGAACCTTCTCTGAACAGCCTCCAGTGCAAGTATATCCTTCCTTTGCCCCCGCACTGCATTAAGAATATTGAAATTGCAGGTATCTTTTCATTCTTTATTCTTCTTCTCACTTTATTCTGTATTAAACTTACATCTGCCACTGAACTGCCGACTCTCCTACCCTGCTTATGTTTTTCTATAGTCTCCAGCATTCTTCCTGGCAGTTTTCTACTCCTCTCAGTTTGATATCATCAGCAAACTTTGATCTCACCCTGTTATGTCTAAGTCCAGATCTCTCTCTCTCTAACTCTATCTTTCTCTCACACACAGGTATAAAAAATGTAGCAACACTGACCAAGTGTACCCCACAAGCACTGTCTGCAGTTTAAGAAACATTAGTTTACCATTACACTTTACTGTCTGCCTTCCAGCCATCTCTCTATCTATGCTGCCACTTACCTTTTTTAACCGTGGGCCTTATTCTCTCAATTAATTTCTCAGGTGTCTACTCATCAAATACTTTCTGGAAGTCCATATAAATTACACCTACACTATCACACTAGTTTGTCAAAAAAATCTATCAGGTTAATCAAGCATGATCCTTCATCATTCAGTACCATAATTTATTTTATCATAATTAAAATCTCTAGTACTTTTCCTATCACTGATGAAAGGCCTAGCTTATCCCCCCCCCCCCCCCCAACCCCCGCCCCCACCACCTTCTGAACAGAGGTGTAATATCTGCCACTTTACAGTCCTTTGGCACAGCTCCTATCTCGAATGAATTTGGAACTGATATGTTTAGTCCCTCTGTTACTCCCTTACTAACCCTCTTCTGGGGTGCATACCATCTGGTCCTGAACATTTATCAATTTTTAGTGGCCTCAGCCCCTTAACAACCATTTCCTTATAAAAAGACTTGCATTTATACAGTGCCTTTCATGACCTCAGGATGTCCCAAAGTGCTTTACTGCCAATGAAGGACTTTTTGAAGTGTAATCACTGTTACAATGTAGGGAAACGCAGCAACCAATTTATGCACAGCAGATTCCTACAGACAGCAATATGATAATGATCAGATAATCTGTCTTTTAGTGATGTTGGTTGAGGGATAAATATTGCCCAGAAAAAGATGGAGTGCTCCCCTGCTCTTCTAATAGTGTCATGGAAACTTCCAGGCCCACCCGAGAGGGCAGGTGGGGCTTCAGTTTAATGTCTCATCCAAAAGACAGAATACATACATGAATACATATATTCACCCTTAACTCTCTGAAACCTTCTTTCATTCTCCTCTGTAAAGCAAAGTGTTCCATAAGAAAATTTGCCATTTCCCTATTTACCAAACTAATCTGACACAACTGATTTTTGAATGGCTCAGCACTCTCCTAAATGATTCTCTTTTTTTCTATTGCATTTGTAAAAACCTTTACTATTTCCCTGTGTGATAGGTGCATGTTGGTGTTTGTGATATATGCACCCATTAAATAGCAGAGCCAAGAATGCAGCCACCTAAATGATATGGGGATATTTTTCCTCTTTGGTACTCCCTATGATGCCAGGAGCGCATATAGGAAATTCTTCACTCCCAGCTACAATTTTCTGTTCCAAAGTGGAAAATCCCTCCATTAGGACTCAATATTCCCCAATGCCGTTTTCTGGTGTATTGCCAGAGTTACATCCGTTTTTCTTGGTCCCAACTACTCCAAAAAAAAGTACTGAGTTTCCCTGTTCAATTTTTTGAAATTGCCGCCACGCAGCCTGTCCTGCAGCCTCGGGGGATGGAGCCTAATGTCTGCGTTAAAAAAATGATGTTCCCCCCCTTCTGCGCATACAGGAAAAAAAAGGACGTTTTTGACTTGACTGCTATGGGCGCGCATGCCCAATACAGCTCCCGGTCTGCATTCGGCCATTTTTAAAGAGCCAGTTGTATGTGAGAACTTTAATTCTCATTGGAAAAATCGGAGCTGCAATACAAGATGAAACGTAGCGCAAGGACCAAGAATTTCTTACAGGATGAAGTGGAGGCACTAGTTACTGTGTTTGAGGCCAGATGGCAGGAGCTGGACACCAGCAGAGGTCACATAAAAGTTCCACCCAAAGAAACGAAGAAACACTGGAACCAACTTGCAGAAGATTACTGTGCAATGGTGACCACCCCGAGGTCTGGAAGCCAGTGTAAAAAGAACTGGCAGGACCTTGGTCAAGTAGTTAGTGTAAGTAATATTTTCATTTATTCAATGGAATTGCAATTGTAAATGTGATCATCTGTATATGTTGCACCCAGCAGAAAGACACCCTCTCTAAAAAGTTATATTTTCATCTTTGCAGAGGAAGGTGGCCACAACAAAAGGGAAAGAACTCGAACAGGAGGAGACCTGGCAAATCTGCACCCACTGACACCCTTGGATGAGAGGGTTGCTGCTTTTATGGGTCCTGCCTGGAGAAAAGCAACCACCACTGCACAAGTTGGGTGCCGCTCGTGGAAGAGGGTAAGTCCTGCTATTCCACAGTCTGGCTTTGCTAAATGTTAATAAGAACATAAGAACATAAGAAATAGGAACAGGAGCAGGCCATGCGGCCCCTCGAGCCTGCTCCGCCATTTAATAAGATCATGGCTGATCTGATCATGGACTCAGCTCCACTTCCCCGCCTGCTCCCCATAACCCCTTATCCCCTTATTGTTTAAGGAACTGTCTATTTCTGTGTTAAATTTATTCAATCTCCCAGCTTCCACAGCTCTCTGAGGCAGAGATTTCCACAGATTTACAACCCTCTGAGAGAAGAAATTTCTCCTTATCTCTGTTTTAAATGGGCGGCCCCTTATTCTAAGATCGTGCCCTCTAGTTCTAGTCTCCCCCATCAGTGGAAACATCCTCTCTGCATCCACCTTGTCAAGCCCCCTCATAATCTTATATGTTTCGATAAGATCACCTCTCATTCTGAATTCCAATGAGTAGAGGCCCAACCTACTCAACCTTCCCTCATAAGTCAACCCCCTCATCCCCAGAATCAACCTAGTGAACCTTCGCTGAACTAGCTCCAAAGCAAGTCTCTCCTTTCATAAATATGGAAACTAAAACTGCACGTTAAGTACTGCGCGGGCTAGCTATGCTTTTGGTTCATGGGGATGCCTCCGTCAGCTACGCTTCGGTTGATGCAGTGTCCTTCAAATGAGCCTGCTGCCTGCGCTATGTGTGCGTACTCATGCCACCCTGCCCTCTCCTCTGCTGCTAACCATTGTCTGTTCTGTTATATTTTGCAGAACTTGAGGCCAACCCTGCCGAGGCTGAAGCCGATGCAGAAAAGATTCAGACGTGGACGAGCTTGAAGAGAAGAACATCTTTCAATCCCACCTTCCAGACCAAGAGCTTGGGGGAGAGGGAGAGGTGATGGATGAAGCCCCCACTGTTGTACTCACTCTGGAGGAGGTGCAGGTGCCACCCATTGAGGTGCCAGCCCTTCCCTGAGCGGTACGAGTGTTGGTGGGACATTCCATGGTTTCCCACCATCCGAGGCTACGGGTCCCAGTGGGATGCAGTGAACCATACCCAGGGTTAGGAGGGGAAGGAGAGCTGGCTCACAAAGATTGTGGAAACTTTGATTTTTTAATTTACGGCAAAAAAAGGCGCAAATCATTGGGGTAAATTGAGCCCATTGTTTTTTTTCTTGTAGGTTTGGCCTTTGTGTCTGTGTAAGGTGATACAGCTTGATAGTGTAGTGGTTATAATACTGGACTGGGCAACCCAAAGGTTAGGAGTTTAAGTGCCACCATGACCCCATTTCCACATCCTGAGAACAAATGGGAAAAAAACACAGCAGACTTCTCCTACCATTATGACAGATCTGAGTCACGTACATTATTTTGGATGTTAAAATACAGATACATTGAAAAATTCAATCCCATAAGTGTAATTATGTTTCATTTGATCTCAGAAGGTAAGCATAACAATTTTCTTGGCATTGTGTACATTTTTTTTTATTCTTACTGTTAAAGATGGAAGGTAAACAACTCATAATACTTTTTGCCCAAATTTTTCTCTCCCTTTCTCCTTTCCTGAAGGCGACAACTTCCTCACCAGGGTCATCATCATCATCATAGGCAGTCTCTCGGAATCGAGGAAGACTTGCTTCCACTCCTGAGGTGAGTTCTTAGGTGGCTGAACAGTCCAATACGAGAGCCACAGATTCTGTCACAGGTGGGACAAATAGTCGTTGAGGGAAGGGGTGGGTGGGACTGGTTTGACGCACGCTCTTTCCGCTGCCTGCGCTTGATTTCTTCATGCTCTCGGCGTTGAGACTTGAGGTGCTCAGCGCCCTCCCGGATGCACTTTCTCCACTTAGGGCGGTCTTTGGCCAGGGACTCCCAGGTGTCAGTGGGGATGTCGCACTTTATCAGGGAGGCTTTGAGGGTGTCCTTGTAACGTTTCCGCTGCCCACTTTGGCTCGTTTGCCGTGAAGGGGCTCCGTGTAGAGCACTTGCTTTGGGAGTCTCATGTCTAGCATGTGAACTATGTGACCTGCCCAGCGGAGCTGATCGAGTGTGGCCAGTGCTTCAATGTTGGGGATGTTAGCCTGGACGAGGACACTGATGTTGGTGTGCCTGTCCTCCCAGGGAATTTATAGGATCTTGCAGAGACATCGTTGGTGATATTTCTCCAGCAACTTGAGGTGTCTACTGTACATGGTCCATGTCTCTGAGCCATACAGGAGGGCGGGTATTACTACAGCCCTGTAGACCATGAGCTTGGTGGCAGTTTTGAGGGCCTGGTCTTCAAACACGCTTTTCCTCAGGCAGCTGAAGGCTGCACTGGCGCACTGGAGGCGGTGTTGGATCTCATCGTCGATGCCTGCTCTTGTTGATAGGAGGCTCCCGAGGTATGGGAAATAGTCCATGGTGTCCAGGGCCGCGCCATGGATCTTGATGACTGGGGGGGCAGTGTTCTGCGGCGAGGACAGGTTGGTGGAGGACCTTTGTCTTACGGATGTTTAGTGTAAGGCCCATGCTTTCGTACGCCTCAGTAAATACGTCGACTATGTCCTGGAGTTTAGCCTCTGTATGTGCGCAGACGCAGGCATCATCCGTCTACTGTACCTCGACACAGAGGTTGGGGTGGTCTTGGACCTGGTCTGGAGATGGCGCAGGTTGAACAGGTTCCCACTGGTTCTGTCGTTTAGCTCCACTCCAGCGGGGAGCTTGTTGACTGTGAGATGGAGCATGGCGGCGAGAAAGATTGAGAAGAGAGTTGGGGCGATGACGTTGCCCTGTTTGACCCCAATTCAGACATGGATTGGGTCTGTGATGGATCGGTTGGTAAGGATCACGGCCTGCATGTCGTCATGGAGCAGGCGGAGGATGGTGACAAACTTTTGGGGGCATCTGAAACGAAGGAGGAGGACGCTCCAGAGACCCTCGTGGTTGACAGTGTCAAAGACCTTTGTAAGGTCAAAGAAGGCCATGTATAAGAGTTGGTTCTGTTCCCTGCATTTTTCCTGCAGCTGTTGTGCTGCAAAAATCATGTCCGTTGTGCCCCATAGGGGACAAAATCCGCACTGTGACTCCGGGAGGAGTTCCTCAGCCACGGGAAGAAGACGGTTGAGGAGGACTCTCGCGATGACTTTCCCAGTGGCTGATAGCAGGGAGATTCCCCTGTAGTTGCTGCAGTCGGACTTGTCCCTTTTTTAAAGATGGTCACAATTACGACATCTCTGAGATCCCCCGGCATGTTCTCCTCCCTCCAGATGAGAGAGATGAGGTCGTGTTTTCGCGTCAGCAGTGCCTCTCCGCAATACTTCAATGGCTCAGTAGGGATTCCATTCGCACCCGTAGCCTTGTTGTTTTTAAGCTGTCTTATGCTTTTTCTACCTCGTGCAGTATTGGGGTCTCACGGAGGTGGTGGCGGGTAGCATGCTGCGGGATGGAGTCGAGAACACTCGAGTCAAAGGCAGAGTCTCTATTGAGGAGATCTTCGAAGTGCTCCTTCCATCAGTGTCCTTGATGAGTGTTTCCCATTCTTGGCCAGGAGTGGGGTAGGGCCTTGGGAGTTTGGACTGTAGGTGGCGTTGACTGCGATGAAGAATCCTCGCACATTATGGCTGTAGGCCAGCTGTTGTATCTCCTGTGCTTTCTCCATCCACCACCTGTTCTTTAGGTCCCAGGTTTTTTGTTGGACCTCAGCCTTGAGCCATCTGTAATGCTGCTTTACTGCGTTGGGTTGTTGTTTAAAGCTGCGCTTGTGATCTATTAGCTCTTGGATCTCCTGATCATTCTCATCAAATCAGTCCTGGTGTTTTCTGGTTGAGTGACCGAGCGTCTCTTTGCAGGCACTGGTTATCGAGGTCTGGAGGGCAGACCAAGCGCTGTGGGCATTCTGCATCTTGGGTCATCAAGGCACGCCAGGTTAGCTGTGAGGTGTTGGCTGTATAAGGCTCTCTTAGCTGGGTCCTTAAGTGCTCCGGCATTGACTTTTTTGCGGCACTGCTTCTGCTGCCCCCTCCGCTTTGGGGCTATGTTGATGTTAATGATGGATCGGAATAGGCGATGGTCCATCCAGCAGTCATTGGCTCCTGTCATGGCGCAGGTGATGCGCACATCCTTGCGATTCCTGGCTCGGACGATGACATAGTCGAGTAGGTGCCAGTGCTTGGAACGAGGGTGTTGCCACAATGCCTTGTATTTATCCCTCTGGTGATAACAAATTCGTGCTCTAGACATTTTGTCAGGAGTAGGGTACCATTGGAGTTGGCTTTCCCTACCCCCTCTTTGCCAATCACACCACTCCAGAGGTCTGTGTCCTTGCCAACTCTGGTGTTAAAGTCACCGAGGAGGATCAGTTTGTCGCCCGCGGGGACGCAGGATATGGTTCCACAGACAGCAGTCACCCGTAAGTACTTCACCTAAATAGTCACTATTCAAATGTGAGCCTTGATAGCAGTCTATCTGACAGTGGATAACCAAGCCCAACTCTATGCAGGATCAGTGCTTAGCAACAGGAGCATGAGCCCTGGCCACATTTCCCCTTCCCTGGAGGGCGGGGGGGCGGTGCAAATTGAACCTGTGACCTTTCTGAGGGTATGGCTCAGTAATGGAGACATTTCCTCTGAGCAATTAGATTGGTTTACAACACAAGCAACTAACACTCATATGTAATGACCACAGCTGAAAATAAATCTTTTATACATTCTGCACCACCATGAAATATATAGCTATTATCAGGGTGCTATTTGAATCCAATGGGTACGAAAGCCTAGCTGGAGATGCAATTTATGACTCTAACCTTTCATTATTTGCAGGTTCCTGGAAATGGAATCAGTTTGAATTCACATCAGATTTAAATGGTATTGACATTCGAAGATTGTCCCTACATTAATGCTAAACAGAGATAGATACAGAAGCAGCTCAAAAGTGCAGATTTTTCCAGTTAAGTCTGAAGATTGGTACAGTGCGATCGAATCAATGAGACAGTAACTAGAATAAGATGTTCTTACTGGTATTGTTCTGTAGCACGTGGAGTAAAACGTGTTGTGTACATGGCAGAGCTTATTTCTTCTGTACATGTACATGGATGGCCAGTTTGCTATCTATCTACAAACCCTTACTGAACCACTGAAGAATTTACTTCTGGGGCACGATCAATCTCTGCGGCCCGCCCACCAGCGACTTTCCTATTTAGATGAATTTTTGCATGTCTGGTTCCAAGACCAATCTTCAGTTTTGAGGATTTTGACAGACTTAAAAACCGGTCTTTGCAGTGACTTCATCCACTAAAGCCCACTTGTTTAAAGTTGTTTCCACTTCCAAAAATCCAGGAGGAAGAAGATTTTTCCAATTAAAAAAAAATGATATTTTAAGATAGATTAGATAGAAAAATAGTAATACTAAACTTATAATAGTAGCTTTACTACTGTAATTTCAGAGTCTTAAATAGCAGGCCCAGGGAGACAGTGATTATCCTTGGACCTTCCAGCAGTACAAGAGTTACTGGGGTAGAAATTCAGGTCCGCTCGAAACGGGGCACACCTACTGCTTTTTGGCCGCCATTACTGCCGCAATGGTTGTGGCGGCCATTCGATTGAAATTTAGCGATTTAAAAAAATGGCTTCCAGCGGTATTGTCCGATGGGAATCGGCAGTTTGTAAAGGTGTGGGTGGGGAGCGGGGAACGGCCTTTGGACCGGGAAATTCACCTTCTGGTGATTTGCTGTTAACGAGCCAGTTGTTCCCTGACCTCCTTAAAGGCCAGAGTTTGAAGCTAGGCCCTGAACAGGGAAGGCCTTTCAGTGAAGACCATGGCTGCTGCACCTGTAGCAAGGAGGGCAACCCGTTTCTCAGATGCCGAGCTGGAGGCACTCGTGAAGGCTGTGGAGGGAAGGAAGCAAGTCCTGTACCCTGATGCAGGTAGACCGACTCGGGAAGTTGCAGCCTCCATGCATCAATCCCCTACCTCCCCCTCACAGCAGCCCTTGTGACATTTATGCCTGCAGATTAGAGGCCGAGTGAGAGCTAAGGCGAGGGTCATAGCGCTGGTGTGAGTGGGGCGGCAATGCAGGGTGACAGCCTTGAAGGTAGTGGCAGCTGACACCAGGGAGAGGATGATGTTGAGGCTGAGAGGCGAGGCCTGGAGGACAGCCAAGAGGGCAATGACAGCCATGGCGATCCTGACACACTGGAGGACATTGGGGGCTGGAGTCTAGATGAGATCCTGGAGCCCACTCCATCTATTGGCGCCATCTCAGATGAGGCAGAGGAAGAGGGGGACACTGCTGTCAGTACCGCGTCACTGTTTCCGACAGTCACACACACCAGTTCAGGTACTGGGAGCATGTGGTCAGATCTAGTAGACATAGCAGAGGGGTCTGCATTGGTTGTTGCACCGGGTCCTAGCGGATTGCAGCATGGTGACAGGCAGAAGGAACCTCGGGTGCCATCTCTCCGGGGGTGGGGCGAGTGTGCACAGGAGTTCTGTGTGAAGAGGACTCAGACGAGCCCATCGATGTGTTGAGGCTTATGAAAGAAGAGTGGAGGCCATGCATTCTCAGATGTTGGGAACAGTGGCAAGGGTGCCGGACAAGCTGTCGGAAGTGGTGAGGAGGGTGGAGGAGTCCACCTCCCTCATTGTGGACAGCTCTGCGCACACCATGGAGCCCATTATTGCCAGTTTGCAGGCGATGGTGGACTCCCAGCGAGACCGTGTGGATCCAGCTGTGATGCCACGACTCGTTGGTGATGTGGCAGCTGCCATTACAGCACAGGCGCGAGGGAACGAGCGCATCAGTGCTGCCTTAGAGAGGCTGGCCGCGGCCCTGGAAGCTCAGAATGCTCTTATGCACTCTGGGCAACAGGCCACGGAGCATCTAACTGCTTTCATCTCTGGTGGCTTTGAGACTCTGGCTGCTCTCATGCAGTCTTAGTTAGCTGCCACCCGACACCTTAGTATTGCCCCACCACGGGCCACGGGGGACCTTCCAGTGTGGCGCCAACGCACCGACCTGACCTCCCTCAGATTGGTGCCGGTGGTGGTATCGTGCCGCCCCCAGGGAGTGATGCAGGCTCCTCGGACCAGGATCCTGATGATGTGTTCTCTTAGGATCACACCATTCCTGGCCCCAGACCTATCACTCCGCCATTACCTTCAAGCATTGAGTCGTCCGAGTCAAGGCCAACTGAACCCTCCAAGGAGGGCACTGACCAATCTACAGCTGGCCCTTCCAGGGCCAGAACTGGTCGATGGCATCCGAGAAGGACATTTGCAGCTTCTACACAGGAAACACAGCAGCCTTCCCAGACCCATGAGGCAGCCACAGGGGAGACTGCGGCATAGTAGTAGGATAGGTTTGCGTAAGAGGGGTTATAAGGAGATGTACAAAGGTGAGAAATGAAAATGTGTATGTTTTTTGCACCTTTCTTTATTATGTAATAAATCTTTATTTTGTGTCCCTATATCTGGGCAGCTGATGTATGAAAGTGATGATTTGACGGTGGGCAATGATGTATGAAAGGACTCATTGGGATGGTCATGGAAAAACAAAGATGAAGGGTGATGTGGGCATTAACTCATCGGAAATGAGCAGCGATGAGACTGGACTGCACTTCCCTTGCAGGGTTGGGATGGCGACCATGCCTCCTTGGTGGCTGGCGACGCGCATCCTGGCCCTCATCCTCCTCCTGTGCCTCCTCTTCCTGCTGCTGTGCCTCCTCCTGAGGTGCTACTGCTGGATCGACCTCCAGCGGCTAGCCCCTCTTAATTGTCAGGTTGTGAAGCATGCAGCAGACGACCACGAATAGGGTGACCCGTTCAGGCGAGTACTGCAACACTCCACCAGAGCGGTCTAGGCAACAGAACCTCTACTTAAGGATCCCGATGCACTGCTCAATTATGCACCTGGTGGCTGAATGAGTCATTGTAAGCATGTTCCGCAGCAGTCCTGGGGTTACGAAAGGGAGTCAGCAACCAAGTGCACAGGGATATCCCTTGTCACCAAGCAGCCATCCACAATCCTGGTTTTGGCCCAAGAACACGGCGGGCACAGTGCTCTGGCGCAGGATGAAGGAATAGTGGCTGCTGCATGGATACTGGGCATCGACTTGCATGATCTTGCACTGGAGGTCGCACACCAGCTAGATGTTGAGGGAATGGAATCCCTTTCTGTTGATAAACATCTCAGCATGGGTTTTTGGTGCCCACAGTGCGATGTACGTGCAGTCTGCACCCTGGGGATTCCCGCAATCTGCACAAATCCGGTCTGCCGCTCCAACTGCTTCTCCCTGCTCATCAGGAAAGAAATGTATTTGCGCCTTTTCTTGTAGAGAGCATCTGTGACTCGACGGTTAGAGCGATGGGTGGAGAACTGAGATATGTTAGATATTTCCGCAGCTGCAGATTAGAAAGAGCCTGTTGCATAAAAGTTTAGTGCAATGGTCAGTTTGGTTTCAATGCTCAGAGTTGTCCGCAGCCTTGTCTGAGTCTGCAGATCTGGGCACAGGAGATTGCACAGCTCCCTGAGCATGTCCTTCCTGAATCGGAGCCTTCGCAGACATTGCTCATCTGTGAGCTCCATGAAGGAAAACTGCTGTCGATACATCCTTGCACAGTAGGGCCTTCTTCCCCTAAATCAATGCTGGGCCCCTTCGATGGCAGCTGGTTGATTGCCTTCTCCCTCATCCTCTTGATGCTCCTCAGCCTCTGCAGGTTGCTGCTGGCAAGCACCTGCCTCATCACCCACTATCTGGTGCGGGGGGTCAGCGTACCTCACCCTCCTCATCACGCCAGCTCCTTCATGGCCAACTTCTCTGCCTTGAGGTCTATGCCCATCTACAGGCCCGTCTCTATGTTGGGCAGCCACATCTGCTGCCACCCTTGCCCGCTGCCTCTGGACCCGTTGGTGATGGCACCACCTTCTCCTGCGTGCCTCCCTGCCGCACACAATGTGGATAAGGCTAGCATTGAGTCCATTGCGTCTGCAGGCTCAACCCTCACTATGAGGCCTCTGTAGAGCACAGATTGAGGCCCCCTAGTAATTACTGCCGATGTCAAAAGGGCGAGTGAGAAACTTTTCACAAGTCCGCAAAGGTTTTTACAAGTCCAAAAAATTTTTGTCATAAAAAATGGCGATTCACTCAATACTGCTTTCACCTCCGCTGGTGGTCTCGAGCCAGCCGGCACAGTACTCTGACACAAAAAGCTGTCAGGGAACACCGTCAGGCAGCAGCTTGGATTTTTTTTTATAGTGAAAATAGCTTTAGGAGTGGAAAGGCATACATAATAACATAAGAAATAGGAGCAGGAGTAGGCCATTTGGCCCCTCGAGCCTGCCCCGCCATTTAATAAGATCATGGCTGATCTGATCCTGGCCTCAACTCCACTTCCCCACCCACTCCCCATAACCCTTGACTCCCATATCATTCAATAATCTGTCTATCTCCACCTTAAATATATTCAACGACCCAGCTCTCTGGGGTAGAGAATTCCAAAGATTCACAACCCTCTGAAAGAAAAAAATCGCCCTCATTTCTGCTTTAAATGGGTGATCCCTTATTTTGAAACTATGCCCCCTAGTTCTAGATTCCCCCATGAGGGGAAGCATCCTCTCTGCATCTACCCTGTCAAGCCCCATCAGAATTTTATATGTTTCAATAAGATCACCTCTCATTCTTCTAAACTCCAATGAGTATAGGCCCAACCTGCTCAACCTTTCTTCATATGACAACCTCTTCATCTTAGGAACTAACCTTGTGAACCTCCTCTGAACTGTGTACAATGCAAGTATATTCTTCCTTAAATAAGGAGACAAAACTGTACGCAGTACTCCAGGTGTGGTCTTATCAACGCCCTGTACCGTTGGAGCAGGACTTCTCTGCTTTTATACTCCATCCCCCTTGCAATAAAGGCCAACATTCCATTTGCCTTCCTGTTTACTTGCTGTACCTGAATGCTAACTTTTGCGTTTCATGTACAGGAACCTCCAGATCCCCCTGTACTACAGCATTTTATAATTGCTCCCCATTTAAATAATAATTTGCTTTTTTATTTTTTCTACCAAAGTGGATAACCTCACACTTTCCCACATTATACTCCACCTGCAAAATTTTTGCCCACTTACTGAGCCTATCTATATCCCTTTGTAGATTCTTTGCGTCCTCCTCACAACTTGCTTTCCCGCCTATCCTTGTATTTGTTATATCTTCAGATGTTCTGATAATGACTCCACGCGACAATGTGTTGTGCTTGAACTGTCGTGACCTTAGTCCATTTAATGTAACTCCAGAGTGACAATAACACATGGTGGCCTGCCTTTTATACTAGGCCTGGCACACCTGTACAGGTAACCTACAAGTCTCCCACTGCAGTGCCCTCTGGTGACACACCTTGTGATAGTACAAGCAGTAACCATGTAGGATACATAATATCACTCTCCCCCAAGTCCTTAGTGCAAATCGCCTTTGCATTGACTGTGCTCTGGGCTTAGCTCTATCTGGTTGACCCTTGGAGTGCCGTTTCCATCTTGGGTGAGTAGGTGGTGTTTCGTTGGCAGTAGAGGTGCTGGTGGCTTCTGTTTGTGCATCCATGACCACTTCATTCTCTCCTCCCCACACATACAGATTGTGCATTTGGCTCATTACATTCATATACATTCAAGTCCCTCCAAAAAATTTGCATTTACAGTATTACATTCATGGTGAGGCAAGTACATTTGAATGGTGAGGTACATACTTGGAGTCAGTGCTGGGGTCAGCAGCAGTGCGTGAGGACAAACTAGTGCCCGAACTGCTGGATGGTGCCCAGGTAGTCTGGTGGTGGCACGGTGTCCAGTGCTGGCAGTGGGAACCCGGTTGGCTCAAGTTGCCCGCTCTCGGGGCTTGTTCCGTTGCTCCTAGCGTCGGGCAGGTTCACAGATGTCTGTGACCTCCCTGTCCTTTCCTTGCGCCCCGGGTCACTGCTGCTCCCTGAGGAGCAGTCGTCTAGCAGTGCGCAGGGAACTGCTGACTCGCTTGCCTGGCCGTTATTTGGTTTGGGATTCTGGCTGGTCCCAATCCCATTTGGGAGAACTGTTGTGGGTTACCCTTCGTTCCCAGGTGTGGCCTTGGTGGCGATAGGGTCTGGGGGCTGCGCCTTTCAGGCTCGTGGCGGTTGGTGCCATCGGGTACCTGAGAGGTGGAGCCGATCGAGGGCAGGGTATCGATAGCGGTGCCGTTGCCCTCCTGAGATCGCTTGCTCTGCAACTTGTATATCTTAGCTGCTTGTGGCCACACTCCGTAGTGTGGTGAGTTGCAGGCCTCCTTTAAGAGAGCCTTGCTATCTTTACCCCAATCCTCTTCTCCGCTTGGTGTCACGTGTTGCTCCATCAGCGCTGTACCTCGTGGTCTGGCCACCGCCATCTTTTTCTTCAGCGCCTCACCTTGTGGTTTGGGCGCCATCTTTCTTCCATCCACGATATCGACTGCTGTGATCCTCTTCTCCCCGGGTTCTGCCACCGAGGCTGGGAAGTTGCCTCTGGATCCGATTTTCTTCCTCTGGAGTCCTGCCACTGGAGCCTGGAAGGTGCGTTCGGGTCGTCTCAGCTGGATCATCTCCACGCAGTCGGGCTGAGCTGTCTGTGCCTCAGGTGCCGTGCTGGTCTGCTCTCTGATGCCAGATCCAACCTCAGGTGGGGGCTTGCTTTGCCTCTGAGCGTGGAGGACGTCGATCGCTGGAGGGATGAATCTTTCCCAGCTCCAATGGATCTTCTCCATCCACCTTCTTCCAAGTAGCGTTGGTCCATCACCTGCAACAATCCACAGGGGTAACTTGTGCACTGCGCCATCATGGAGTACCTTTACATCCGCACTACCAACGACCGCGATAAGTTCATTGGTGTAGGTGCGCAGCTTTGCCTGAACTGGGAACAACTTGGGTTGTTCAGTTTGATCGTTCCATAACCTCTCAAAGGCTTCTTGATTCAATACTGACTGGCTCGCTCCCATGTCCACTTCCATGAAGACTGGACCGCCATTTATCTCGACTTCCATCCTCAATGCAGAACATTTGGTGGTGCAGGTAAACATGCCATATACCTCATCGCGGGGCTAAGCTGCCTCTCTAACTATCGCTTCATAATCTGCGCTGAATGCATGGTCATCTGCAGACTCTTCATCAACACAGTGAGTCATATTTCTTTTTCACATTCGCTGGAGGTGGCCTTTTGTGCTGCAGCCTTTACACACACAGTCTTTAAAACGGCACTGGTGAGTCCTGTGATTCCCTTCGCAACGCCAGCATGGTGCTACTCCATTAGCCCCCCTCGGCGGACTCTGAGTTAAGGGACTCAGGGGCCTGTTCTCTCTCCACTGATAAGATTCACATTCTACAGTCCAGCCTCTAAACGGCGCCACTCTGTGCACAGTACTTGCCGGGTTTAAGTCCTGAGGATGAGTCATCCGCCTAGAGCCGCAGGTCGAGGTCATGAATGCTTGGCTCACAGAGATGGCCTTCTGCAGTGTGACTGTGGTATCCGTTAGATAGTAGCTTATGAAGAAGGCCCTCATGACCAGATGCCGATGACAAAGATATCCCACAGCGCTTCGGTGAGGTGGTCGCCTAAATCACACGGTGCCACCAGCCTCCTGAGGTCTGCAGCATATTTCATGATTTCCTGGCCTTTGGGCCGGCGGTGTGTATAAAACCCGTGTCTGGCTATGAGGATGCTCTTTTTGGGCTTGAGTTGTTCTTGGATCAGCGTTACAAGCTCCTCGTACATCTTGTTCATTGTCTTTGCTGCTGTCAGCAAGTCCCTGACGAGGCCATAGATGATGGGCCGACAACTGGTTTGCAGGATAGCTCTGCGCTTATCAGCCAGTGTGGCCGGATTGTCGCCTGCCAGGTCATTTGCTGTGAAGAAATGGTCGAGCCTCTCCACAAAGGCTTCCCAATCATCACCATCGGCGAACTGCTGCAACGTACCAAAGTTATCCATTTTCGCGTGAAGATCGGTAATCTCGTCGCCAATTGTTATATCTTCAGATGCTCTGATAATGACTCCACGAGACAATGTGTTGTACTTGAGCTGTAGTGACCTTAGTCCATTTAATGTAACTCCAGAGTGAGGATCACACATGGTGGCCTGCTTTTTATACTAGGTCTGGCACACCTGTACAGGTAACCTACAAGTCTCCCACTGCAGTGCCCTCTGGTGGCACACCTTGTAATAGTACAAGCAGTAACCATATAGGATACATGACAGTATCATCAGCAAATTTGGCTTCATTACACTCAGTCCCTTCATCCAAGTCATTAATATAAATTATAAATAGTTGAGGCCCCAGCACCGATCCCTGTGGCTCCCCACTAGTTACATTTTGCCAACCAGAAAATGACCATTTATCCCGACTCTGTTTTCTATTAGTTAGCCAATCCTCTATCCATGCTAATATATTACCCCCAACCCCGTGAGCTCTTATCTTGTGCAGTAACCTTTTATGTGGTACCTTAGCGAATGTTTTCTAGAAATCCAAATACACGACATCAACTGGTTCCCCTTTATCCACTCTGCTCATTACATCCTCAAAGAACTCCAGCAAATTTGTCAAACATGATTTCACTTTCATAATACTATGCTGACTCTGCTTAACTGCATTATGATTTTCTAAATGTCCAGCTATTACTTCCTTAATGATGGACAACAACCTATTTTCCAATGGACTAACTGGTCTACAATTTCCTGCTTTCTGTCTCCCTCCTTTCTTAAATAGGAGTGTTACTTTTGCGGTTTTCCAGTCCGCTGGGACCTCTCCAGAATTCAGGGAATTTTGGTAGATTACAACCAATGCATCCACTATCTCTGCAGCCACGTCTTTTAAGACCCTAGGATGCAGGCCATCAGGTGCAGGGGACTTGTCCATCTTTAGTCCCAGCAGCTTGTCTATTACTTTATCTCTAGTGATAGTGATTGTTTTAAATCCCCCCCCCCTCCAATAGCTCCTTGATTATCAATTGTCGGGATGTTTTTAGTGTCCTCTACAGTGAAAACCGATACAAAAGATTTGTTCAAATTATCTGCCATTTCCCTGTTTCCCATTATTAATTTCCCAGTCTCATCCTCCAAGAGACCAACGCTTGCTTTAGCTACGCGTTACCTTTTTATATACCTGTAGAAGTTCTTACTGTCTGTTTTTATATTTCTGGCTAGTTTATTCTCATTTGCTATCTTCTCTGTCTTGATCATTTTTTTAGTTGTCCTTTGCTGGTTTCTAAAAATTTCCCAAACCTCTGGCCTCCCACTGTCCTTCACAACATTGTATGCCTTTGTTTTCAATTTGATACCATCCTTTACTTCCTTAATTATCCAGGGATGGTTCATCCATCTCTTAGCTTCTTTTTTTCTCACTGGAATAAATCTTTGCTGAGAGTTATGAAGTACAGATTTTTTAATCCAAAATCCAGAGTTCCGGAATCCGTAATGTTCTGGAATCCAGATACCGGGCCGACCCGTGGCAGGGTCGTCCGGAATCCAGAAAATGTTTTGGAATCTGGACACCTTGCCAAACCGCATACCGCCACGAGCCAGGTCCAGGGAAAATCCAAAAATCGACCTTCTCTTCTAGGAAGTTCTGCTCTTCCCTCAGGTGGAATTTCTGATTGTCTCTTTTACCTTGTTCTCCTGCCTTCCACCCTATCACAGACCTTCCCTTTTGTTGGTTCTTCTTCTCCCCCTTTCAGTGCTCCTTAAGAATGTTCATTTCGAACATTCATCAGTTCTGACGAAGGGTCATCGACCTGAAACTTTAACTCTGTTTTTCTCTGCCTGACCCGCTGAGATTTCCAGCATTTTCTGTTTTTATTTATCTCATTGTTATTTGCGAGTCTTTGCTATGCACAAATTGGCTGCTGTGTTTGCCTACAAAACAACAGCGACTGTAATTTACAAGCAATTTATTGACTGTGAAGCACTTTGGAATGTCTTGAAAACATAAAAGTGTTATATAAGTGCAATCCTTTCCATTTCCTTTAGTAATAGAACACCAAAGTGTTGCCGCTGTGTGATACTTAGGGGAGAACGGGAGGATTTGTGGCTCATTCATAACATTTATATTTTAGTTTTGATAATGAAGCTCAATAAATCATGTATTGAAAAGGCATCAGTACCTTGTAATATTTCAACAGTTCTGCATTTTATATATCCATCTAGGGAGGAAATGGCTTCTGAATTTGTAATGTGATATAACAGGCCTTTTTCTCCCAGATGCCCCAAAATAGTTCTTTCTTGCCAATGCAGAGGAGTTTAAACAAATTATTTGTTCTGTGGTTTTAGGTGATGCTGGCAAGGCTGCATTAATGACCTCTCCCTTGCTGCCCTGAGACGTTGATGGTCGGCCCTCTCCTTGAACCGATGTAGTCCTTTATGGTGATGGTGCTCTCACAATGTTGTTAGATAGGGAATTCCAAGACTTTGATCCAAAGTTCCCTCTAATGATTTTTTTGGGTGCGCGGTCCCTTTAACTGGCTGCGCAGCCCATTCAGATTTTTGCATGTGCGAGGTTTTTTTCATTGAAAATCCGGTGAGCGGCCTGCGTAGGACCTTCAGACTGTTGTGTGGTTGCAATAGTATAGGTAAAGGCACACACAAGACTGTCACTAAGGGAATGCATAAGGGAGATGAGCTGATTTCTTGATATCATACTGGATGGCTAGATGGATAAAGTTGGATTGGCAAGGTTGCTTTGTGATGGTTTTTATTTCAGCATCGTGGCCCAGAGGAGGTTGTGATGGTCAGTAACAAAGGGAAGCTAAGGTGTGGGACTAATGTTGAAAGGGGAATTGGGGTTTTGGTCACTGAGACCGCAGGCGGATGATTCCATCCCGATATCCTGGCCAGAAAGAGGCTGTCTGGGTTGCATCCTCCCTTCGGCTTCCTCCTCTTGTGTCGTCCTCTTCCCTCTGACAGTGAATACTGTAAATCTGAAACGACAGCATAAAATTGCTGGAAATACTCAGCAGGTCAGGCAGCATCTCGACCTGGGATTTGAACTCTGTTTCTGCCTCCACTGATGTTGTGTGACCTGCTGAGTATTTGCTTCATTTTCTGTCTTCTCATTGGCCTTCCTTTACCATCTGAGCCCTTGCAAGCATCCAGCACGATTCCCTAGACACTTAAAAAACTTTTAACATCTATTGCAGCAAGCCACTACTTCAGCAAATTTTTTTTAAAAACAGTCCAAAAGCTTAAATGCAAATTTACTTGAAAGACGTGAATATCTCTTGAAGAGGTGCTGACAGCACCTCTGTCAGTCTGTTTGCACGCTGGGTTTACCGAGCGTGATTAGGACCCAGCACTGAACTCAGTGTAAGGGGCAAAGTTCTCCATGGTGACATTAAGTCAGTGTGTCACCACTCCCTCATTTTTCTTTGCAGGGCGATACTTCTTAACGGCAGCGCTACTGGGCCTGGGAAAATGGAGGACGCCCTGGGCCTGCCACCAGCTGGTGAAAGAGTGGCAGCCGCCCTCTTTTAGTCATTTTTTGCACGTAATGGGTGGCTTTAAGCCCCAAAATTTTTAGCGCATATTCCTTTATTGCTACTGGATCAAAGCAACATTCCCGCTAAGTAGTATAGGTAAAGGCATACCTATCCCACTGGCTGCAGCATGGCTGGTGGAAGGCTGCTGGCTTTCAGTGGGGGCACTGCAGATGGCCTTGCTGGCCAAACTTAATGAGCTGGTGGCTGGGAGTGTCAAATCCAGTGATGGTGTTTCTTCTTCTTCTTCTGCACTTTCCTCTCCCTCTCTTGGCCAACCACAGACTGGGCAGGCTGCCTTTCTTGGGTGTGTGAAATAAAAAAGGCACCAGGGTGGAGTTTTGGTGAGTAGAGGGCGGGAAAGCAAGAGGTGCATGCCAGAAGGAGGATAAGTTATGAGGATACCAGCATCTTGTATCGTTTCAGCCCCGCCGCTGGCCAAGGGCTCAGCCATGCTCCTGCCAAGAATGGCCTGCACCGTCTCCTCCAAGGAGGTGAGGTGAGGCTGGGAATAGGAGATGTGCCCCGTGATTGGCACAGATTGTTGGTAAGTTAGTGACTGGGGTAAGGGGACTCATGCATTGAACAGCATGTGAGGCTAGTGATTCAATTGGTAGGAGACGGCTTTTGAAGATGAATTAACTGACCTTGACCAGTGGTCTGAGTTCATGAAGCTTCTTTGGACACAGGAGTAGGTGATGGGGGCAACACTGCTGGCAGTGACGGTCTCAGTGATGTGATTCCACATTGTTCTTTCTGGAGGGCCCCCTGACCTCTGTGGATAGAAAACCTATCCTGCAGTGTTGGCCCCCTACACACAGCTGGAGTGCTGTGTGCGAGACCCTAGGTACCCCTCCCCTGGCTTGATGAGCCATTTGTGTTACTGTGTTGAAGCACTTTTTCCATTTTCTGAGGTTCGGATGGTAATTCAGCTTTAAGTGCTGTAGGCTCCCAATTGGGACTTCTTTTCAATGTTAATATTTTTTTTAAGCTGTTAGGGCTGAAAACTGAATTTTCTCACTTCATTTTAATTTTTATTAGTTCTGAACGTATTGCTGCTTTTATTCATTGCCTTTCTCCTTGCCCACAATTCCTCGTGAACTCCATAGCCTCGCTCCCAGAGGCAGTTAGAAGCTGCAATGCCACTTTAGGATGGGAACTACGACTCCCATGCCTGCACTAACGCCACCAGGAGGGCATTACACAGCAAGTTAGCACTGGGCTAATAAACCTTTAGCCCCTAGTGCAAATTTCTTTCGGGTAGTGTTTCGTCCATTTTCAGCAGCCGTTAACTCCTGTCACGGCAGCCACAAATGATCCCACTATAAGCCCAAATGAGGGTGTGTCACTTGAAGGAGAACATGCAATCAATACTCCCATGACTTTGCTGCCCTTGCCCTTCTCAGTGCTAGAGGTCATGGGATTGGGAGGTGCTGTCAAAGTAAACTTTGCCGCAATACACCCTGTAGATCGTACATAATACAACCAAAGTATGCTGGTGATGGAGAGGGCGGCTATTGAGTTCAGTAGCAGGGATACCAATCAAGCAGACTGCTCTGACCTGGTTGGTGTTGGGCTTCTTGAGTGTTGTTGTGGCTACATCCATGCAGGTGTGTACATATATTCCATCACATTCCTAAGCTGAGCCCTATAGATTGGGCAGAGGCATTCACAGGTCAGGCATTGCAGGGTACCAACTTCTACCCTGCTCTTGGTAGCCATGATGTTGATATGGTTGGTCCAGTTAAGCTTCTGGTCAAAGATGACTCCCATGGTCCTGTTGAAAGTCAGGGAAATTGGTTAGGTCATTTCCTGTTGGTGATGGTTATTCTCTGGCACTTATGTGGCGCAAATGTTTCCTGTTTCTTGTCCGAAGCTTGGATGTTGTCCGGGAGCTTGGCATGGGTTGCTTAAAATGTTTTTAAATTCATTTCGGGATTTGGGATTGCTGGCAAAGCCAGCATTTATTGCCCATACCTAATTGCCTTTGAGAAGGTGGTGGTGAGCCGCCTTCTTGAACCGCTGCAGTCCGTGTGGTGAAGATACTCCCACAGTGCTGTTAGGGAGGGAGTTCCAGGATTTTGACCCAGCGACGATGAAGGAATGACGATATACTTCCAAGTCAGGATGGTGTATAATTTGGAGGAGAACTTGCAGGTGATGGTGTTCCCATGCGCCTGCTGCCATTGTCCTTCTAGGTGGTCGAGGTCAGAGGTTTGGGAGATGCTGTCAAAGAAGCCTTGGTGAGTTGCTGCAGTGCATCTTGTAGATGGCACACACTGCAGTCACAGTGCACCAGTGGTGGAGGGAGTGAATGTTTATGATGCTGGATTTTTTATATACGTTAAATGCACTACATAAATACAAGTTGTTGTTGTTGTTGTGGATGAGGTGCCAATCAAGCGGGATGCTTTGTCCTGGATGGTGCTGAGCTTCTTGTGCGTTGTTGGAGCTGCACTCATATAGGCAAGTGGAGAGTATTTCATCACATTCCTGACTTGTGCCTTGTAGATGATGGAAAGGCTTTGGGGATGAGGAGATGAGACACTCGCCACAGAATACCCAGCGTCTGACCTGTTCTTGTTGCCACAGTATTTATGTGGCTGGTCCAGTTAAGTTTCTGATCAATGGTGATCTCCAGAATGTTGATGGTGGGGGATGCAGTGATGGTAATGCTATTGAATGTCAAGGGGTGGTGGTTAGTGTCATGTATCCTACATGGTCACTGCTTGTACTATTACAAGGTGTGCCACCAGAGGGCACAGCAGTGGGAGACTT
Source organism: Pristiophorus japonicus (assembly GCF_044704955.1). Classification (NCBI taxonomy): domain Eukaryota; kingdom Metazoa; phylum Chordata; class Chondrichthyes; family Pristiophoridae; genus Pristiophorus; species Pristiophorus japonicus. Next base: position 247,103,920 of record NC_091981.1, on the reverse strand, counting down.
GTAGGTTACCTGTACAGGTGTGCCAGATCTAGTATAAAAGGCAGACCACCAGGTGTGATCCTCACTCTGGAATTATCAATAAAGGACTAAGATCACTACAGTTCAAGTACAACACATTACCTCATGGAATCATTATCAGAGCACCTAAAGACATAACAATTGGCGATGAGATTACGGACCTTCATGAGAAAATGGCAACCCTTAGTACGTTGCAGCAGTTCGCCGATGGTGATGATCAGGACGCCTTTGTGGAGAGGCTCGACCATTTCTTCACAGCAAACGACCTGGCAGGTGACAATCCAGCCACACTGGCTGATAAGCACAGAGCTATTCTGCTAACCAATTGTGTGCCCACTGTCTATGGCCTCGTCAGGGACTGGCTGGCACCAGTGAAGACAATGACCAAGACGTACGAGGAGCTTGTAACGTTGATCCAAGAACAACTCAAGCCCAAAGAGAGCATCCTCACAGCCAGACACCGGTTCTACACCCACGGACGGCCCGAGAGGCGGCGGCAGTCCGAGAGGCGGGAGTTCCTGGCGTTGGTGAGGCCTATAAAGGCCCAGCGGCAGCGAGAGGCGGCGGCAGTCCGAGAGGCGGGACTTCCTGGCGTTGGTGAGGCCTATAAAGGCTCAGCGGCAGCGAGAGGCGGCGGCAGTCCGAGAGGCGGGAGTTCCTGGCGTTGGTGAGGCCTATAAAGGCCCAGCGGCAGCGAGAGGCGGGAGTTCCTGGCATTGGTGAGGCCTATAAAGGCTCAGCAGCAGCGAGAGGCGGCGGCAGTCCGAGAGGCGGGACTTCCTGGCGTTGGTGAGGCCTATAAAGGCTCAGCGGCAGCGAGAGGCGGGAGTTCCTGGCGTTGGTGAGGCCTATAAAGGCTCAGCAGCAGCGAGAGGCGGCGGCAGTCCGAGAGGCGGGACTTCCTGGCGTTGGTGAGGCCTATAAAGGCCCAGCGGCAGCGAGACCGTACCTGTGCAGCTGCAGTGGGGAGAGAAGGCAAAAAAGAAGTAGAAAGAAATCAAAAGGTGACGTCATAGCCAAGGGGGTAAGTGATTGGTTGGTGATTGGTGAGTAGTTTTTCTTTTTTCTCTTCTATAACAGTGAGTAAACGTTAACATTGTTGTTGCCAATTTAAGTGTATCTAAGGGTTAATTCATGGCAGGAGAGTTCGGTCGGGTGTTATGCTCCTCCTGTACCATGTGGGTACTCAGGGACGACTCCAGTGTCCCTGACGACTACGTGTGCAGGAAGTGTATCCACCTCCAGCTCCTGACGGTCCGCGTTGCGGAGTTGGAGCTGAGGGTGGATTCACTCTGGAGCATCCACGATGCTGAGAATGACATGAGTATCACGTGTAGCGAGTTGGTCGTACCGCAGGGAAAGGGTCCACAGCCAGATAGGGAATGGAAGACCAACAGGAAGAGCAGTGCAAGGAAGGTAGTGCAGGGGTCCCCTGTGGTCATCCCCCTGCAAAACAGATACACTGCTTTGGGTACTGTTGACGGGGATGACTCATCAGGGGAGGGCAGCAGCAGCCAAGTTCATGGCACCATGGCTGGCTCTGTTGCACAGGAGGGCAGGAAAAAGAGTGGGAGAGCGATAGTGATAGGGGATCCAATTGTAAGGGGAATAGATAGGCGTTTCTGCGGCCGCAACCGAGACTCCAAGATGGTATGTTGCCTCCCTGGTCAAGGATGTCTCGGAGCGGGTGCAGGACATTCTAAAAAGGGATGGAGATCAGCCAGTTGTCGTGGTGCACATTGGTACCAACGACATAGGTAAAAAAAGGGATGAGGTCCTACGAAACGAATTTAAGGAGCTAGGAGCTAAATTAGAAAGTAGGACCTCAAAAGTAGTAATCTCGGGATTGCTACCAGTGCCACGTGCTAGTCAGAGTAGGAATCGCAGGATAGCGCAGATGAATACGTGGCTTGAGCAGTGGTGCAGCAGGGAGGGATTCAAATTCCTGGGGCATGGAACCGGTTCTGGGGGAGGTGGGACCAGTACAAACCGGATGGTCTGCACCTGGGCAGGACCAGAACCAATGTCCTAGGAGGAGTGTTTGCTAGTGCTGTTGGGGAGGAGTTAAACTAATATGGCAGGGGGATGGGAACCAATGCAGGGAGACAGAGGGAAACAAAAAGGAGACCAAAGCAAAAGACAGAAAGGAGATGAGTAAAAGTGGAGGGCAGAGAAACCCAAGGCAAAGAACAAAAAGGGCCATTGTACAGCAAAATTCTAAAAGGACAAGGGGTGTTAAAAAAACAAGCCTGAAGGCTTTGTGTCGTAATGCAAGGAGTATCCACAATAAGGTGGATGAATTAACTGTGCAAATAGATGTTAACAAATATGATGTGATTGGGATTACGGAGACGTGGCTCTAGGATGATCAGGGCTGGGAACTCAACATCCAGGGGTATTCAACATTCAGGAAAGATAGAATAAAAGGAAAAGGAGGTGGGGTAGCATTGCTGGTTAAGGAGGAAATTAAGGCAATAGTTCGGAAGGACATTAGCTTGGATGATATGGAATCTATATGGGTAGAGCTACAGAACACCAAAGGGCAAAAAACGTTAGTGGGAGTTGTGTACAGACCTCCAAACAGTAGTAGTGATGTTGGGGAGGGCATCAAACATGAAATTAGGAGTGCATGCAATAAAGGTGCAGCAGTTATAATGGGTGACTTTAATATACACATAGATTGGGTTAACCAAACTGGAAGCAATACGGTGGAGGAGGATTTCCTGGAGTGCATAAGGGATGGTTTTTTAGACCAATATGTCGAGGAACCAATTAGGGGGGAGGCCATCTTAGACTGGGTGTTGTGTAATGAGAGAGGATTAATTAGCAATCTCATTGTGCGAGGCCCCTTGGGGAAGAGTGACCATAATATGGTGGAATTCTGCATTAGGATGGAGAATGAAAGTTAATTCAGAGACCATGGTCCAGAACTTAAAGAAGGCTAACTTTGAAGGTATGAGGTGTGAATTGGCTAGGATAGATTGGCGAATGATACTTAAGGGGTTGACTGTGGATAGGCAATGGCAGACATTTAGAGACCGCATGGATGAACTACAACAATTGTACATTCCTGTCTGGCGTAAAAATAAAAAAGGGAAGGTGGCTCAACCGTGGCTATCAAGGGAAATCAGGGATAGTATTAAAGCTAGTGGCATACAAATTGGCCAGAAATAGCAGCGAACCCGGGGACTGGGAGAAATTTAGAACTCAGCAGAGGAGGACAAAGGGTTTTATTAGGGCAGGGAAAATGGAGTACGAGAAGAAGCTTGCAGGGAACATTAAGACGGATTGCAAAAGTTTCTATAGATATGTAAAGAGAAAAAGGTTAGTAAAGACAAACGTAGGTCCCCTGCAGTCAGAATCAGGGGAAGTCATAACGGGGAACAAAGAAATGGCAGACCAATTGAACAAGTACTTTGGTTCGGTATTCACTAAGGAGGACACAAACAACCTTCCGGATATAAAAGGGGTCAGAGGGTCTTGTAAGGAGGAGGAACTGAGGGAAATCCTTATTAATCGGGAAATTGTGTTGGGGAAATTGATGGGATTGAAGGCCGATAAATCCCCAGGGCCTGATGGACTGCCTCCCAGAGTACTTAAGGAGGTGGCCTTGGAAATAGCGGATGCATTGACAGTCATTTTCCAACATTCCATTGACTCTGGATCAGTTCCTATGGAGTGGAGGGTAGCCAATGTAACCCCACTATTTAAAAAAGGAGGGAGAGAGATAACAGGGAATTATAGACCGGTCAGCCTGACATCGGTAGTGGGTAAAATGATGGAATCAATTATTAAGGATGTCATAGCAGTGCATTTAGAAAGAGGTGACATGATAGGTCCAAGTCAGCATGGATTTGTGAAAGGGAAATCACGCTTGACAAATCTTCTGGAATTTTTTGAGGATGTTTCCAGTAGAGTGGACAAGGGAGAACCAGTTGATGTGGTATATTTGGACTTTCAGAAGGCTTTCGACAAGGTCCCACACAAGAGATTAATGTGCAAAGTTAAAGTACATGGGATTGGGGGTAGTGTGCTGCCATGGATTGAGAACTGGTTGTCAGACAGGAAGCAAAGAGTAGGAGTAAATGGGGACTTTTCAGAATGGCAGGCAGTGACTAGTGGGGTACCGCAAGGTTCTGTGCTGGGGCCCCAGCTGTTTACACTGTACATTAATGATTTAGACGAGGGGATTAAATGTAGTATCTCCAAATTTGCGGATGACACTAAGTTGGGTGGCAGTGTGAGCTGCGAGGAGGATGCTATGAGGCTGCAGAGTGACTTGGATAGGTTAGGTGAGTGGGCAAATGCATGGCAGATGAAGTATAATGTGGATAAATGTGAGGTTATCCACTTTGGTGGTAAAAACAGAGAGACAGACTATTATCTGAATGGTGACAGATTAGGAAAAGGGGAGGTGCAAAGAGACCTGGGTGTCATGGTACATCAGTCATTGAAGGTTGGCATGCAGGTACAGCAGGCGGTTAAGAAAGCAAATGGCATGTTGGCCTTCAAAGCGAGGGGATTTGAGTACAGGGGCAGGGAGGTGTTGCTACAGTTGTACAGGGCCTTGGTGAGGCCACACCTGGAGTATTGTGTACAGTTTTGGTCTCCTAACCTGAGGAAGGACATTCTTGCTATTGAGGGAGTGCAGCGAAGGTTCACCAGACTGATTCCCGGGATGGCGGGACTGACCTATCAAGAAAGACTGGATCAACTGGGCTTGTATTCACTGGAGTTCAGAAGAATGAGAGGGGACCTCATAGAAACGTTTAAAATTCTGACGGGGTTAGACAGGTTAGATGCAGGAAGAATGTTCCCAATGTTGGGGAAGTCCAGAACCAGGGGACACAGTCTAAGGATAAGGGGTAAGCCATTTAGGACCGAGATGAGGAGGAATTTCTTCACCCAGAGAGTGGTGAACCTGTGGAATTCTCTACCACAGAAAGTTGTTGAGGCCAATTCACTAAATATATTCAAAAAGGAGTTAGATGAAGTCCTTACTACTAGGGGGATCAAGGGGTATGGCGAGAAAGCAGGAATGGGGTACTGAAGTTGCATGTTCAGCCATGAACTCATTGAATGGCGGTGCAGGCTAGAAGGGCCGAATGGCCTACTCCTGCACCTATTTTCTATGTTTCTATGTCTATGTTTCTAAATCGCAAAGTTTGCTACAGACCTCAGGAGGCTGGTAGCACCGTGCGATTTTGGCAACCGCCTCACCGAAGCGCTGTGGGATATCTTTGTCATTGGAATCGGCCATGAGGGCCTTCTTCATAAGCTACTGTCTGCGGATACCACAGTCACACTGCAGAAGGCCACCTCCGTGAGCCAGGCATTCATGACCTTGACCTGCGGCTCTAGGCAGATGACTCATCCTCAGGACTCAAACCCGGCAAGTACTGTGCAGAGTGGCGTCTTTTAAAGGCTGGACTGTAGAACATGAACCTTCTCAGGGAAGAGAGAACAGGCCACTGAGTCCTTTAACTCAGAGCCCGTCGAGGGGTGCTAACCGAGTAGCTCCCTGCTGGCATTGCTGAGAGAATCACCGGGCTCACCAGTGCCGCTTTAAAGACTATGTTGATGAAGAGTCTGCAGATGGCCATGAATCCAGCGTGGATTATGAAACAACAGGCAGAGAGGCAGCTCAGCCCACGATGAGGTATATAGCAGGTTTACCTGCACCACCGAGCGTTCCTTGTTGAGGATGGAATTCGAGATAAATGGCGTTCCTGTCTTCATGAAATGGACACGGGGGCGAGCCAGTCAGTAATGAATCAAGAAGCCTTTGAGAGGCTGTGGGACAATCAAGCTGAACGACCCAAGTTGGTCCCTGTTCAGGCAAAGCTGCGCACCTACACCGATGAACTTATCCCAGTCATTGGTAGTGCTGATATAAAGGTACTGCATGATGGCGTGGTGCACAGGTTACCTCTGTGGATTGTTGCAGGTGATGGACCAACGCTACTCGGAACAAGGTGGATGGAGAAGATCCATTGGAGTTGGGAAGGTTTCATCCCTCCAATGATCGACGTCCTCCACGCTCAGAGGCAAAGCAAGCCCTCACCTGAGGGTGGACCCAGCACCAGAGAGCAGACCAGCACAGCACCCGAGGCATAGACCGCTCAACACGACTGCATGGAGCTGATCCAGCTGAGACGACCCGAAAGCATCTTCCAGGCTCCAGTGGCAGGACTCCAGAGGAAGAAAATCGGATCCAAAGGTGACTCCCCAGCTTCGGTGGCAGAACCCGGGGAGAAGAGGATCACCGCAGGCAGTCGACTTCGTGGATGGAGGAAAAATGGCGCCCAAACCATGAGGTGAGGCGCTGAAGAAAAAGATGGCGGTGGCCAGACTACAAGTTGCAGCACTGATGGAGCAACACGTGGCACCAAACGGAGAAGAGGATTGGGGTAAAGATAGCATGGCTCTCTTAAAGGGGGCCTGCAACCCACCACACTTAAAGGGACAGTTCCACACTCTCAATCAATATAAGAGCAACTGTGAGTTAGATGTAAAATGTGTAATTGATGATCAGAACTGTGTACATGCACTAAGCAAAGAAAAGTCACACGATCGCGATTGGAGCTACAGGTTATTTACTATGAATAATGAAACGTTGTGCAATGTAGGATTTCAACTGCATACAGTCAATGCAGCGGGCAGACCCATCGGGAGCACACAGGTCCAGCGAGCTACCCAATGCTGTAGCCTGCATCCCTGGGACCAGAGTTATGCACCATGGAGTGTGGCCACAAGCAGCCAATACATACAAGCCACAGAGCAAGCGATCTCAGGAGGGCAACGGCACCGCTATCGATACCCTGCCCTCGATCGGCTCCATCTCTCAGGCACCCGATGGCATCAACCACCAAGAGCCTGAAAGAGCAAGCCACGCTAAGGTGCAACCCCCAGACCCTATCGCCACCAAGGCTACACCCGGGAACGAAGGGTCACCCGAATAGGACCGGGACCAGCCAGGATCCCAAACCAAATAACGGCCAGGCAAGCGAGTCAGCAGTTCCCTGTTCACTGCTGGATGACTGCTCCTCAGGGAGCAGCAGCGACCCGGGGCGCAAGGAAAGGACAGGGAGGTCACAGACATCTGTGAACCTGCCCGATGCTAGGAGCAACGGCAAAGGCCTCGAGAGCGGGCAACTTGAGCAACCGGGTTCCCACTGCCAGCACTGGACACCGTGCCACCACCAGACTACCTGGACACCATCCAGCAGTTCTGGTACTAGTTTGTCCTCACACACTAGTACTGATTCCAAGTACATATCAAGAATGTACCACACCAGTCAAATGTACTTGCTTCATAACTGTACCTCAAATGTAATGAATGTAAATGCAAGTTTTCTTTTCTGGACTTGAATGTATATGAATGTAATGAGCCACCGGCATAATCTACATGTGGGGGAGGGGGAGAGAATGGAATGATCATGGATGCACAAACAGAAACCACCAGCACCTCCACTGCCAACGAAACACCACCTACTCACCCAAGATGGAAACGATCCTCCAAGGGTCAACCAGATAGAGTTAAGCCCAGAGCACAGTCAATGGACTAAAGGCTTGGGGGAGAGTGATGTCATGTATCCTACATGGTTACTGCTTGTACTATTACAAGGTGTGCCACCAGGGGGCATCTCAGTGGGAGACTTGTAGGTTATCTGTACAGGTGTGCCAGGCCTAGTATAAAAGGCAGACCACCAGGTGTGGTCCTCACTCTGGAGTTATCAATAATGGACTAAGGTTACTACAGTTCAAGTACAACAGATTGCCTCATGGAGTCATTATCAGAGCATCTAAAGACATAACAGTTAGACTGTTGCTTTTTGGAAATAGTCATTGCCTGGCGCGAATGTTACTTGGCAAATATCAGCCCAAGCCTGAGTGTCATCCTGGTCTTGCTGCATGCAGGCATGGACTGCTTCATTTTCTGATGGGTTGTGAAGGGAGCTGAACACTGTGCACTTACTGGAGGAATCATGAATGGAGTTAAACACTGTAGAATCAGCAACAAAAAGCTCCACTCCTGACATTATGACAGAGGGTAGGTCATCACTAAAGTTCTGAAGATCATTGGGCCAAGGACGTTGTACTGAGGAATTCTGACAGCAGTGTTCTAATGCTGCGATGATTACTTTCTGACAACCAGAGCCATTTATATATGGGCTGATAAAGATATACTCATAGAGCTTTGTACTGCTTCAGAAAATGGATGGAGAGGGGAATTTTAATCTGGAGGAACGGGTGGGTTTGAGTGCGGGTGGGGGGTTAAAACCAGCAAAAATGTCAGGAAGACGGGAAGCTGGCTCTAACACGTCAACTTCCGTGTTTAACTGGAGCACATTAGGCTGCTTGCGTGCAAGCCCCTCAGGAGACTTGGGTTGCCTATTAACATATGTTAATCGCTTAATCAGAGCGATATTTCAACTGACTTTTAAATTTAACGCTGCAGCCACGGGTTTCCGGGGCATCCTGAAAGGTAAGAATGTGTTGCAAATTATCATTTTGCCAACGTGAATGAGTGTCGTATGTCATGGAGGTCCATAATATTTAATTGTGTTACCAGCTACCTAGGAGCTCCCCATCTCCTCATCTCTGACAGCCAGGGATGCCAAAACACCACTGATCTCCAATGCCTCCTCCTCTGTGCTTGTGAGTTGAGAAATGAGTGGAGGACCACCTCCAGTTCTCTCCCTCTCCCTGGTATTCTGTGCTTTCTTCTCCTACAGTGTGGCAAGGAACAAACCTATGAGTGAGTGTAACGTCATGTGCTCACCTAATGGATGGAATGCATTTGGTGAGGGTGACCATGCGGGAAAGGCATGAAATAGCATAAGGATGAGCGGGAATGGTGAATGGATAGATGGAGATGTGAGGAAGTGCATAGAAAAAGAAGGCTGGGTGGGCATGCAAGATAAGTGGGTGTGAGGAGTGATGTGATGGAGTAGGCTTAAAAAGGCAGAGTGAGAAGGTGGGGTGATGTGCACAGCAGGATGTAGGTGAATGTGCAACTGTATTCACCTTTCCTGATCTGCTTAGGTCCTTGAAGTGCTTCCTGCACTGAATCCATGAATGTGGCACCAAACTCCTGCTGCTGACTTCTTGGTGTCAGCAGCAGATTTCTTCCTCTCATTGCTGGGGAATAGTACCTCTCTCAGACTCCTCACTGACCCCAGCATCACTTCAAGTGAGGCGTCATTAACGTGGGGCGCTGCCTTTGAGCGTCCTGATTCCATACTGATTCCATCCTTTGTTGCTTCCAACTCCAAGCTCTTCCAAATTGCATCTTTGGATCAGCGCTTTGAATACAGGAGTTGAGTTTGTGTCATGCGGCTTCTCACCACGCCTGCTATCATGGATTGGACGGCGAACCCGGAAGTAAATTAGAATGAGGTGGCTGCGTTAAAAAGCCACAGACAGACATGCTAAACCTAATTCCGGGTTTCCCTGACGATATTTGATCCCCCTCGCTTCCAATGCATCTCTGAGTAAATATCTAGGCTGTAGTGTCTTGAGGCACTGAGAGGTGCTACGATGATCAGGTGGGCAACAACTCACTATTGAAAAATGAAATTCGACCAATAGTATTTTTAACATGGCTTTTGGTACCTTCCATGATGGAAATATCCAAACTGCTGGTAGTGCTTCAGGGTATAACGTTCCATTTAAAATCTGTATCGGGTAGTATTAATCTGGATAGATTAGTTCTGTATAAATTGGTATTAATGTATATAGGTTAATATAAAACTGTGTAGGCTAGTGTTAATCTGTATAGGTTAGTATTAATCTCAACAACAACAACAACAACAACTTGTATTTTTATAGCGCCTTGAACATAGTGAAACGTCTCAAGGTGCTTCACAGGAGTATTATGTGATAATAATTTGACACCAAGCCGCATAAGTAGAAATTAGCAAAGGGCTTGGTCAAAGAGATAGGTTTTAAGGAGCGTCTTGAAGGAGGAAAGAGAGGTAGAGAGGTGGAGATGTTTAGGGAGGGAGTTCATCTCCAAACGTTAGTATTAATCTGTACAGGTTAACCACAAAGACATACCGCACACTCACAGTGAACACAATAGTACTTACCTTTATGTCACGATGGACATAAAGGTACCTACCATTCGTCTGCACTTTAAAACTGGGATCGATAGCGATGAAAATAATTCTAAAGAGTTGGAGCCTCAGTGGTCTGGGAATTGTAGGGTCAATGTTTGTCATGGTTATGGTGAGCTCGAAATTGAGTTCTGCCATAAGTTAATTGCTACTTTCATAAAAGTTAGTACAGAGGAGAAAAGCAGAGAGCTATTATTATGGGATCATTCCTATAGAAAGCTTTTGGTTCAGAGGTTAATATTTGCTCCAGAGACAATCTGCAGTAACCAAAAGAGACACACAACTTTACAGCATTGCACGGTGTGTCTTTGTTTTCAGTGTGAAATCCTCCCTACCGCTTCACAGCTTATTAAAGCCAAATACTCTTCTGTTTCTGCCCTGGATTCAACTTTTTTCCATTAATTGGTTTTATGCCATAATTACTCTCATCTGGTTGCAAGTGTTTTTCTTAGACTAGAAAATAGGCTGCGAATGCACAGTAGGAATTATGTTCTGGCCTTATTTAAAGCTGGCCACAGAACAAAGCACCTCCCTCTGCAGACACAGTGCCTATGCTTGTTCGGAGTATTGTGTTAGCAGAGCCATGGGTGGGGCAACTTCTGGGAGCCACAAAAAGCTCCTGGAATGCCCGGGCGGATCACATGATATCAGGATTGTGCACAACAATGTGTGGCTGTACATTGTGCCATGCTGCACCATGCTGGGTAAAGGATGAAGGGTACTGTCAATCAAAGCATTGTGCTGGAAAGTAAGACGGTGTACCATTACACTGTACAGGAAATGGGCAATTATCTGAGAGTCTGGGAATGGTTGAGCTGTGATGAGCAGCTCAGAGCTGAGATGAAGGCTGAGTTGGAACCTGTTTGTTACAGGAGGAGCAGCATACATTCATTTCTCCATTCATTAGTAATGAATTACATTAATCCATGTGATTGTTTCAGTCACCATGGGGCTGGCGTGCACTAGCGACATCAGGCCACAAGCAATGACCTGCTCTTAAAGCTTCACTGTCCAGTATATTGAGCCTGCGACAGACAACTCTTTGATTTCGCTTCTCGGCCTTTTGGCTAAGATCATGCGTAACTGACCTGACAGGGGAGTAGCCACCATGACCTCCGGGTGGTTCTCCCTGGATCAGGAAGGTATATGCTTGCTTTTTTGGAAACAGGAGGTGGGTGGGGTGGCTTGACCCATCCACCTCCACGGAGGTGTGTGGGGGACCTGACCCATCCACCTCCATGGCACGAACCTGATATTGCAGTACTTCCAGGAACGGTGCAGTGGCTCTAGGCCTTTTGGCTAAGAGCATTGGCGCAGAGTGATCCTTGGCGTGTGCAAGGTGACCTCTGGCGTTTGTGATTTGACAAAGAATTGGAACGATTGGCTACGAATTTCAAAAAAAAAACCTCTTTGATTTCTTTCTGCCACTGTTTTTGCACTGTATGGGTGTTGAAAAATTCAACTGTGTGAATTATTACACAACTTCATGACATAAGACTAGTGGAAAAAGATAATTCATTCTGTATCAATTGATACCTTTAAGAAGGGACCTCGAGTCTCGTCGCCGAGAGCATGCAGAAAGCAAGCGCAGGCAGCGGAAGGAGCGTGTGGCAAACCAGTCCCACCCACCCTTTCCTTCAACACTGTCTGTCCCACCCGTGACAGAGACTGCAATTCCAATATTGGATTGTTCAGTCACCTAAGAACTCACTTTGAGGGTGGAAGCAAGTCTTCTTCAATTTCGAGGTACTGCCTATGATGATGATGTATCGATACCTGTCAAGAAAGAGAATTGAGGGTTGCAGGGTTCGTAATAAATATTGATTCACAAGGGAGCTATGGAGAGAGTACAAAGATCCTGGGTAGTGGGGAAAGAGAAAGGGGTAGCAGGGCATGGCTTGGGGAAGGAGCAAGCTTGGTGGGTTGAATGGGCTTTCTTCATTGCAAGCTTTCTTATGTTCTTAATTGAATTTCTTGAACGATTTAACAACTCTTAACATTACCACGGTGTCCTATGATTTTTAGTTCAAGAAGTTATTATCATACCTTCCGAATAACACTTTGACCATTTTTTTCTAAATGCCAGGAATGGTTTGTTAATATTATCAAAATAATAATGATTGATTTTTGAAAGCTGAGCTGCTTATGAGTTGTCCATAAGATTACACAAGTCATTGCAAGTGGGAGGATGTTATTTTGCACCTAAAATCACGTTCACAGCGCAAGAAATGATTTTATTGGCAGAAGATTGCTTCCATTTAATGTGCTATTTATTTAGAGTCATTGACCAGTGCTGTAACCACGTTCAGTCCATGCACGGAGTAATACAGAGCAAGCAGCCCTTACTCTCACATTCATCAAAAAAAATTCTAAGTTACCTTAGCTGAAAACCCATTGCATGCTTGAAATGCTCAACCCAGTCCAGACATGCAACTTCCGCCACCATGAAGGACAAGAGCAGCGAGATCATGGGAATCACCTCCATTGGTTAAGATGTAAATTAGGTTAATCTTTTAAATGTTATTATGTTTTGTTGGCACTATAAAGACACACCCACAAACCGGCTGCAACAATCAGCTTACATAGTTATGGTAGCATTGGCCTGGCTTCAATGAAACTGCATCTGTGCTGAATAAATGTCGTTGTTTTAATCACCTCTAGTTTGTGTTTGAGCATGTGTGAGAGACAGACATGCCTTGTACTAACTGCTGCCGAAACTCGATACAGAATATCTGTGTAGAAATGGCTGCTCCTGCAGTGGAAAGGAAAGGTCATTCTTCATCCTGTGACACTGTTTGATCTCAAGTAGCATTTTAAATAATTATTTTTACAAGGTGACTGGAGAACAAATAGCACTGTTTTGCAACAACAAAAGTTTTTGCCCACAGAAGGAAAATCATGGTGCCTGTGACAATACTTGACAACAGAATAGTAAAATGTGACCCAGTTTTGGAATGACCTCTGACTGCAACTCATCAAACTGATTCACCTCACAACCTGTAGAAGTCCAAAGGCTTCCCCACTGCAGCTATTTTTTTATAAGTTATCTTTGGTACTTCATTATGATGCTAGGTCAGAGGCTGGGTATTCTGCGGCGAGTGTCTCACCTCCTGACTCCCCAAAGCCTTTCCATCATCTACAAGGCACAAGTCAGGAATGTGATGGAACACTCTCCACTTGCCTGGATGAGTGCAGCTCCAATAACACTCAAAAAGCTCGACATCATCCAGGACAAAGCAGCCCGCTTAATTGGCTCCCCAACCACCACCTTCAACATTCACTACCTCCACCACCGGCGTACCGTGGCTGCAGTGTGCACCATCTACAAGATGCATTGCCACAACTCACCACGGCTTCTTGGGCAGCACCTCCCAAACCTGCGAACTCTACGACCTAGAAGGATAAGGGCTGCAGGCGCATAGGAGCACCATCACCTCCAAGTTCCCCTGCAAGTTCCACACCATCCTGACTTGAAAATATATCGACCTTCTTTCATCGTCGTTGGGTCAAAATCCAGGAACTCCCTCCCTAACAGCACTGTGGGAGTACCTTCACCAGTCAGACTGCAGCGGTTTAAGAAGGCGGCTCACCACCACCTTCTCGAGGGCAATTAGGGATGGGCATTAAATGCTGGCCTCGCTAGCAACAGCCACATCCTGGAACAAATAAAAAATTAAATCTTGCTGTTATCGCATAAGACTTTGTTGTGGAGCGTTCCAGTCACCGATTATAATTATCACGGTAAAAAATACTTAAAACTAAAATTAAAATGTTGGAACTACAAACAGGTCAATCAACATCTGTAAAGAGAAAATACAGGTTAATGTTGCAGGCTAAGATCTGCCATCAAAACAACTGAAAGGTCCGTACCTCAAATGTCGACCTATCTGTTTTCTATACAGACGCTGACAGAATATGTTAAGCATAAATTATCATCTCTCTTGCCACATCAGATAAAGTATATGGGGGTACTTTTGACATAGGCGATAGTGTAAATGGGAGATATTGAATTAACCATCCATTATACGCCCTGCCTGATTTTCCTTTTGATTGTAGTCAATGGAAAGGGTAAATCAGGTGAGGTGTATAATGGGCGACCAATTCGATAGCGCCCATTTTACACCATTGCCCAAAGTTAGAATGACCCCCTATCTTTCAGAAATGGAGCCGAGTATTTTCCTGCTTGACTTTCACAAAAGACTTGCCTTGTATCAGCCTATTTCCTGAGCTGAGTGTCCTAAGAATCACCACAGATTGAAATGCCTGTGGGCAATGTTTGTTGTTGGCCTGTGAAAGATTACATTCACCAGAGCAGTTGACTAATTGGATCAGTAATATGCGTTGATTCAAATTAATATGTACTGACAACTGTATTTCCTTTGTTTTTGGTTAATTAGGCCTACGGGTATAATAAAACAAATGTTGACAGAAAAACTCAGTTAATACGTGACACAATAGTACCCTTTGGGTGATGTAAGTGATTGATGGTACACAATATTTCAAACAGTCTGAAGTGCTGAGTGTTTGCGTACACATTCTGGTCAATTCTCTGACCCTTGGGAAGCATTTTACCATCATAGCCCTCAGAAGTAGTCAGTGTTTTTACATTACCTCAACAATGCATATCAGTCATAATGAAAGGCTATATCAATCTCAAAATGAATGATGAGGAGTTTTGGTTTAAAAGGAGGCATCCAATTAATCACTAGAATGTAATAAAAATGGAAAATGCTGGAAATCTCAGCGGGTCAGGCAGCATCTGTGGAGAGAAAGCAGAGTTAACGTTTCGGGTTGATGACCCTTCGTCAGAAGCGTTTAGTACAGTGTGTCTTGATATCAGTAGGCTTTTAGAAATGAAATATTAAAAACAAATTTACACATTTTGCATCATTTCTGTTTACCTCTATTTCTTTTGGATGTTTTATATTTACGAGATCTTTCTTGTCATGGTTCAGCAATGCATTTACGTACAGAGACAGACAAGCAGTGCGATAGGTGAGGCGATTATAGATCGATTGTTTTCAGAAATAAAAACAGTAAATGTTGGAAAATCTTAGCCGGCCTGATAGCATCTGTGGAAAAAGGGAGGTTGGGTTAATGTTTCAGGTCGATGACCTTTCGTTATTATTTTCAACTTTGTTTTAATAAAAGCTGAGATTACATATGTCATAACATCCGACACGGTTACCTGCTCAATTGCCCTTTTCTGCCTGAATAGATAGTACATGGCATGGGGAGGAGCAAACTTGGAGAGAGGACAGTTTCTTTAGTGAAATAAAGACCACTCCTTCAAATAACTGCCCCTTTCTTTCCATTTGCTCTGCAAACAGTTAATCAACTGATCGGAACCCCTGGAAAAGACAGGATTCACCTGGAGAAGAGCAGGCTAACATTTTTCAGAATTAGTTTAGTGCTGAAAGGACAAGGACTAGAGGACCCCCTGAGAGATCGTTAGCCCGCCCACTCGCCCATTGTGCGTCATAGGGTATGTTTATATTGCAGCTACTGGTCAACCATTGGGAGCTGCACAATCCATTTATAGTTGGCAGTACCTTGTTTATCCTGCCTGGGTGTGATTGGGATTCTCAGGCTCAGGAGAGAGCTCTGCACAGGTATACATATAGACAATGCATAGAACACCGCTCCCCGCTGCTAAATGTTATGCTTTGAGAGAACAACTGGGAGCACTGAGACCCTCCGTACATTTAGGGATCGAAATTCGGCTGTGGACGCTGCCTGTTGCCGCACGCGGGAGGCGGCAAATGGGCAGCAAAGGCCCATCGTCGACGGTAAGCGGCATCGACGCCTCCTCCTAAATTCAGTTGGCTCTTTGGCAAAGGCGCCAAGAGGCAATATTGCACCGGCTAACGCCACCTTACGATAACATCGTCCAGGGTACAACGCCTCTTTGACGCCTCTGCCGCGACATTTGCTTTGTACGGCTGCCAAGAAAAAGTGGTGGTTAAAGAACGGACCTCGGGCGGAATCGCCCTGAAAGGAAGGTAAGTTTTTCTCTTTCGTTATTTCTGCATGTTTTCATTAGTTTTAAGAGTAGGGAAGTGTGTGTGTGGATCGGAGAAGTTTTATTTCCTTTTTTTCTTCCCGTTTTTTTTCTCGCATGGCGGCAGCCTCCCAATGTGAAATTTAGTCGGCCTGCTGAGCTCCCGCCCGAGGATGAGTGTACATCGCCACTTTTTAGCGCTGCTCTCTCATCTTTGGGCGTAAAACTGAATTTAGCACTTTAAGGCTGCACCTAACCTCTGGCGCTAAAATAAGCACTCAGGTGGTGACACCACCTCAAAAACGGCCATAACGAATTTCGACCCCTTAAAGTTTCACCAAGATCCAATGGACCTCCAATTTGACACTACATTGAGCTCATACTCCATGCAACATCAAATCCAAATGGTGTGACACTGCATTCTCTCAGGAAAGAGGCAGGTCCACACTGTTCCTCGCTGGAGTCTTTTTACTTGTGTTTGGGAGATCTGCGACTCTGGCAAGGCAGCAATTATAATTCATCCTTGTATAACTGAGTGGCTTACTGGACCAGTTCAAAGGACTTTGAGGATCAACCATGCCGTGTAGGTCAGACTGGATAGTGATGACAGATTCCCTTCTCTGAGGGGCACAAATGAATCCAGTTGGGTTTAGTCTGATCCCAATGTCTTACTTTTTACCTCGCTGTAAATGGAAACCAAAAAATGGTCATTGTAACTGCACCTTTTGTCTCAGATTCCCATTCGTTGTATTATGCCTGGGATGAGGCAGATCCTAATGAACCCGTACATCACTCCAGGTAGGCTTGCTTCTCATTCCTTTCTGGAGTGTTTGGTTCATTTCTATTGCTCTTATTCCAGCCAGGCTTGTTGAATATTTATTTCAAGCAGTATTGTTATTAATGTTGAGTGGAATATTGGCTGAACATGAACCAAGGTTTGTGTGAGGCTGCTGAATCTGTGTTGAATCATTCAACAATAACAATTTACTGAGAGGCTCCAGAATGACCCTGTGTTGAACTGTACGTCGTGTGAGCCTGTTTCAAAAGGGACACTCCTGTGGTTTGATGGAGTTTCAGGGTAAGTTCCCGGAGCAGTTAGGACAGCTCATCTTCAGAGATGCCACCTTAGCTGCTGGGACAGCTATTTACCTGCGCAATCCAGATAATCGGAACATGATTTTTATCCGCCTTTTTTAAAAACATTTTTAATGAATTAGATTTTTTTAAAGAGGCTATCCTTGATGCAGCAATTTCATTGGTGCACACATCTCAGTTTGAAAAAAATAGTAAATAGTGCTTCTCACTAAGATCATATTTAGTTTCCATAACCTATCCTCAGTGTTCAGTGATCTCAAACCAGGAACCACCAGCTAGCTCTCTGCCCTCCAATGTTCTCCACACCTCCCCTGAAAGCCCAGACTCATGCTGGGGTACCGTTCTGACAGGATCATCAGCCTCTGGGCACTTCGCCCTCGTGCTTGATCTTCATGGGCGATCGGGAGGAAGTTGATAGGGAGGGAGTTGATAGGGAAGGGGGTGATCAGGAGGGAGGAGGTTGATTGGGAGGAGAGCGATAGGCTGATAGGGAAGGGGGCGATCGGGAGGGTGGGGGTGATCAGGAGGAGGGCGATAGAGAGGGGAGAGAGAGGGAAGGGAGTGATCAGGAGGGAGAAGTGTGATCGGGGTTGTGATGTATTTGCAGCCATGCTCTGCACCATGTAATTACATATAATAGCCAAGAGATGGGGAAAGCCCGGGAGGCACACATTACTGCACCTCGTGCTGCCTCCCTATATAAAGCAGGCTCCCCCTGCAGTGCTCACTTTTGGAGTTTACATTAAACCTAAAGGTCACAAGGTGATCAGCTCCAGCATGGGCCACGTGTGATTTATTATAGTGATAAGCATACGTATCAGGGAGGAGGGCCTTAGGAGCGATTGGAAGGGGCAATCGGGGTGGGGCCAAGTGATGACCGGCAATAGTCTTCATGGCTAATGTGGAGCCAAGCGGAGCAGGCCTGCTCCTCCCGGCTCTATATTCACCAAAGTACTTTTGTATAAACCGCTGGTTGGGCCACATGTAGACCTGGTTATCCTGAATGCAGCCACCCTGGTGCCAGCTCCATTCAGGGCAGCCCAAATCGAGCGCTCCACTTCCTTCCTGGAGTGGTACAGGATGCAGGCGGGGCGTTAGGTGTGCAGTGATGGACACTGGGCCATGTAGCGCTGCCGTGTTCCGAGGCTCCTTCCCTCCCTTAAAGGGAAGGTCCATCACTGCAGGCTCTGCATTGGGACCAGTTAGCTGCGACCCGGCCCGATCAGCACCATACGCTGCAGCAGAGTGCCGGGCTGATCAATCACGGCTGAAGAGAAATGAAAAAAATTGAAACAAAGCATTGTAAAAATTGTTGCACTTACCTCGGCCACTTCCCCTCTCACTTTTGCCCCCGAAGCTCCTGACCCCCCTGAACAACACCTGAAGTTAGCATCCGGGGTGCTATTGTGACGATGAGCATGGCAATGACCTCATGATCTCCGGGCGAAGGAGATCGCAATGCAATGTCTTATCGCCGCTGCAAACCTCCCGCCATAATTAGTGGGAATCGTTCATCTCGCTGCGCCCGGTTGGTAAGTCTTTGGCGCCCCGTTATCACCCCACGGAGGTGATAATGGGAAGGGTTAAGGAGGCCAATTTCTAGGCCTGTGTAGTAAAACATCCCAAGAAACTTCACAGGAGTATTATAAGACAAAGTATTGACACTGAACCACATAAGGAGAAATGAGGGCAGATGACCAAAAGCTTGGTCAAAGAGGTAAGTTTTAAGAAGCGAATTAATGGAGGAAAGAGAGGCCGAGAGGCAGAGAGGTTTAGGCAGGGAGTTCCAGAGCTTAGGGCCCAGGCAACAGAAGGCACAGCCACCAATGGTTGAGCGATTATAATCAGGGATGCTCAAGAGGGCAGAATTAGAGGAGCGCAGACATCTCGGGGGGGTTGTGGGACTGAAGAAGATTACAGAGGTAGGGAGGGGCAAGGCCATGAAGGATTTGAAAGCAAGGATGAGGATTTTGAAATTGAGGCACTGCTTAACCAGGAACCAATGTCCACTATTACATATTGGTAGTCGCCACTAGCTAAGTTTAGGAAGATTACAAAAAATTATGAAACAAGCCTGAGCAGTATAAGAAGCTAATCAATGAGTGATGTTAACAACATGGGCTGTGTCTTATGACCAGATGTGTATAACATTAGAGACCTTTAGAAAGTTGTTATTTATCTCTACAACACCTGCCTCTGTTTTCAGAGAAAGAATGGTTATTAAACACAAAGTAAAACTGGCCTTTTTCTTTAAGTTATTCTTCTTCTAAACATGTTGCATCTGACTTTAATGCCGGGTTGTGATATTCAGGCCAGCCCTTGCTGTACCGTTAGCAATACTTTCCTTAGTTTCGGGTTCTGCTCAACTGCCACCTAGTGGTTTTATTAGTTCATATCTGGGCAAGTCGCTCGTGTAATATTTTATATTTTGGGGGGCTGTTTAAGCGTGCGACTTCACAAGCATCAATGATTGTTTTGATTTCCGGGAGTGTGAATTGTGGGTTTGGGCTTCTTTAAGCAGCAATTGTTATGCCAGTCTTGTGAGAGGCGCATGTCGTTGGAATAAACCAGACAGTTTGACTGAAGGGTGAGAATATGGGCGTAATGCTGCAATTAAACCGCTGTCTCCAGTTACAACCCCATTGCACCATGGGAAGTTCAACATTGTGGCTCGATTGTGTATACTTAAAGAAGAAATTACATAAATACTTAGCAGAATATTTACAATAAGAAGCTTGCCCTTGGTGTTTTGTGAGATCCGATGGGATTGGAGACAGCAGTGTGTTGTGGTAAATTTATACGTGCTGCTTGTAGGATTTGCTACAATCAGTTGCCTTGTAAAAGCAATGGGGGTCACACGTAGGTGTACCAGCAGGACTGCCCTGAGGCAGGCTGACGTGTGGGATTGGATGTCGCATGATGAAGTCCTGATCTTGGCTCGGCTCCCAGAGGAAGGCTTTGAACAGAAACAAAACACTTGCTGATAGAGAGCGAGGAAATGCATGTTTTCAAATCGAGACCATGCATGCAGCATATGGGCATTAAACCAGTGCCTTTTTTGCCAACTTTTCCCCTCTCTTTTCTTGAAGATATCGGAGTAGATTTTGACTTTGTGCGTTAGTGTAAAATGGGTGACAGCGAGCCAGCATTTTACATCTCTCCCGATTTTTCTTTCCATTGAAGTCGATGGAAATAAAACACTGGGAGAAAACGGTAGAGGGTAGAGTTCCACAGGTACTGGAGCACTGCAGTACACTAAGTGCGCTGCACTAAGAGGCCATTTTCCAGCTGCGAGCCTGGACAGTGAACAGTGGTAGGTTATTTGACTATGGGGGCAGCACAGTGAAGACCGATCATGTTCCTGAACCATCAGGGGAGCTGTAACTCAGTCCGGCTTCAGCGGCATTTAGCTCTTTTAATAAAGTTACCGTATTACATCGGTCCCTGCGATCCTGCAGACCTGCTGTAAATACTGCTGCATAGGGGGCAGTCATGTGGGAGTAATTGTGGGGTTCGATAAAATAGTGGATGAGTAATCCAGAGGTCTGGACTAATAATCCAGAGACATGAGTTCAAAACCACGGCAGCTGGGGCAATTTAAATTCTGTTAATTAAATAAATCTGAAATTAAAAAGCTAGTATCAGTAATGATGACCATGAAACTACCGGATTATCGGAAAAAACCATCTGGTTCACTAATGTCCTTTAGGGAAGGAAATATGTGACTCCAGACCCACAGCAATGTGGCTGACTCTTAACTGCCCTCTGAAATGGCCCAGCAATTGTACCAAACCACTATGTCAAAGTCAGCACAGTGGGAGTACCTTCACCACACAGACTGCAGCGGTTCAAGACGGCGACTCACCACTACCTTCTCAAGGGCAATTCGGGATGGGCAATAAATGGTGTTTGTGTGTTGGTGTTTGTGTGTGTGTGTGTGTGTGCGTGTGTTGGTGTTTGTGTGTGTGCATGTGTGTGCGTGTGTTGGTGCTTGTGTGTGTGCGTGTGTTGGTGTTTGTGTGTGTGCGTGTGTTGGCGTGTGCGTGTGTTGGTGTTTGTGTGCATGTGTTGGTGTTTGTGTGCATGTGTTGGTGTTTGTGTGCGTGTGTTGGTGTTTGTGTGTGTGTGTTGGTGTTTGTGTGCGTGTGTTGGTGTTTGTGTGCATGTGTTGGTGTTTGTGTGCGTGTGTTGGTGTTTGTGTGTGTGTGTTGGTGTTTGTGTGCGTGTATGTGCGCGCGCATGTGTGTGTGTGTGTGTGTTGGTGTTTGTGTGCATGTGTTGATGCTTGTGTGTGTGCGTTTGTATGTTGGTGTTTGTGTGTGTGTGTGCGTGTGTTGGCGTGTGCGTGTGTTGGTGTTTGTGTGCATGTGTTGGTGTTTGTGTGTGTGTGTTGATGCTTGTGTGTGTGCGTGTGTTGGTGTTTGTGTTCGTATGTTGGTGTTTGTGTGTGTGTGTGTGCGCACGCGTGTGTGCGCGCGCGTGTGTGTAGTTGTGTGTTGTGTGTGTGTATGTAGTTATGTGTTTGTGTGTGTGTGTATGTAGTTGTGTGTGAAGTTGTGTGTTGTGTGTTTGTTTGTGTGTTGGCGGCTGTGTGTGTCTGTGTTTGTTGTGTGTTTGCGCATTGGTGTCTGTGTTGCTGTGTGTGGGTTTTTTTGTGCTTGAGGAGGAGGTGAGAAGTGATAACCTTTAATGCATTACATTCTATTAATCTGCCATATTGGAAGTTTTATTATTATAAAGTAGCCTACACAAGATAAAATTATGCGCATGTATTACAGCAGTGACTACACTCCAAAAGTCCTTCATTGGCTGTAAAACGCTTTGAAAAGTCAGGTGGTCGTGAAAGACACTGTATAAATCCAAGTCTTTCTTTTATTTTATATGTATTGCATTTTTATGGTTAAATTCCTTCTGTGCCTTTGGGTAAAGAAACAGCTTTAAACAGGATATACATACTTGATACCCTGCTGATTGAAACACACTCAGAATTGCTGCTTTACCACGTTCACTTTTTCTCTTGTAAATCTCGTACATCCACATAGAAACATTCATCAAATCTGCAATTCCAAAGTGAATTAAGAGGAACTTTTTCTGATCCAGCCAAGTGACAGAATGCTGAGTCTCATTTTTCGCTTTGACTAGCATATACAAATAGGATTTTCCATGTGAACTTACCTCACACTCTGAGTGTAAAATAATACACGCTCAGCCCATCAGGCCCTCCCCACAGCTGTTAATCATTATGCAGCACAGAGCAGTGTTTACACTCTCACTGGAGAATAAAGGCTCTTTTGTCTTTTTCCCCTATAAAACTCAGAGGTGCATGAAGCCAATATTTCTTCACTAACTGCACTCGTTAAATTTTATCACAATGGCCAACGTTTATATTAGCTTAAATATACCCAAGATAATTATCACTCAGAGCTTGTATTTCTAACAATGTGAAATTAAACAAATAATTCGAAGGGATGCGTACAAAATGTAAAAAAAAATTCAACAGTTTAAACACAGGAGGAAAACCGGGATGCAATTTTTCACACAAAGGACAGCAGAACCCTGGAATTCTCTGCCCCCCAAAAGGCTGTGGATGCTGGGACAATTGGAGCTCTCAAGACTGAGACTAATAGAGTTTGGTTAGGTAAGGGTATGAAACCAAGGATGGTAAATGGAGTTGATGTACAGATTAGCCATGATTGAATGGAATGGCGGAGCAGGCTCAATGGGATAGAATGGCCTCTTCCTGTTCCTATGTTTCTGTGCATGACACAAGATAATGAGGGGGTTCGACAAGCTGGATGCAGAGAGGATATTTCCACTCATAGGGAAAACTAAAACGAGGGGATATAGTCTCAGAATAAGGAGCCACCCATTTAAAACTGAGATGAGGAGGAATTTCTTCTCTCTGAGGGTTGTAAATCTATGGAATTCTCTGCCCCAGAGAGCTATGGAGGCTGGGCCATTGATTATATTTAAGGTGGAGATAGACAGACTTTTGAGCGATAAGGCAATAAAGGGTTATGGGGTGCGGGCAGGGAAGTGAAGCTGAGTGCATGATCAGATTAGCCTTGACTGTACATTAATGATTTAGATGAGGGGATTAAATGTAGTATCTCCAGATTTGCGGATGACACTAAGTTGGGTGGCAGTGTGAGCTGCGAGGAGGATGCTGTGAGGCTGCAGAGTGACTTGGATAGGTTAGGTGAGTGGGCAAATGCATGGCAGATGAAGTATAATGTGGATAAATGTGAGGTTATCCACTTTGGTGGTAAAAACAGAGAGACAGACTATTATCTGAATGGTGACAGATTAGGAAAAGGGGAGGTGCAAAGAGACCTGGGTGTCATGGTACATCAGTCATTGAAGGTTGGCAAGCAGGTGCAGCAGGCGGTTAAGAAAGCAAATGGCATATTGGCCTTCATAGCAAGGGGATTTGAGTACAGGGGCAGGGAGGTGTTGCTACAGTTGTACAGGGCCTTGGTGAGGCCACACCTGGAGTATTGTGTACAGTTTTGGTCTCCTAACCTGAGGAAGGACATTCTTGCTATTGAGGGAGTGCAGCGAAGGTTCACCAGACTGATTCCCGGGATGGCGGGACTGACATATCAAGAAAGACTGAATCAACTGGGCTTGTATTCACTGGAGTTCAGAAGAATGAGAGGAGACCTCTTGAAACATTTAAAATTCTGACGGGGTTTGACAGGTTAGATGCAGGAAGAATGTCCCCAATGTTGGGGAAGTCCAGAACCAGAGGTCACAGTCTAAGGATAAGGGGTAAGCCATTTAGGACCGAGATGCGGAGGAACTTCTTCACCCAGAGAGTGGTGAACCTGTGGAATTCTCTACCACAGAAAGTTGTTGAGGCCAATTCACTAAATATATTCAAAAAGGAGTTAGATGAGGTCCTTACTACTAGGGGGATCAAGGGGTATGACGAGAAAGCAGGAATGGGGTACTGAAGTTGAATGTTCAGCCAAGAACTCATTGAATGGCGGTGCAGGCTAGAAGGGCCGAATGGCCTACTCCTGCACCTATTTTCTATGTTTCTATGTTTCTATGATCTTATTAAATGGCGAAGCAGGCTCAAGGGGCCAAATGGCCTACTCCTGCTCCTGTTTCTCATGTTCTTATGTATCTATTCCTATGCTCCTGTGCATGACACAAGTAAAAGACCAAAGGTCTCCGAACTTTCCAGTTTAACCTTAGTTTAGCAAGGCAGTTCCCACAAGTACCTTGCTTTTACTCCATCACAGAATTACGAATATAAAAAAAAAACTTTATAGTTAACACCTCATGTTATTTTTAAACGTATTTTTCCAAACCCTAGCTGTGGTTGAATCCAACGTGATGATGGGTGGAGGAAGGAGGTTAAAAATGAAAAATCGCGAACATGACCCCAACCTGCTGCGTATTTATATGCGGCAAGTTGCGTGAAGTGTCTGTGCCCTACTGTTGAGAGGCAGAACACGTCATTATAATATTTAGATCAAGCTCCCACCATGCAATTAGGAGCCTGATTTAAATTTAACTCTGTCCAGCTGGGTTTCCCGGGGTTCAGGAAACCCGGCAGCTAAATGGAGACGGGAACATCCGGCTCCAGCAGGTTAAGTGCTTTTTCTAACACTGCTTGTGGGCCAGGAGGAGCGGGAGTCCTTCCACCAACCCACCCCCGGCCCCGGCCCCTTCCCCCACCCCCGGCCCCCCACTCCCAGACCCTCAAAACAAATCTTCGGCCACGATCGGCCCTTCCAAACTGATTTTGTTTTAAAACAAAAAGAATTCAAATCAGAAAGTGAAATCAAGAGGATCAAATCAGTGAAAGCAACACAAATAGTTCCTCAGCTGCACGAGGCTCCTGGAAGTTGTCCAGCGAGCCATCATCGTAGGCAGCCCCTCGGAATCGAGGAAGACTTGCTTCCACTCTAAAAATGAGTCCCTAGGTGGCTGTACAGTCCAATACGAGAACCACAGTCCCTGTCACAGGTGGGACAGATAGTCATTGAGGGAAGGGATGGGTGGGACAGGTTTGCCGCACGCTCTTTCCGCTGCCTGCGCTTGATTTCTGCATGCTCTCGGCGATGAGACTCGAGGTGCTCAGCACCCTCCCGGATGCACTTCCTCCACTTAGGGCGGTCTTTAGCCAGGGTCTCCCAGGTGTCAGTGGGGATGTTGCACTTTATCAGGGAGGCTTTGAGGGTGTCCTTGTAACGTTTCCTCTGCCCACCTTTGGTTCGTTTGCTGTGAAAGGAGTTCTGAGTAGAGCGCTTGCTTTGGGAGTCTCGTGTCTGGCATGCGAACAATGTGGCCTGCCCAGCGGAGTTGATTAAGTGTGGTCAGTGCTTCAATGCTGGAGGTATTGGCCTGGTCGAGGACACTAACGTTGGTGTGTTTGTCCTCCCAGGGGATTTGCAGGATCTTGCGGAAACATCGTTGGTGGTATTTCTCCAGCGATTTGAGGTGTCAACTGTACATGGTCCACGTCTATCACTACAGCCCTGTAAACCATGAGTTTGCTGGCAGATTTGAGGACCTGGTCTTCAAACACTCTTTTCCTCAGGCGGCCGAAGGCTGCACTGGCGCACTGGAGGCAGTGTTGAATCTTGTCGTCAATGGCTGCTCTTATTGATAAGAGGCTCCCGAGGTATGGGAAGTGATTGTCCAGGGGCGCGCCGTAGATCTTGATGACTTGGGGGCAGTGCTGTGCAGCATGGAGCCAGTATATAACACTACCAGAGATATTAGAAAAAGGATTTGGAAGTCGCCATTGATCATATCCTGATAGCACTTAGTCAGTGCATCAATAAGACAAATCAGATATTGGGATACTTCTCGAGGGATTTCGGCAATAGGGAAGATTTACAAATTTGCCATCCCGGTGCGGAGTTTCACCCACTGGGATTACACATTGGGAATGTAGGTGCAGATGTCAACGGGCCCCACAGGACTTTATATCATTTTAGTGGATCTAAGACCCTGAGGAGTCTATAGACCTCCGTGCCCGAATCCCAATATACTCTCCCAGCCCCCGTGTGACAAAAAGGAATGGGTCATCAAACAAAGTATCCCCAATTGGACCTTATTTTAGTGTTTGCTTATAAATCCAAAATGGTTTCATTTTTGTCCCAGTGAGTTTTCAATTATGTTCAGTGCTCACCCCAGCCACCTATAAAGAATTACCATGTATTACAATACCACAAAAATGAAACATGTTTATATTTGCCTTGCAAGGCTCAACCTTTAGTGTAAAATTAATTTAAGTGGATAATGAGCATTAGCCCCTAAAATAAGGGCTCTGATATTTACAGGGAGGCGGGGAGGGAGTGGGGCATTGGATTTGTTGTGGAGGAGGCCTGAAAATCCCGGGAAAGCAGAGGACTCGCTGAATGTTACTCTGTTACTCATCTTTTTACTCTGTTTCCTGTCTGTCAGCCATTAGGGATGGTCCATGGCAACCGGGAAAGATCAGGGATTGATGGGGGTGGGGGCAGGACACAGTCCGGCAGTTGGGATGGAAGGGGGAACCGACAGAGATTGCGGGGCAGAATGGGTATTAGTTGGACTGGCAATCGAGAGGGAGGAGGGTCCGGGAGAGATTGAGGGGCAGAATATGGGATCGGACCAACATTTGGAAGGAAGGGGGGTGACAGGCTCAGGATCGTGGGTTTGGTCGGAAGGCTGGAAAGTGGATTGGAGGGCTGGAGGCAGGGCAGGAGGTTAGAAGGCCGGAGGGGGGATCGGAGATCGGAGGCTTCGGCGGGTGGGGGGGGGTGGTGGGAGGGGGTGGTAGGTCGGAAGGGTTGGAGGCTGTCTGATCGCGGGGGGGTTGGCAAGGCAGGAACGCTCAATCCAATAGGTAAGCGGAAATGCAGTTACCTCCTGGATCCACCAGTCCCTGCCTCCCTTTAGCCGACGGGTTCCCTGAGGCCACCTGCCCACATTCAAAACGGTCAATCACCATGAGGCATGGAACTTCATTATAATATTTAAATGGGCGATCCGCCTCCTGGGAGCAGGTTGACTACCCACCCTCCCCAGTCACATCTCTGTTAAAACCAGAAGTGGGCGGGTTGGTGGTGGGTTGGGGGGTCGGGATTCCGTTTATGTTAACTCTTTAAACCCCCTTCCCGACCCCAACCTACCCAGTTTTTGGGGGTTAAAATTTCCCCTAATGGGTGGGTGACGTCCTCACAGTGCTCGTGCTCCCCATGCTAGTGACATAAGAACATAAGAAATAGGAGCAGGAGTAGGCCATACGGCCCCTTGAGCCCGCTCCGCCATTCAGTAAGATCATGGCTGATCTGATCATGGACTCAGCTCCACTTCCCTGCCCGCTCTACATAACCCCTTAACCCTTATCGTTTAAGAAACTGTCTATTTCAGTGTTAAATTTATTCAATGTCCCAGCTTCCACAGCTCTCTGAGGCAGCGAATTCCACAGATTTACAACCCTCTGAGAGAAGAAATTTCTCCTCATCTCAGTTTTAAATAGGCAGCCCCTTATTCTAAGATTATGCCCCCTAGTTTTAGTCTCCCCCATCAGTGGAAACATCCTCTCTGCATCCACCTTGTCAAGCCCCCTCATAATCTTATACGTTTCGATAAAATCACCTCTCATTCTTCTGAATTCCAATGAGTAGAGGCCCAACCTACTCAACCTTTCCTCATAAGTCAATCCCCTCATCCCCTAGGAATCAACCTAGTGAACCTTCTCTGAACTGCCTCCAAAGCAAGTATATCCTTTTGTAAAAAGGGAAACCAAAACTGCACGCAGTATTCCAGGTGTGGCCTCACCATAACCTGTACAACTGTAGCAAGACTTCCCTGCTTTTATACTCCATCCCCTTTGCAATAAAGACCAAGATTCCATTTGCCTTCCTGATCACTTGCTGTACCTGCATACTAACCTTTTGTGTTTCATGCACAAGTACCCCCAGGTCCCGCTATACTGCAGCACTTTGAAATCTTTCTGCACTTAAATAATAACTTGACTTTTTTCTGCCAAAGTGCATGACCTCACACTTTCCAACATTATATTCCATCTGCCAAATTTTTGCCCACTCACTTAGCCTGTCTATGGCCTTTTGCAGATTTTGTGTGTCCTCCTCACACCTTGCTTTTCCTCCCATCTTTGTATCATCAGCAAACTTGACACCATTACACTCAGTCCCTTCCTCCAAGTTGTTAATGTAGATTGTAAATAGTTGGGGTCTCAGCGCTGATCCCTGCGGCACCCCACCAGTTACTGCTGCTACAAACAGTGCCACAGCAGCCCTGTGATGACTCGCTCGCTGACTTTCTCTGAGGTATGGGAAGCATCTGGTTTCTGCCGAGGCCTTCCCACTGCACCATGGCCAAGATCAGGAGCTCGGTGATGTAAACAAACATTCTACTCGGCTGTAGCCCAGCAATATAGGAGCATCCATGCTCAGTCTCCAAGGAGACACCGACTTCACCAAGCAGGCCGTCATTGTGAATGAGCTGTTCAGCAGAACAGAATTATCTCACGTAAATATCTCAATAAACGAAAGTGATCCAAGCATCTTAGGAAAATAAAGCTGTCAGTTATGCATATAACACCAGCCACCTGTCCAACTACAGCTTCTTGAGCTGGGAGCAAACAAACTCCGAGTTAGATTCTGTGTTAAATGTCTCAGTGATTGCTTGTGGTACACCGCAAAAAGTAATGTTATAATTAATCAAAATGTAGCAAACCCTCTAAAGTCATCAAAATAATTACAGATGTAAAACCATGCTCCGCCAACCGCTCCTGAGTGAAAGAGAGCGAGCAAGCTTAAGAAATACATTCGTGTTTCGTATTCTTAAAACTGAATTATGATCCGAAGAATTTATTAGACTTTTATTTGCAATTTATCAACAAGTACCTCCACTGCACTTTATTAAATCCTTGTGAAAATGTATTGGTTAAAAATCAAACCAGGTTCATGAATCACGAGGAGCCCAGGAGTCTGTCAAACAGCGGTCCGTTTTAACATCTCCAATCACAATGTGTTCTTCTTCTCGTTTATGCCAGCAGTGAGTTTTTATGCTCATCCAAGTGAATGATGTCAGCGTTGGAGAATAGTTCTTTCACTCCAGGGGCAATATCAAGCACTGCCAAGCTGGGTACTGCACATCCCAATACAGAGTCAGACTCCGGCGATGCACCTTAAACCCTTCTGCACCAGTCTGAGGTTTAACAAAAATTCTCAACCCTGTTCTCAATCCCCATCCGCTAAAAACTAAAGGGTCAATTTCCATTTTCCAGTGTAGAGCATTGTGCACGGGATATATCAGAAGTGGCAGGTGGCATTCAATGTCAGTAAATATGGGGTGGTACATTTTGGTTAAAAAAAAATAAAAGTAATCGGGGAGTGTTGGGTGATTTGGAAGAGCAGAGGAATTTGGGGGTTCAGGTTCTCATCTCTTCCCAAAGTTGAATGCTTAGATGTTGGAATCTTTAGCGCCGGCTGTTAAGGCTGTTTTTGAAGAAAAAATGGCGGCTGCCACACTTCCGGCACAGAACGCAACGACCGCCATATTGGGCAGGTCGGCAGCGCTGCCGTTGCCTGCGCTCACCGTAAATTGGCATGCAATGCCGAATTGGCACAAGCTCAGTGATTTTGGACATCGCCACTGCTCTTACTATCCTCTCCAAAGAACACCTGTGCGTGTAGCTGTTGACAGCGAGAAGAGTCAGTAGATCTTCAATATTTCTGTGCCGTCCAGTGAGTAGGGGGTGAAATTGCCCCTTTATATAGCCCCATTAGCACCTCCGCGGGGCGCTAATGGGGCGCAATGGCGTTTTTGCCCGGGGAAGGGGTTGCTACTACCTCCTGGGAAATTGCCCCGGTGTTTGGGAGGGGTGATGTCCCGGTAGCGCCGCGCCCTGCGATTAGTGCCCTGGACGGGCGCGCAACCGGCAATGACATCCTCGCCGTGCGCGCCAATCCGTCACTGCCCTATGCCAACCCCTTTCTACCGCACGGGGAAAATTGTCCCGCGGGCGGCCATCTTTATTTTTTGGCCGACTCGGGTCGGCCTGATGATGGCAGCCCTCACGTCGACCGGGCCGCCATCGAGCAGCCGGCACTCTGTTTTGGGTGCAGGACTGCTGGCCCAGTCGATCATGTTCCTGGAGGCCCACTGGCAGCCACCAAAGGGCCTGCAGAGTGCCCAGCGGTCCTCGCCTTTAATGGAAGGGGAGCGGTGTTGGAGCGCGTCAGCTGGATTCAGCGCTGCGCGACAGCCTCCGGGAGCACCCTTCAAAGGAAGCAGAGTGCCGGAGACAGGGTTCTGCTTCCTTTGAGGGGTGTACGGGCCAATTCCATGTAAGGGACGGGACTTCTGGGACGGGCGCAGGAAGACCTGGCCCCAAAAAGTTACCGCCCCCAATCGGGGCAAAAGCAATTTCTAGCCCTTATTTTGTACAGACCAGCACATGGTTACAAACAGTCTGGGGACTTGTAATGCAGCTAAAGGCCTGATCCATTACTGTCGCTTGAAGTTCTGTCAGTAAACTGGAAATGAAATGATAATTGGGCTTTGTAAATCTATATTAACAACTTGGAATCTATATTAATGACTTGGAAACATTGACATAGAAACATAGAAAATAGGTGCAGGAGTAGGCCATTCGGCCCTTCGAGACTGCACCACCATTCAATAAGATCATGGCTGATCATTCCATCAGTACCCCTTTCCTGCTTTCTCTCCATACCCCTTGATCCCTTTAGCCATAAGGGCCATATCTAACTCCGTCTTGAATATATCCAATGAACTGGCATCAACAACTCTCTGCGGTAGGGAATTCTACAGGTTAACAACTCTCTGAGTGAAGAAGTTTCTCCTCATCTCAGTCCTAAATGGCCTACCCCTTATCTTTAGACTGTGTCCCCTCGTTCTGGACTTCCCCAACATCGGGAACATTCTTCCTGCATCTAACCTGTCCAGTCCCGTCAGAATCTTATATGTTTCCGTCATGTATGTAACCTTTATGTAACAACACTGCAATACTGAATATATGTAAGAAATGGAAACCTTGACCACAGGGAGTGAACTTGTGGGAGACACTCCTTACCTGGTCATCCAGGTATATAAAGGGAGGTCCCACGCAGGGTCATCACTTCTTGGTCCTGTGAATAAAGGTTCAGGTCATGGAGTGACCTTGTCCATAGAATGTGCCTCATGTGGATTTGTGGTATTGTATAAGGATTTTACATTGGCAGCGAGAAACGGGAATCAACGACCCACGAGAATGGCCACCGGCAGCACAGATGAACAGTACTGTGTTGGTGAGGACTGGGACGATTTCATTGAGAGGCTCCAGCAGAGTTTTGTCACGAAGGACTGGCTGGGAGACGCAGCAGCCGACAAGCGAAGGTCTCATCTGCTGACCAGCTGTGGATCTAAGACTTACGCGCTCATGAAAGACCTGCTATCACACGAGAAGCCGGCGGACAAAACCTTTGAAGAGCTCAGCAAACTAATCGGTGAGCACCTCAAACCGGCGAGCAGCGTACACATGGCCCGACACAGATTCTATACCCACCGGCGTCGGGAAGGACAGAGCATACCGGATTTCGTTGCCGACCTCCGGCGCTTTGCCAGTCTCTGTAAGTTCACAGATGCCTGCAGGGGGGAGATGCTAAGGGATTTCTTTATTGAGGGCATCGGTCATGCTGAGATTTTCAGAAAGCTAATTGAGACCAAGGACTTGACCTTGGAAGCGGCGGCGTTGATGGCTCAGACTTTTATGGCGGGGGAGGAGGAAACCAAGATAATATACGCACGCAATTCTGCCTCCAATCCCTGGATCAGGGAGTCAATATCATAAACGCGACTCAGAGCCCCGCAGGCAGGCAAGAGCAGTTCGACACACCCCAGGCATGCAATAGACCCAAGAGTAAGTCTCCAACAGAGACAATGGCAGGCTGAACGGACATTTATGCCACCCCAGTAGACAATGCGGCCCGGGATGGGGCCATTGACACCCACTAACAGGGTGCTCAAGAGCAGTCAAAGGGACAATCAGCGAGGAATGCCTTGTAACAGCTCTTTTGTTCACAACAATGAGAATCTCAGTTCATGCTGGAGGTGTGGGGGCAGACATGCTGCCAGGACTTGCAGGTTTCAACAGTTCGTCTGCAGAAATTGTAACCTCACTGGCCATTTAGCCAGAATGTGCAGAAAGCCTGTAACCAGGCTCATATACGAGGTGGATGAACCAGATGAGGGGTCTGCGAGGCAGGATGACGCTTGGGGCAAATCAATGGACACTGAAGTTCAGCGGGTTTATGTGGCAAACATTCACAGCTCATATACCAAAACGCCACCTATGATGATGAAAGTCCTATTAAACGGCATCCCTGTGCGCATAGAGCTGGACACGGGGGCCAGCCAGTCACTCATGAGTGTTCAACAATTCGAAAAGCTGTGGCCACTCAAAGCCAGCAGACCCAAACTAGAACGCATTGAGACACAATTACGGACGTACACCAAAGAAATCATTCCAGTGCTAGGCAGTGCAATGTTGGCGGTCACACACAATGGATCGGTGAACCGGCTGCCGCTCTGGATTGTCCTGGGCAATGGTCCCGCACTGTTGGGGAGGAGCTGGTTAGCTGAGATGAACTGGAAATGGGGGGATGTGCACGACATGTCATCTGTGGAGCGAAGCTCATGCTCACAGGTCCTACAGCAATTTGAGTCACTATTTCAACCTGGCGTCGGGACGTTCAAAGGTACCAAAGTAGTGATTTGCATCACCTCGGACGCCAGACCAGTGCACCACAAAGCCAGAGCTGTGCCGTATGTGATGCGGGAGAAAATTGAGAGCGAGTTGGACCGGTTGCTGAGAGAAGGCATCATCTCGCCCGTTGAATTCAGCGACTGGGCGAGCACCATCGTTCCCGTCCTAAAAGCGGATGACTCGGTCAGGATCTGTGGCGACTTCAAGGCCACTATCAACCGGGTGTCCCTACAAGACCAATACCCACTCCCGAGAGCGGAGGACCTTTTTGCCATGCTGGCAGGCGGCAAGCTGTTCACCAAGTTGGATCTCACTTCAGCCTACATGACCCAAGAACTGGCCGACGATTCTAAACTACTGACCACCAACAGGTGCCCGTTTGGCATTCGATCAGCGGCCGCGATTTTTCAAAGAAACATGGAAAGCCTGCTCAAATCCATTCCTGGAACAATCGTATTTCAGGACGACATCCTCATCACCGGTCGTGACACTGAGGAACACCTCCACAACCTGGAGGAGATGCTACGCCGACTGGACCAGGTAGGCTTGCGACTCAAGAGATTTAAATGTGTGTTTTTGGCTCCCGAGGTCGAGTTTCTGGGCAGGAGGGTTGCTGCAGATGGGATTCGGCGCACCAAATCCAAAACGGAGACGATTCGACGAGCGCCCAGGCCCTGCAACACATTGGAGTTGCGTTCATTTCTGGGACTCTTGAACTATTTTGGGAACTTTCTGACAAACTTAAGCACATTTTTGGAGCTGCTACACGTGCTCCTGCGTAAGGGTTGCGATTGGTTTTGGGGGGACTGTCAGGAACGGGCTTTCAATCGGGCGCGGAACCTACTTTGTTCAAATAAGTTGTTGACCCTGTACAACCCCTGTAAGAAATTGGTTCTGACATGTGATGCATCGTCCTATGGGGTTGGGTGTGTGTTGCAGCAGTGCAATGCTGAGGGGCAACTCCAACCTGTGGCTTATGCATCCAGGTCGCTCTCTCAAGCTGAACAGGGATATGGGATGGTTGAGAAGGAAGCACTCGCATGTGTCTATGGGGTGAAAAAGATGCATCAGTACCTTTTTGGCAGGAGGTACGAATTAGAAACGGACCACAAGCTGTTAACATCCCTGCTGTCAGACAGCAAGGCCGTCAATGCCAATGCGTCAGCTCGCATACAGCGATGGGCTCTCACGCTCGCTGCGTATCACTACACCATCCAGCACCGGCCTGGCACTGAAAATTGCGCTGACGCGCTCAGCAGGCTTCCACTGGCCACCACTGAGGGGGCAGCGGAGCAAAGCGCTGAGATGGTCATGTCTGTCGATGTCTTTGACAGCGCAGGCTCCCCCATCACAGCCCGCCAGCTCAAAATCTGGACCAACAGAGATCCCCTCCTATCTTTGATTAAGAAATGTGTCCTGACTGGGGATTGGGCGCCCACACACGGAGCATGCGCTGAGGAGGTCAGACCGTTTCACAGACGGATGGATGAGCTCTCCATCCAAGCCGACTGCCTACTATGGGGCAGCCGGGTAGACATGCCCCAGAAGGGCAAGGAAACATTCATCAGGGAACTCCACAGCGAGCACCCAGGCATCGTGCTGATGAAGGCCATTGCCCGGTCACATGTGTGGTGGTCGGGAATTGATTCAGACCTGGAACACTGTGTTCGCAGGTGCACGACGTGTGCCCAGCTAGGTAATGCCCCCAGGGAGGCCCCGCTCAGCCCGTGGCCCTGGCCCACCAGGCCATGGTCGCGTATTCACGTAGACTACGCGGGCCCGTTCATGGGAAAAATGTTTCTCATTGTGGTAGATGCGTACTCGAAATGGATCGAGTGCATCATTTTGAATTCGTGCACGACATCTACCACTGTGGAGAGTCTGCGCGCGGTCTTTGCGACCCACGGCTTGCCAGACATCCTTGTTAGCGATAATGGCCCATGTTTCACAAGCTACGAATTCCGGGAGTTCATGTTGGGCAATGGCATTAGCCATGTCAGGACAGCATAGTTCAAGCCGGCCTCCAATGGCCAGGCGGAACATGCGGTCCAAATCATTAAACAAGGCATGCTCCGGATCCAAGAACTCTCCCTACAATGCCACCTATCGCGTCACCTGCTGGCCTATAGGTCCTGACTGCACTCGCTCACGGGGGTCCCGCTTGCGGAGCTACTCATGAAACGAACACTCAAAACTCAGCTGTCCCTCATTCATCCAGTCCTGTCCGACATTGTTGAGGGCAAGCGCCAGTCCCAAAATGAGTACCATGACCGAAATTCAAGGGGGAGATGTATAGAAATTGATGACCCCGTTTTTGTTCTCAATCATGCTTTTGTTCCCAAATGGCTTGAAGGTACTGTAATAGACAAAGAGGGGAATAGGGTCATCGTGGTTAAACTTAATAATGGGCAGATATGCCGCAAGCATCTGGACCAAGAAAAAAAAGGTTCAACATGGACACCGAGGAACCTGAGGAAGATCATGAGATGGTATTCACACCACTTTTCGATGCCTGGCCGGTGCCGTGTGGTGTAGTCATATGCAGCCAGCGTGAGGGCCCATCGCTGTATGCGAGCTGACGCATTAGTGTTGACAGCCTTGCTGTCGGACAACAGGGATGTTAACAGCTTGTGGTCCGTCTTTAGCTCGAACTGTCGACCGAAAAGGTACTGGTGCATCTTTTTCACACCGTACACACACGCGAGTGCCTTCTTCTCGACCATGCCGGATCCACGCTCTGCCTGGGAGAGCGACCTGGAGGCGTAAGCCACCGGTTGGAGTTGGCCGTCATCGTTACCCTGCTGCAACACACACCCAACCCCGTAGGATGACGCATCGCATGTTAAAACCAGTTTTTTACAGGGGTCATACAAAGTCAACAGTTTGTTGGAACACAGCAGGTTCCTTGCCTTATTGAAAGCCCGTTCTTGAAAATCCCCCCAAAACTATTCACAACTTTTATGGGGGAGCATGTGTAACGGCTCCAACAATGTGCTTAAGTTCAGCAGAAAGTTCCCAAAATAGTTCAAAAGTCCCAGCAATGATCGCAACTCCGACATGTTGCCGGGCCTGGGCGCCCGGCGAATCACCTCAGTTTTTGATTCAGTGGGCCGGATCCCATCTGCGGCAACCCTACTGCCCAGGAACTCAACTTCTGGGGCCAAAAACACACACTTGGCCTTTTTCAGCCGCAAGCCTACCTGATCCAATCGGCATAGCACCTCCTCCAGGTTGCGGAGGTGTTCCTCGGTGTCTCGACCCGTTATAAGGATGTCGTCTTGGAATACGACCATTCCAGGGATGGATTTGAGAAAGCTTTCCATGTTTCGCTGCAAGATAGCCGCTGCCGAACGAATGCCAAACGGGCACCTGTTGTAGACAAATAATTCTTTGTGCGTCGTGATGGTGGTCAGAAGCTTGGAATCTTCTGCCAGTTCCTGAGTCATGTAGGCCGAAGTGAGGTCGAGCTTCTTGAACAACTTTCCTCCTGCCAGCGTGGCAAAGAGGTCCTCCACTTTTGGAAGCGGGTATTGGTCTTGCAGCGACACTCGGTTGATGGTGGCTTTGTTGTCGCCATCTGCTTTGAGGACGGGAATAATGGGATTTGCCCAGTCGCTGAATTCAACGGCCGAAATTATGCCCTCTCTGAGCAGCCTGTTCAGTTCACTTTCAATTTTCTCACGTATCACGTACGGCACCGGTCTGGCTTTGTGGTGCACTGGTCTGGCGTCCGGAGTAATGCGTATCACTACTTTAGTGCCCTTGAACATTCCGACACCGGGTTAAAAGAGTAATTTGAATTTTTGCAATACCTGCGAGCATGAACTTCACTCCACGGATGAAATGGCGTGCACATCCCCCCATTTCCAATTCATCTCAGCTAGCCAACTCTTCCCCAAAAGCGCGGGGCCATTTCCCGGAACAATCCAGAGTGGCAGTCGGTTCTGTGATCCATTATGCATTACCACCAAGTTTGCACTGC
The DNA here is from genome assembly GCF_044704955.1 of Pristiophorus japonicus. Taxonomy (NCBI): domain Eukaryota; kingdom Metazoa; phylum Chordata; class Chondrichthyes; family Pristiophoridae; genus Pristiophorus; species Pristiophorus japonicus. The sequence goes on along the minus strand of NC_091981.1, from coordinate 247,066,958 downwards.
CCAGCACTGGGATGATCTCTTTGATGTACGTACGTAGCTGCGTCTCAATGCGTTCCAGTTTGGGCCTGCTAGCTCTGTGTGGCCATAGTCTCTCAAATTGTTGGGCATTCATGAGGGACTGGCTAGCACCCGTATCCAGCTCCATGTGCACCGGGATGCCATTCAGTAAGACTTTCATCATCGTGGGTAGCGTTTTAGTGTATGAGCTGTGGACGTCAGCCACATGAACTCTCTGAACTTCAGCATCCATGGTTGTTCCCCAGGCCTCATCCTGCATTGCAGGCCCCTCGTCTTGTTCCTCTGTCTTGCAGACTAGCCTCGCTACTGCCTTTTTGCACATCCTGGCCAAGTGTCCACTGACATTACAAATCCTACAGGTATAAAGCTGGAACCTGCAGCTTTTGGCAGTGTGTCTACCCCCACACCTCCAGCATGAGTTGAGATTGCTGTTAACAAAAGGACTATTCCCAGGCATTCCTCTCTGATGGCCCGTTTGGCTGTTTCTAAGCACTCTGCTGGGGGGTGTTAATGGTCCCATCACGGGATGCATTGTTCCTCGTGATGGCGTGAATTGCCGATCCCCTTTCCATTGTCCCTGTTGCGGGCCCACCCTGGAGCTTGTTGCTGCCTGGGCGGTGTCAAATTGCCCTTGCCTGCCTGCCTGGGCAGTGTTGAATTGCCCTTGCCTGCCTGCAGTGTTCTATATCACTTTTACAACATTAACTCCCTGGTTCATCGCAACGTTAAAACCAGGGCTGCGTGCGTAAATTAGCTTTGTCTCCTCTTTCCCTGTCATAAAGGTCTGAGCTATCAACGCCGCCCCTTCTAAAGTCAGGTCCTTAATCTTTATAAGCTTCCTGAAAATGCCGGCATGATTAATGCCCTCGATGAAAAAGTCCCTTAACATCTCCCCCCTGCACGCATCAAAGAACTTACAGAGACTGGCCAAACGCCGGAGTTCCGCCACGAAGTCCGAGACGTTTTGATCCTCCCGACGCCGGTGAGAGTAGAACCGGTGCCGGGCCATGTGTACGCTACTTGCCGGCTTGAGATGCTCACTGATCAGTTGGCTGAGCTCTTCGAAGGACTTGTCCGCTGGCTTTTGGGGTGCGAGCAGGTCTTTCATTATCGCATACGTCTGTGGTCCGCAGCTGGTCTGTCTCTTCCAGCCAGTCCTTTGTGACAAAGCTCTGCTGGAGTCTTTCCACAAAGTCGTCCCAGTCCTCACCCACACAGTAGCGTTCCTCTGTGCCACCGGTGGCCATCCTCGTGGTTCAGTGATTCCCGTTTCTCGTTGCCAAATGTAGTGTCTCTGCACCTTGTTGCAAACTCAAACAAGGCATGTATATATCAGACACGGTCACTCTGTGACCTTCACTTTATTTCCAGGACCAAGGAGTGCTGACCCTGGGTGGGACCTCCGCTTTTATACCTGGAAACCCAGGTGAGGAGTGTCTCTCGCAAGCTCACCCCCTGTGGTCAGGGTGTGCATTTCAAGGGTACAGGTACAGTGTGCATGAGTTACAGTTACATAACTATTGTCATTGCAAGATGGTGAAATACATGACACTATACAAGGTATTGGTGAGGCCACACCTAGAATACTGCGTGCAGTTTTGGTTTCCATATTTACGAAAGGATAATCTTACTTTGGAGGCAATTCAGAGAAGGTTCACTAGGTTGATTCTGGGGAAGAGGGGTTTGACTTATGAGGAAAGATTGAGTAGGTTGGGCCTCTACTCATTGGAATTCAGAAGAATGAGAGGTGATCTTATCGAAACGTGTAAGATTATGAGGGGGCTTGACAAGGTAGATGCAGAGAGGATGTTTCCACTGATAGGACAGACTAGAACTAGGGGGCATAATCTTAGAATAAGGGGTCGCCCATTTAAAACTGAGATGAGGAGGAATTTCTTCTCTCAGATGGTTGTAAATCTGTGGAATTCACTGTTTCAGAGAGCTGTGGAAGTTGGGACATTGAATAAATTTAAGACAGAGATAGACAGTTTCTTAACCAATACGGGGATAAAGGATTATGGGGAGTGGACAGGGAAATGGACCTGAGTCCATGATCGGATTAACCATGATCGTATTAAATGGCGGAGCAGGCTCGAGGGGCCGTATGGCCTTCTCCTGTTCCTATTTTTTATGTTCTTATGTAAATGTTTTCTGTGATTTTTCCAAATGCCCATATTGATTATGCATCCTGTTCCTCTGAAGTAACAGGTGTGTGCTTATTACTTTGCAATAAAAGGAGACCCAGCGATTTTTTTCCTGGTTCTGAAGGAATTTGTACATCTGTATTTACACGCATCGATATTCAGGTCTTCAGTGTTTCCAGTAAACCTTACACAGCTCTTGGTCTATTCAGGGAGGAATTATGGATCACCTATGCTGGCTCTGGCATCCAGTGTTGAAAACAATTCTCCCAATTTCAGTACACCATTGCCCTTTCGAAATGCTTATCCGGGTACTTTCGAGAGAGATATACTCCCAAAAAGACTACAGTGAAAAGCCTCTGCAATATCTGTTTGGGGTGAAGTTGCATATCGCTCCGTTTGAGGGTGGTAACCTTCGCGAGGCGGAGCTTCCTGTGCCCGGCACAGTAGTCCCGCCCTGCAACCGAAATTTGGGTTACCGCCCCCTGAGAGCGCAATGTCGGGCGCTTCACTTCCTGTCGGGGGCGAGACCGGGGCAGTAGCACGAGAATGTTGCAGTACTACGTGGCTCCTCCGCACAGCGCTGACGTGAGCACAGGGCCCTCCCCTTATGTTAAAGGGGAGGGCATGCTGCGAGCTCCGCAGTGGGGCGAGGGGCCTCCACTAGGCCACTAGGGATGCGGGTTTCCGTGGCGCAGCACCGCGGCACGGACCCTGCGAAAGAAATAACAGAAGGCCGGACTGGTTAAGTTGGCCGAGAGGAGAAAATGGTGTCATGCACTTCCCCTTTAAATTTCACCCCACGTGTGGAGTGCGGCCCGATTCATGACCCGTGGCGGCCTCATGAGCCGCTGGCCAATTTCCGACGCGGGGTGAAAATGGGGTGCCACGCACGGCGATGACATCATCACTGGAGGAGCAGCGGTCTGGGCGGTACTAGCGGGGCACTACCGGTTTACACCTGCGCTGACCCCCGCGTAATTTTGGGGGAGCTGGTAGCCCCCCTTGCAGCCCCCGCGGGCGAGAAAACGTTTGTGCCCCATTAGCGCAACCCCAGGAGTCACAAACCATGGAATGTCTCCCCCTATGTGTATTAAAGGAATAGGTACTTTTATATGTATTCCAGGGAGTAGAATCGGAAATATTGGTTGCATTCCTTAAAGTATGAATATTAGTCTATCTTTAGGCTTTCATGTATCTTGTATACCCTCTTTGTCAACCCAGAAAGTTAACCGAAACATTTAAGAAATCGCGATCTCCTGGGAACGCCGCACAGATCCTTTGGACCCGACCTTTGGCCTCCTGCTGATTTTACCGCCGGAACATGCGTGTTGCAGGGGAGCTTCTGCGTTGCGCTCATCTAAATCATCACGCAGCACCAAAATACTGGTGCTGCCTGAACCCTTTTTTGGAATGGCCTTTAACTTTCACCCAGGCTTAATCGAATTTGAAGGCCAAACTTTCCCAGCCCTGGCATCGTCGTGATGAATCGATGTTGTACGATCTTCATCGAGGATTCAGGCACATGCCTGATTCATGAACCCACATTTAAAACGAATAACTAGAATCTCATAGGCCCACAAATTGAGCGTGTGCCCAAATTCCTGATATACAAAACTCTGTGCCAGAGTGTTAAGGATGAAAATTTGTCCCTGAATTAAGTCATCCTGAACACTTTGGGGGCAAAATTCCCCTGATGTGAGCCTCCCATTAGTGCCACCGGGGAAATTATTTTCGTCTGGACAGGAAGGGAGTGGGGGCAGTGGTACTGACTCCCATGAAATTGCATGGGGCTCAGCGGAGGCACGAATCCAGTCGCGCCGTACCCTGCTGGTAGTGCCCCGGGCCGCTGCCCTTCCGGCGATGACGTCATCACCGTGCGCGGCAATCCCTTTTCGCCCTGCGGCGGAAATTTGGCAGCGCCCTGTGAGGCCGCCGCGGGCGATGTCAGTGCCAGCCTCGTGGGTTGCGAACCGGGCCGCACTCCGCTCGCGGGGCCGAAACTTAACGGGGAAGTGCGCTGTGCTGCGTGCCGCCATCTGCTTTTTTAACCCACTTACTGGCCGGGCCCTTGTCCGAAGCTTTCGCGGGGTCCGGGCCGCAATCGTGCAACCAGGCACTCCGCAGAATATCCGGCCTTGGAAAGGTTACCACACCCAACCGGGGCGGTAGATAATTTCGGCCCCTTTTATTGCCAGGAGTCAGCAAGGTGTGTGAATCTAGTTTCATTCTGCAAGGCTGGCCAGGTTTCAAACCAAGGTCCCAGAGTTGAAGATTTGCTACTCTCTACATCTGAGTATGGTGCATGGTAATGGTTAATTTGCAGCAGATATCCAAGGAATAGCAATTATTGTCAAAAGCAGTGAAGTTAGAGATCAAACCCATATCTGAGATCACACTGTATGTACATTATTGCTCCCAAGGGTGTTCAAAGACAAGCAATGAAAATGATTCTGGGTATCAGGAATTTAAGTAATGGAATAAAAACAGAAACTGCTGGAAATGTTCAGCGGGTCAGGCAGTATCTCTGGAAAGAGAAACAACGTTAACGTTTCAGGTCGATGATCTTTCGTCAGAACTGGAAAAGGATAGAGATCCCATTGCAGCCCAGGAGGCCCGGGATGGCCTCATCATGATCAGATTCACTTAACTTGCTCCAATACACCCACATGGCTGCCACAGGCTGTACCCCACTTCTGCAACAACACCATAAAGCATCCCTACAATGACCAAGCCATTCCAGCCTCCCAAACCCCCAGTGCTCGAAGTTAAGTAATGTCTCACCATTCACTCCAAGTGACAAAGCCACTTTCAAGGTTGCAGGCAAAAATGGACAAGACTGGAAAGTGGTGCAAAGAAATGCATTTATCTGTGTCATCAAAATAACTGAAACTTAACACTGACATTTGTTCATGCACCCATGTGCATACCCTTGTGCATCTAGGATTGTGTCTTTTTTCTTCTCCGAGTGTTTCTACGGGGTGCAACCTCTGTGGCTTCAGCAGAGGTAGAGGCAGGCTGCTCACTTCCCTGCTGCGATTGCTTACACACTTTTGCTGCGTGTCCTCTGGGTTTTGGAGCCTGTGAGGGTCCCACCAAAGTCTGCTCCTCCTGCGACGGTGCAGGAGCAGACTTGGCTATCGCGATCCGAGGAGCCACCTGGGGCTCTGATTGAGGGAGAGTGGGAAACCGGGGAGAAGTGTGAGTGCTCTGGGAGGTGGAGCCCCCACTCTATGTCCCCTCTCACCGTTATCCCTCTCATGGACCACCCTCACTTCCTTGCTAGCAAGGAGCAGGAGTGTACCTTACTGCGTTGGTATCCCTCCTCGAGATGAGCTAAATGAGTGTCTGCCATCTGTTGTCCACAACAAGCATGTGCTCATGTGACTGGCTGTTCTATGCAGGTGGTCATCCTTTCCATGGAGGAGCACATCGTCGCCAACACCTGCGAGATGGTGGTGCTCATGTTGAAGATGGACTTCTCCATTCCATGCACAATTACAGACATCGCGACTGCAAAAGCCGCCAGAGCTTCATACAATTGTTGCTGCCCCTCCAAATTCACCCTCTTTCTCGATGGTGCTGAAGTCAGCGTCTGCATGCAGCTCAGCACAGCTTGGAGCGTCCTGTGCCCTCCGGCGAGGCGTCTCCACTGCTGTCCCTGTCAACACCATCTCCTCTTGCTCACTTGTGCAGTGTGAGACACCAGGTGACAATACTACTCTAGCACAGGACCCACCAAGGTGTGCGTATCTACTCTGGTGCTTGGGTGCACTTGGGTCTGCAAGATGACCAAGGCTGGGAACTGAAAATTCAGGAGTATTTGATAATTCGGAAGGACAGACAGAAAGGAAAAGGAGGTGGGTAGCTCTGTTAATTCAGAAACTAGCGTCCTGAACTTAAGGAAAGGTAACTTCAATGGTATGAGGCGTGAATTGGCTAGAATAGACTGGCAAAGGATACTTAAAGGGTTGACGATGGATAGGCAATGGCAAACATTTAAAGATCACATGGATGAACTTTAGCAATT